>NC_133661.1:224159738-224520988 GCF_037893015.1 Macrotis lagotis | reverse complement strand
GTTACGTCTAGGGTTAGGTTTAAGGTTAGGGTTAGTTTTATGGTTCGGGTGAGCGTTAACATGACGTTGAAGTTGAGGGTCATGTTTAATGTTAGGTTTAGGGTTAGGGTGAGGGTTAGGGTTAGGGTTAGGGTTAGTGTTAGATTTATCGTTAGGTTTAGGGTTAGGCTCAGCGTTAGGTTTATTGTTAGGCTTAGGGTTAAGCTTAGGGTTAGGGTTATGCTTAGGCTTAGGGTTAGGGTTTGGTTTAGGTTTAGGGTTAGGGTTAGGGTTAGTGTTAGTGTTAGTGTTAGGGTTAGGGTTAGGGTTAGCTTTAGTGTTAGGGTTTGGGTTAGGCTTAGGATTAGCGTTAGAGTTAGGGTTAGGCTTAGGGTTAGGGTTAGGGCTCCGATTAGGGTTAAGGTTATAGTCAGTGTTTATGGTTTTGGTTTGGGTAAGGGTAAGGTCAGGTTTAGGGTTAGGGTTAGGGTTAGGTTTAGGGTTAGGGTTAGGGTTAGGGTTAGGGTTAGGGTTAGGGTTAGGGTTAGGGTTAGGGTTAGGGTTAGGGTTAGGGTTAGGGTGAGGTTGAGGGTGAGGGTGCGGGTGTGGGTTATGGTTAGGGTTAGGGTTAGGGTTAGGGTTAGGGTTAGGGTTAGGGTTAGGGTTAGGGTTAGGGTTAGGGTTAGGGTTAGGGTTAATGTTAGAATTAGGTTTAGCATTAGGGTTAGCTTTAGTTTTAGATTTAAAGTTCACGTGAGGGTGACGATGAGGCTTAGGGTTAGGGTTAGGTTTAGCATTAGGTTTTGGGTTTGGCTTAGGGTTCGCTTTAGGCTGTGGGTTTGCCTTAGGTTTAGGGTTAGGTTTAAGTCTAGGGTTAGGTTTAAGGTCAGGGTTTTGTTTAGGGTTCGGGTTAGTGTTAACATGACGGTGAAGGTGAGGGTCATGTTTAGGGTTAGGTTTAGGGTTAGGGTGAGGGTTAGGGTTAGGGTTAGTGTTAGAGTTAACGTTAGGTTTAGGGTTAGGCTCAGCGTTAGGGTTATTGTTAGGCTTAGGGTTAAGCTTAGGGTTAGGGTTATGCTTAGGCTTAGGGTTAAGGTTAGGTTTGGGTTTAGGGTTAGCCTTAGTGTTAGGTTTAGAGTGAGTGTTAGGGTTAGGGTTAGGGTTAAGGTTAGGGTTAGGGTTTGGGTTAGGCTTACGCTTAGGGTTAGGGTTCGGGTTAGGATGAGCGTTAGGGTTAGGGTTAGGGTTCAGGTTAGGTTTAGGTTTAGGGTTATGATTAGGGTTACGGTCTGTGTTTAATGTTAGGGTCTAGGGTTAGTGTTAGGGTTAGTGTTAGGGTTAGAGTTAGGGTTAGGGTTAGGGTTAGGGTTAGGGTTAGGGTTAGGGTTAGGGTTAGGGTTAGGGTTAGGGTTAGGGTTAGGGTTAGGGTTAGGATGAGCGTTAGGGTTAGGGTTAGGGTTAGGGTTAGGGTTAGGGTTAGGGTTAGGGTTAGGGTTAGTGTTAGGGTTAGGGTTACTGTTAGGATTAGGGTTAGGGTCTGTGTTTAATGTTAGCATCTAGGGTTAGGTTTAGCATTAGGGTTAGGGTTAGGTTTAGGTTTAGGGTTAGGGTTAGGGTTAGGGTTATGTTAGGGTTAGGGTTAGGTTTAGGTTTAGGGTTAGGGTTAGGGTTAGGGTTAGGGTTAGGGTTAGGGTTAGGGTTAGGGTTAGGGTTAGGGTTAGTTTTAGGGTTAGGGTTAGGCTTAGGTTTAGGGTTATGATTAGGGTTAGGGTCTGTGGGTTAGGGTTAGGGTTAGGGTTAGGGTTAGGCTTACACTTAGAGTTAGGGTTAGGGTTAGGATGAGCATCAGGGTTAGGGTTAGGGTTAGGGCTAGGGTTAGTGTTAGGCTTAGGGTTAGGTTTAGGGTTAGCATTAGTGGTAGGATTAAGGTTGGTGTTAGGGTTAGTTTTGGGGTCAGGGTTTGGATTAGCGTTCGGATTAGGTTTAGGATTATGGTTAGTGTTAGGGCTTAGGTTTACGGTTATGTTTAGGTTTAGGGTTAGTGTTAGGGTTAGGGTTAGGGTTAGGGTTAGGGTTAGGGTTAGGGTTAGGGTTAGGGTTAGGGTTAGGGTAGGGGTTAGGGTTAGGGTTAGTGTTAGGTTTAGGGTTAGGGTTAGGGTTAGGGTTAGGGTTAGGGTTAGGGTTAGGGTTAGGGTTAGGGTTAGGGTTAGGGTTAGGGTTAGGGTTAGGGTTAGGGTTAGGGTTAGGGTTAGGGTTAGGGTTAGGGTTAATGATAGGTTTAGGCTTAGGGTTACGGCTAGTCTTCGGGTTATTGTTATGGTTATGGTTATTGTTAGGGTCAGGGTTAGGGTCAGGGTTAGGGTCAGGGTTCAGGTTAGGGTTAATGTTAGTTGTAGGTGTTAATGTTAGGGTTAGTTTTAGGGTTTAGTGTTAGGGTTATGGTTAGGACTAGGGTTATGGTTAGGTTTAGTGTTAGGGTTAGGGTTAGGGTTAGGGTTAGTGTTAGGGTTAGGGTTAGGGTTAGGGTTAGGGTTAGGGTTAGTGTTAGAGTTATCATTAGGTTTAGGGTTATGCTCAGCGTTAGGGTTATTGTTAGGCTTAGGGTTAAGTTTAGGATTAGGGTTATGCTTAGGCTTAGGTTTAGGGTTAGGTGTGGGTTTAGGGTTAGGCTTAGGGTTAGGGTTAGAGTGAGTGTTAGGGTTAGGGTTAGGGTTAGGGTTGGGGTTAGGGTTAGGTTTAGTGTTAGAGTTATCATTAGGTTTAGGTTTATGCTCAGCGTTAGGGTTATTGTTAGGCTTAGGGTTAAGTTTAGGATTAGGGTTATGCTTAGGCTTAGGTTTAGGGTTAGGTGTGGGTTTAGGGTTAGGCTTAGGGTTAGGGTTAGAGTGAGTGTTAGGGTTAGGGTTAGGGTTAGGGTTAGGGTTAGGGTTAGGGTTAGGGTTAGGGTTAGGGTTAGGGTTAGGGTTAGGGTTAGGGTTAGGGTTAGTTTTGGGGTCAGGTTTTGGATTAGGGTTCGGATTAAGTTTAGGATTATGGTTAGTGTTAGGGCTTAGGTTTACGGTTATGTTTAGGTTTAGGATTAGGGTTAGGGTAGGGTTAGGGTTTAGGGTTAGGATTAGGGTTAGGGTTAGGGTTAGGATTAGGGTTTATGGTTAGTGTCAGTGTTAGGTTTAGGGTGAAGGTTAGGGTTAATGATAGGTTTAGGGTTAGGGTTAGGGTTAGGGTTAGGGTTAGTGTTAGGGTTATGGTTATGGTTAGGGTCAGGGTTAGAGTCAGGGTTAGGGTCAGGGTTCGGGTTAGGGTTAATGTTAGTTGTAGGTGTTAATGTTAGGGTTAGGTTTAGCGTTTAGTGTTAGGGTTATGGTTAGGACTAGGGTTATGGTTAGGTTTAGTGTTAGGGTTAGTGTTAGTGTTAGGGTTAGGTTTGGGGTTAGGGTTGGGTTTATATTTGGGATTAGGGTTAGGTTTAGGGTTAGGTTTAGGTTTAGGGTTAGGGTTAGGGTTAGGGTTAGGGTTAGGGTTAGGGTTAGGGTTAGGGTTGGGATTATGGTTAGGATTAGTGTCAGGGTTAGGGCTTAGCCTTAGGTTTAGGGTTAGCGTTCGGGTTAGGCTTCAGGTTAGTGTTAGGGTTAGTTTTGGGTTCAGGGTTCCGATTAGGGTTCGGATTTTGTTTAGGATTACGGTTAGTGTTAAGGCTTAGGGTTAGGGTTATGTTTATGTTTAGGGTTAGGGTTGGGTTTAAGGGGATTACGGTTAGTGTTAAGGCTTAGGGTTAGGGTTAGGGTTAGGGTTAGGGTTAGGGTTAGTGTTACGGTTAGGGTTAGGGTTAGGGTTAGGGTGAGGTTGAGGGTGAGGGTGCGGGTGTGGGTTATGGTTAGGGTTAGGGTTAGTGTTAGGGTTCTGGTTAGGTTTAGGTTTAGGGTTAGGGTTTGGGTTAGGGTTAGGGTGAGGGTGAGGTTTAGGGTTAGGTTTAGGGTTAGGATTACAGGTAGGTTTAGGTTTAGGGTTTGGGACAAGGGTTATGGTTAGTGTTACGGTTATTCGTGCAGTTACGGTTACGGTAACGTTTTAGGTTAGCCTTAGGTTTAGTTTTAGCGTTAGGGTAAGGGTTGGGGTTATGGTTACACTTAGGGTTAGGGTTAGGGTTCGGGTTAGGGTTAGTGTTAGGGTATGGTTAGGGTTAGGGTTAGGGTTAGGGTTAGGGTTAGGGTTAGGTTTAGGATTAGGTTTAGCATTAGGGTTAGCTTAATTTTAGGTTTAAGGTTCGCGTGAGGGTGACGATGAGGCTGAGGGTTAGGGTTAGGTTTAGCATTAGGTTTAGGGTTTGCCTTAGGGTTCGGGTTAGGCTTAGGGTTTGCCTTAGGGTTAGGGTTAGGGTTAGGTCTATGGTTAGGTTTACGTTTAGGGTTAGTTTTAGGGTTCGGGTTAGCGTTAACATGACGGTGAACATGAGCGTCATGTTAACATTAGGTTTAGGGTTAGGGTGAGGGATAGGGTTAGGGTTAGTGTTAGAGTTATCGTTAGGTTTAGGGTTAGGCTCAGGGTTCGGGTTATTGTTAGGCTTAGGGTTAAGCTTAGGGTTAGGTTTATGCTTAGGCTTAGGGTTAGGGTTAGGTTTGTCTTTAGGGTTAGTCTTAGGGTTAGGTTTAGAGTGAGTGTTAGGGTTAGGGTTAGGGTTAGGGTTAGGGTTAGGGTTAGGGTTAGGGTTAGGGTTAGGGTTAGGGTTAGGGGTTAGGGTTAGGGTTAGGCTTACGCTTAGGGTTACGGTTCGGGTTAGGATGAGCGTTAGGGTTTAGGGTTAGGGTTAGGGTTCGGGTTAGGTTTACGTTTAGGGTTATGATTAGGGTTAGGTTCTGTGTTTAATGTTAGGGTCTAGGGTTAGTGTTAGGGTTAGGGTTAGGGGTTAGGGTTAGGGTTAGGGTTAGGGTTAGGGTTAGGGTTAGGGTTAGGGTTAGGGTTAGGGTTAGGGTTAGGGTTAGGGTTATTTTTTGGGTTAGGCTTACGCTTAGGGTTAGGGTTAGGGTTAGGATGAGCGTTAGGGTTAGGGTTAGGGTTAGGGTTAGGGTTAGGGTTAGGGTTAGGGTTAGGGTTAGGGTTAGGGTTAGGGTTAGGGTTAGGATTAGGGTTAGGGTTTGTGTTTAATATTAGCATCTAGGGTTAGGGTTAGCGTTAGGGTTATGGTTAGTGTTAGGGTTAGGTTTAGGATTAGGGTTGGGGTTAGGGTTAGGGTTTGCTTTAGGCTTACACTTGGGGTTAGCGTTAGGATGAGCTTTAGGATTAGGGTTAGTTTTAGGGTTAGGGTTAGGGTTAGGTTTAGGTTTAGGGTTATGATTAGGGTTAGGGTCTGTGTTTAATGTTAGGGTCTAGGGTTAGTTTTAGGGTTAGGGTTAGTCTTACACTTAGGGTTAGGGTTAGGGTTAGGATGAGCATTAGGGTTAGGGTTAGGGTTAGGGTTAGGGTTATGTTTAGGGTTAGGGTTAGGGTTAGGGTTATGATTAGGGTTAGCATTAGTGGTAGGGTTAGGGTTAGTGTTAGGGTTAGGGTTAGTTTTAGGGTCAGGGTTTGGATTAGGGTTTGGATTAGGTTTAGATTATGGTTAGTGTTAGGGCTTAGGGATAGATTTATGTTTAGGTTTAGGGTTAGGGTTAGGGTTAGGGTTAGTGTTAGGGTCAGGGTTAGGGTTAGGGTTAGGACAAGGGTTATGGTTAGAGTTAGTGTTACACTTACGGTTAGGGTGAGGGTTAGGGTTAGGTTTACGATTTAGGGTTAGGTTTTAGGGTTAGGGTTAGTGTTAGAGTTAATGTTAGAGTTAGGGTTTACCGTTAGGGTTAGTGTTAGGTTTAGGGTTAAGATTAGGGTTACGGTTAATGATAGGTTTACGGTTTGCGTTAGCGCTAGGCGTAGTGTTAGTGTTAGGGTTAGGGTTAGTGTTGGGGTTAGGGTTGGGTTTAGATTTGGGATTAGGTTTAGTTTTAGGGTTAGGTTTAGGTTATGGTTAGGTTTAAGTTTATCGTTAGGGTTAGGGTTTAGTCTTAGGGTTAGGGTTAGCGTTAGGGTTTAAGTTTAGGGTTAGGGTTAGGGTTAGGGTTAGTGTTAGTGTTATCGTTAAGATTAGATTTAGGGAGAACAACCACCTGGGTTGGGGACATGAACTCTCTTCCTTCAGCAGAGCCCTTTGCCCATAACAAACAGTACACAACCCCCATCACCACCCCCTCTGGTCAACAGAGTTCACTCAAGGAAAACAGATTAACTTCTTCTCACCAGGGCCCAGCGCAGTGTTCAAGGTCAAGTCAGACCTCGCTGCTGAAGACCAGAGAAAGAAAACAGGTCCCCCTACTTCCTGGGCCTTGGAATTACTAAGTCAAGTGAGCAAAGCCTCTAGGATCTTCAAAAGCGAACCTCTGGGAGTCAGCTCCCCCCACAAGATCCTAGAAAATTAAAAAAGGCCAGAGAAAAGGGGGCCCATACAGAAATACTGAGAAGAAAACAATCTAACCCTGGGAGCTGAGGAGAATATGAATTCGTCTCCATCCCAGAAAGACTTCCTTAAAGAAATCAGAAAGGAGTTCAAAAAAAAGTAAAAAAAAAAAAAGGTGGCTTAGCCTTACCAGATCTAAAATTATATTATATTATAAAGTATCAATTTAACAATCAATTGGAAAAGGGGGGGAAAGAAACTCAAGAGAAAATTTACACATTGCAAGTGAAAATTAACATCTCATAACAAGAAAACAAAGTCTTGGAAAATACAATTGGACAAATACAAAATGAAAATAACTCTCAGATCTTCAATTGGGCAAATGCAAAAAGAAAATTATTCTCTCAAAACTACACTTGAGCAAATGGAAAAGTCCTTCAAAAATAGAATTGACTAACTGGAATAGGAATTGCAAAAGATAAATGAAGAAAAATCTTCTCTAAAAATAAAGAATGGAATTGGTGGAAACTAATGACTTCATGAGACAACAAGATTATGCTAAACAAAAGATCAAAAAAATAGAAGAAAATGTAAAACACCTTATCAACAAAGCCACTGACCTTGAGAACAGATCAAGATGGGAGAACCTGAGAATTATACACCTTCCTGAAAACATGGAAGAGGAAAAACAACCTGGCCTTAATAGTACAAGATTTAGTGATAGAAAATTGGCCTGCTATCATGGAACCAGAAGGCAAAATAGTTATTGAAAGAATACATTGATCCCCTCTGGAAAGAGATCCTAAAATGAAAACACCAAGGAATGTTGTAGTCAAATTCTAGACCTTTCAAATAAAAGAAAAAATCCTGCAAGCAGCCAGAAAGAAAAAATTTAAATACCCAGGAGCCACAGTAAGGATTATGCAGGACCTGGCCAAAGCAACATTAAGGGATTAAAGGGTTTGGAATGAGATATTCCAAAGAGCAAGGGAGCTTGGAGAGTAGCCAAGAATCCAGTATCTGGCAAAGCTGAGCCTTCTCTACCAGGGGAAAAGATGGACATTTAATGAAATGGGAAACCAAGATTTCATGATGGAAAGACCAGAGCTAAATAGAAAATTTGAACATCAAACAGGAAACTCAAGAGACACATGAAAATGTTAAAAAAAAAAAAGGATAAAGAAAAAAACTGCTATCCAATAAGATGAAACTGGCTACATACCCACTTTGGAGAAAGTCTTATAACTCTTGAGAATTGTAACTCTATTGGAGAGAATATGCATAGCCAGAAGTGATGGACACTCATAACTTTTCTGTGACTCAGAATGATTTTAAAACAATACCTCCTTATAAAGGGGGACAGTAAGGAGAAGGGAGGATGGAGAGAGATTGAATGGGATAAATCTTATTACATCAAGAGGTACAAGAGACCTATTGTAATTGAGGGGAAGAAGGGAGGAGGTGAGAACCACCTGAATCTTCATCTCATCAGACTTGGCTTAAAGTTTACTTAGACACACTCAGTTAAGAAGCTTATCTTACCTTTCAAGCATTAAAAGCGGGAAAGGGGGAAAGGGGAAGGGGGATAGGGAGAGGGAGAAAAAAGGGGAACTAACAGAAGGAAGGGAAGAAAGGGAAAACAGAAAGGGAAAAGAAAGGGGAGGGGGTTGATATAAGAGGGGAAAACACTGAAAGTGGAGGCATTCAGAAAAAAAACACTGGGGAATGAGGATAAAGGGAAAAAGGGGAAAATAAAAATAGAAGGAAGATAGCATGGAGGGCAATAAAGAGTTAATCATTATAACTTTGAATGTGAATGAGATGAACTCTCCCTTAAACTGTAACTGAATAGCAGAGTGGATTAAAAACCATAATTGTACAATATGCTGCTTACAAGAAACTTATTTGAAGCAGAGAGATTCATATAGAGTAAAGGTAAAAGGTTGGAGCAAAATATATTTTGCTTCAGCTGAAGTGAAAAAAGCAGGGGTAGCAACCCTTATCTCAGACAAAGCAGCTGCAAAAATAGATAGGATTAAAAGAGATAAGGAAGGAAACTATATCCTCCTAAAAGGTACCATAGACAATAAAGTAATTTCAATCCTAAATATGTATGCAGTCAATGGTACAGCATCCAGATTCTTAGAGGAAAAGTTGAAAGAGCTACAGAAAGACATAGACAGCAAAACTCTATTAGTGGGAGACCTCAGCCTCCCACTCTCAGATTTAGATAAATCTAATCATAAAATAAACAAGAAGGAAGTTAAGGAGGTAAATAGATTGGTAGAAAATCTATATATGATACACATATGGAGGAAATTGAATGGGGACAGAAAGGAATCTAGTTTCTTTTCTGCAGTATATGGAACTTACATGAAAATTGACCATGTACTAGGACATAAAAGCCTAATGATCATTTGCAAAAAGGCAGAAATAGTGAATACATCTTTCTCAGATCATAATTCAATAAAAATCACATGCAATGCTAGGCCAGGGAGATATAGACCCAGAACTAACTGGAAATGGAATAACCTCATTTTAAAGAATGAATGGACCAAGCAACAAATTATAGAAAGAATTATTTCATTCTAGATAATGACAATAAGGAAACAACATTCCAAAACCTATGGGATATATTCAAGGTGACAATCAGTGGATATATTACATATCTTTAAATGCTTACATGAATAAATTAGAGAAAGAAGAAATCAATGAACTAAATATGCAGCTCAAAAAATTAGAGAAAGAAGAAATTAAATCCCTCCAATTAAATACCAAATTAGAAATTCTAAAAATTAAAGGAGAAATTAATAAAATCAAAAGCAAGAAAATTATTGATTTAAGAAATAAAACTAAGAGCTGGTTTTATTAAAAAAAACAATAAAATTGATAAACCTATGGTCAATTTGATTAAAAAAAAGAAAGAAGAAAACCAATGTGTTAGTATCATAAATAAAAGAGGTGAACTCACCCCCAATGAGGAAGAAATTAAAGTCATACTTCAGAATTATTTTTTCCAACTATATGCCAACAAATTTGACAATCTAATTGAAATGAATGAATATTTATAAAAATATATAAGTTGCCCAGATTAAATTAAGAGGAAATTAAAAACCTAAATAACCCTATCTCAGCAAACCATTATGGAACTCCCTAAGAAAAAATCTCCAGGGCCAGAAGGATTCAAAAGTGAATCCTATCAAACATTTATGGAACAATTGGTTCCAATCTATATAAATTCTTTGGAAAAATAGGTGAAGCCATAACTCTGCCTAACTCTATGACACCAATATGGTGTCTAAACCAGGAAGAGTTAAAACAGAGAAAGAAAATTATAGACCTATCTCCCTGATGAATATTGATGCAAAAATCTTAAATTCTTAGCAAAACAATTACAAGTTATCACTAGGATAATACATTATGACCAAATAGGATTTATCCCAAGAATACTGGGTTGGTTCAATTATTAGGAAAACTGTTAATTATATCAATAACAAACCTATCAGAAATCATGATTATATCAATAGATGCTGAAAAACCTTTTGACAAAATACAGCACCCATTCCTACTAAAACACTAGAGAGTGTAGAAATGAATGTTTTTTCCCTTAGAATAATAAGTAATATCTATATGAAACCATCTACAAGCATTATATGCAATGGGGATAGACTTGAGGCATTCTCAATAAGATCAGAGGTGAAACATTATCGCCACTACTATTCAATATTGTATTAGAAATATTAGCCTCAGTAATATGAGAAGAAAAAGAAATTGAAGGAATTAGAACAAGGAAGGAAGAGACAAAACTCTCACTCTTTGCAGATGACATAATGGTATACATAAAGAATCCCAAAAAGTCCTCTAAAAAACTATTAGAAATAATTAGCAACTGTAGAAAAGTAGCAGGATATAAAATAAACCCTCATAAATCCTCAACATTTCTATGTATGACTAGCAAGATACAGCAGGAAGAGCTAGAAAGAGAAATCCCATTCAAAGTAACCTCAGACAAAATAAAATACCTGGGAGTATACTTGCCAAGGCAGACTCAAAAACTTTTTTGAAAACAATTACAAAACACTTCTCACACAAATAAAATCAACTGTCCATGCATAGGTCAAGCTAATATAATAAAAATAACAATTCTACTAAAACTGAATTACCTGTTTAGTGCCCTACCAATCAAAATACAAAAAATTACTTTAATGTGAGAAAAAGTTGTAAATAAATTTATATGGAGAAATAAAAAGTCAAGAATTTTTAGGGATTCAATGAAAAAAAAAGTAAACAAAGGTGGCTTAGCCTTACCAGATCTAAAATTATATTATAAAGTATCACTCTTCAAAACTGTCTGGTATTGGCTAAGAAATTGAATGATCAATGGAATAGACTAGGAGCAATAGCAGGAAGTGATTATAGAAATCTACTGTTTGATAAACCTCAAAATTCCAGCTATTGGGATAAAAACTGTCTTTTTGATAAAAACTGTTGGGGAAATTGAAGCTATTATGGAAGAAACTTAGATTACACCAACACCTCACACCCTATACCAAGATAAGATCCAAATGGATACAGGATTTAGACATAAAAAAACCAATATTATAAGCAAACTAGAAGATCAAGGAGTAGTTTGCCTGTCAGTTCTATGGAAAAGGAAGCAGTTTATGACCAAGGAAGAGGTGGAGAACATTACTAAAAACAAATTAGATAATTTTGATTACATTAAATTAAAAAGCTTCAAAGACAAAACCACTGTAAGCAAGATCAAAAGAAATATAGTAAATTGGGAAACTTTTGCAACTAGTATTTCTGACAAAGGTCTCATTTCTAAAATAGAGAACTGAGTCAAATTTTCTAACAAAAAAGCTATTCTCCAATGCACAAATGGTCAAAGGATATGCAAAGGCAATTTACAGCTGAGGAAATCAAAGCAATCCATAGTCATATGAAAAATTTCTCCAAGGGGCAGCTAGGTGGTGCAGTGGATAAAGTACTGGCCCTGGAGTCAGGAGTATCTGGGTTCAAATCCAGTCTCAGACACTTAATAATTACCTAGCTGTGTGGCCTTGGGCAAGCCACTTAACCTCATTTGCCTTGCAAAAAAAAAAACTAAAAAAAAATTTCTCCAAATCATTACTTATTAGAGAAATACAAATTAAAGCATCTCTGAGATACCACCTCACACCTTTCAGACTGGCTAATATGACCAGAAGGGGCAATGACCAATGTTGGAAGAGTTGTGGGAAATCTGGGACACTAATGCATTGTTGGTGGAGCTGTGAATTCATCCAACCTTTCTGGAGAGCAATTTGGAATTATGTTGCCCAAAGGGCAACAAAAATGTTCATACCCAGCAATATCACTACTTGGTCTATACCCTAAAGAGATCATGAAAGAGGGTAAAAACATGACTTGTACAAAAATATTTATAGCAGCCCTGCTTGTGGTGGCAAAGAATTGGAAATTAAGTGAATGTCCTTCAATTGGGGAATGGCTTATCAAACTGTGGTATATGTATGTCATGGAACACTATAGTTCTATTAGAAACCAGGAGGGATGGGAATTCAGGGAAGCCTCGAAGTATTTGCATGAACTGATGCTGAATGAGATGAGCAGAACCAGAAAAATATTGTATACCCTAACAGCAACATGGGGGTGATGATCAACCTTGATGGACTTGCTCATTCCATCAGTGCAACAACCAGGGACAATTCTGGGCTATTTGCAATGGAGAATACCATCTGTATCCAGAGAAAGAATTATGGACTTTTATCAAAGACCAAAGACTATTTTCTTCAAATTAGGGAAAAAAATTATCTTATTATGTAATTTTACTATCTCATACTTTATTTGTCTTCCTTAAGGATATGACTTCTCTGTCATCACTGAGATCAATGTATACCAAAGAAACAATGTAAAGACTAACAGAATGCCTTCTGTGTGGGGGTGGGGGAAAGGGAAGCAAGAATAGGGGAAAATTGTAAAACTCAAAATAAATAAAATTTTTCAGAAAAAAATAAAAAATAAAATAACTGTTAACAACATTAAATACTGGGGAATCTACCTTCCAAGACAAATCCAGAAAATGTTTGAACAGAATTATAAAGTTTTCCTCATCCAAATAAAGTCAGATCTAAATAATTGTAAAACTGTTAAATGCTCATGGATAGGTTGAGCCAATATCATAAAAATGACATTTCTACCCAAATTAAATTACTTATTCAGTGTCATAGCAATCAAACTACCAAATAACTATTTTACTGAGTTAGAAAAAATAACAAAATTCATCAGGAGCAACAAAAGGGCAAGAATAGCAAGGGAACTGATGAAAAAAATGTAAAGGAAGGTGGTCTAGCTCTACCAGATCTCAAACTACACTATAAAGCAGTAGTCATCAAAATTGCCTGGAACTGGTTAAGAAATAGAGTAATGGATCCGTGGATTAGGATGGTTTCAAAATAAATTATAGTAAATGAACACAGCAATCTATTATTTGACAAGCCCCAAAGACATCAGCCTCTGGGATAAGAACTCACTATTTGACAAAAATTGTTGGGAAAACTGGAAAAAATGTATGGAAAAAACTAGATCTCACATGTATACCAAAATAAGGTCAAAATGGGTACAGGATTTAGACATAAAGAGCTATACCACAGATAAATTAACAGACCAAAAAATGGTCTATATATCTGATCTATGGAAAAGGGATAAATGTATGTCCAAACATGAATTGGGGCACATTATAAACTGCAAAATGAATGATTTTGACTATATTAAATTAAAAATTTTTTGCACTAATAAACTCAATGCTGCCAAAATTAGAAGAAAAGAAGAAAACTGGGAAATAATCTTCATAATCAGGAGTTCTGTTAAAGGTGTCATTTCTGAAATATATAGAGAATTGCATGAAATTTATAAGATCACAAGTTATTCCCCAATTGATAAATGGTCAAAGGATATGAATAGACAGTTTTCAAATGAAGAAATTAAATCTATATATAAGCTTATGAAAAAATGCTCCAAATCACTATTAATTAGATAAATGTAAATTAAAAAAACAATGAGGTATCATCTCACTCCTATTTGATTAACCCATATGAGAAAAAGGGAAGGTGATCAATGTTAAAGAGGTTGTGGGAGGTTTGGGATATTGATGCATTACTGGTGGAGTTGTGAACAGATCTAACCTTTCTGGAGAGCAATATGGAATTATGCCCAAAGAGGAATGATACTGTTCATACCCTTTGACCTAGAAATTCCAATTCTAGGACTATATCCAGAAGACATTGTAAAAAATGGGAAAAGTCCCACATGTTCCAAAATATTCATAGCAGCTCTTTTTCTAGTGGCAAAGAATTGGAAATTGAGGGAATGCCCATCATTTGTGGAATGGCTAAATAAGTTATGGTACATGAGTACTATGGAATATTATTGTTCTGTAAGAAACCATCTATGGTCGAACTCTAGAGAAGTATGGAATTATTTACGGGATCTGATGCTGAGTGAAAGGAATAGAATAACAATGTATACATCAACATCATGAGATGAACAACCTTGATGTAAGCAAGTTCTCTTGACAGTCCAGAGAGGACAACTGTATTAGACTGGTAATGGTCTATATTATCTTCAACCAAAGGAAGAAAAACAAAAAACACACAGAAAAAAACAACCCTTCTGAATCTGATGAATACTTTATAAAAATTATCTCTTATGTATTTCTTTCCCTTAATCCTAATTCCACCCATGCCAAATAATTTGTAAATATGTTTAAATATGTTTAACAAAATATGTATGTAAAATTCTAACCTGACTATTCCCTGCTGAGGGGACGGGGGTGGGAAGGGAGGGTGGAGGGAAATTTTGTAACTCAGAAATGTGCATGTAAAAATGGATGGAAGGAAAGAAAGAAAGAAAGAAAGAAAGAAAGAAAGAAAGAAAGAAAGAAAGAAAGAAAGAAAGAAAGAAAGAAAGAAAGAAAGAAAGATTTAAAAAAAGAAAATGAACCAGAGCAGTTTGCCAAGAATGTTTTCATTAATCAAGGACAAAAGTTAGAGGTTCGAAGACAATCAGATACCAACAGAATTTCAACAATAAATAATTCTGATTAGCAATCTGGCACCATTATTTTCATAACCTACTGGGCAGCTTCTGGAAAACCAAAGTCTTTGGGTTTGGTAAATAGCAAGATTGAAGATGGAAGATAAGAGAGAAAAGGCCATATTGATGATTAGTGAATTGAGAAACAGGTTTGGATATAATTAAGGGGCATAGTTTTAAATTATTATTATTATTATTATTATTATTATTATTATTATTATTATTAAAGCACATATCAAGCCACATTTTCCCTTGTTCAAGAAAATCTAAATGGGTTTCTTTTCCATATAGGATAAAACATAGACTCCTTTGTGTGACTTTTAAAGCCCTTATTTACTGTCTGATTCCAGATGATATACACACACATATTCCGAGCTTATTATGTACTTTTTGTTGTTCAACCTTTTTCTAGTCATGTCTGACTCTTCTTGACTCCAGTTAGGGTTTTCTTGGCAGAGAGAATGGAGTGGTTTACCTTTTCCTTTTCCAACTGGAAATAAGGAAAACACATTTTACAGATAAGGAAACTGACAAGGTTAAGCAACTTTCCCAGGTCCCACAGCTAGTAAGTGTCTGAGGCTGGATTTGAACTCAGGAAGATGAGTCTTGGCACTCCATCCACTTCATCACTTGACCACCTTACATACTACTTATTTTTATTGACTCTCCTGTATAGTCAAACTGTCCTTCTTGGTTTTCCCAGTACATAACATTCCATCCTCTATTTCCATGACTTTGGATATAGGCTGTCCTCCACTGCACCCCACCCCATGCTTGAAATGCACTCCCTGCTTACTTTTACCTTATAGAATCCCTAGTTCCTTCAAACCTATTATGATCTTTTTAGTAGGGCTCTCCCCAGCAGATAGTTCTTTGTACTGTATATCTTTTGTATTCAATTTATGATGTACATTCTGTTTTCTCTATTACAATGTGAACTCCTTGATAGCAAAAAACTAGTTTGTTTTAAACTTTGTATTCCTAGACCTGGCACAATCCTTGTTAAGTAATGGGCATCTAATTAGTTCTTATCAAATGGAATGGATAGATAAATAAGACATGTTCCCTGCCTTTAATGACCCTATAATCCTGTGGAAAGCTCAGTTATCAAATGAGTATAGTTGTTCCAACTTTTTTGGCTAATGGTTTCTTTGGGTTCCTGAAGGGAAAAGCACAGATGTTCTTCCATTCTTTCTCCTTGTGCAATGTAGTAGAAAAAGAATTAGATTTTGAGTTAGAGGAATAAGAATGAAATCTTGGCTCTCTCATAAACAATCACTGTGATCTTTTCTGACTAAGATGTACTTTTCTCATCTGTAACAAAGGAAGTTTGAATTAAATGACTTCCAAATACCCTTCCACTTTTAAAATCTCTCCATTTCCCTGCTTTCCCTTCTACTGACTCCTTCTTCCTTTCCGCAATATTAAAGAATTTTCACAAGAAAGTGAGGAAGCCAGTAGGTTTAGAAGTGGAAATGAGGGAAAAGTCAGAGAAAGGAAAGAGAAAAAGAAATATGGTATATTAAATGGTAAGTGGTAGAAAGTTGCTAACAATTATCCCTAGGATATAAATGATTATTACATAACCAGGTACATAATTGCTAACATGTTGGATTTTTCTAAAGAAAAGTAAGCTTCAAACAAGTTGTGATTGTGAGGAAATATTGTTGTGCTGTAAGAAATGGTGAGTGGGATGCTCTCAGAAAAACCTGGAAAGACTTACATGAATTGATGCAAAGTGAAATGAGCAGAACCAGGAGAACTTGGTATACAGTAACAGCAATATTGAATGATGTTCTGCTTGTGAATAACTTAGCTATTTTCAGCAATACAATGACCCAAGACAATTCTGAATAATTTCTGATGAAAGATGCTGAGTAAATCCAGAGAAAGAACTACTGTAGTGTGAATGCTTAGTGGAGCATATCTTTATTTTCCTTGTGTTTTTTTTCATGTTTTCTTTCACAGAATGACATATGAAAATTTCTTTGTATGACTATATTTGATTTCTAATGACAATTACTTGCCTTCTCAAGAAAAGGAGTAGAGGAAGGGAGGGAGAGAGAGAATTAAAAAAGAAAGTAGGCCTCCTCTAACCCAGTGGAGATGAGAGAGTATGAGATTAAGGGTATAAAGTGATGGGTGTTGACAAGAAGGACTTCTTCTCCTCCAAGACTGAAACTGGAGAAGAAATTAGAGAAGTTATGTCATAGTTATTTGAAGTATAGAATTGGGCAGAAGGAATCCCTGATGTGCGGCCTCAATTTTTCATTGAAGTATGAAGTAATGTCCTTTTCTAGAAGGGAATAGGAAGAGAAAAAGCTTTTTTTTAGGCTTTTGTAAGGCAATGGGGTCAAGTGACCTGCCCAAGGCCACACAGCTAGGTAATTATTAAGTGTCTGAGGCCAGATTTGAACTCAGGTACTCCTGACTCCAGGGCCGGTGCTCTATCCACTATGCCACCTAGCTGCCCCCCAAAAAGCTTTTATAAAGCACCTCCTCTGTGCCAATCACCATGCTCAGCACGTTTTTTTTAATTGTGGAAATCTTTATTTTAGCTAGGGACAAAGGAATAGAGAATGACATTTAATTTTTCATATGTGATTTCCATTAATTATTTATTTGAAATTTAGTTCATTATTATGAATTCAAATTAATGAATTGAACTCCTTTGAGAGAAATGACATTGTGCTATCCTCAAGGAATTAACAATATAGTTTGAAAAAAGATCCGTGTTTGTTATAGATGACTATAAATGCATACACTCACACACATATTCCCCCAATTACATCTTAAAACAATTTAAATATTTTTTGTTTTATTTATTTTACATTATTACAATAATCTTATTATAAGAGTAATCATACCCCTCCCCCAAGATGAGAAACCTCAAGAATAGTGAGGGAGAAAAAAATGTGCTTCAATCTGTGTTCAAATTCCAATGGCTCTGTCTCTGGGAGGAGTTGCCTTCTTTATCATAAGTCCACCAAAGAAGTTGCTTCAATATTTTTCCCACAGTTGCTATCACTAGCTTTATTTCCCTCCACTCTATTCCTTCCCACTCTGATTTATTCTATTCTCTTTCTCCTTTCACCCTGTCCCTGTTCAAACATGTGTTGTATCTGAGTCCCTCTTCCACAATCTTCCCTCTTTTCTATCACCTATTCCCCCCTTCCCTCCCCCATTCCCCCCTTATCCCATCCCTTTCTTCTTATTCTTCTCTAGGCTAAGATAGATTTCTATACCTTATTAAGTGTGTATGTTATTTCCTCTCTGAGACATTTCTGATGAGAATGAAGGCTCACTCATCCCCCCTTGTCTTGACACTCATGTGAAATATCTTAGCCCCTTCTTCCTCTCCTTTCTCTTCCTCCCAGTACTTTCCTTTATCACCCATTGACTCCATCTTTTTACTATATTATACCATTATATTCAGCTCCTTCCTGTGCCTTGTCTATATATGCTCCTTCTAACCGCTCTTATAAATGAGAAAGTTCATATGAGTTATCAGTATCTTCTTTCCATGCAGGAATACAAACAGTTTAACCTCATTAAGTTCCTCATAGTTAGTCTTTCTCATCCATCCCCTCTGTGGTTCACCTGAGTGCTGTACTTGGAGATCAAACTTTCTGTTCAGTTCTGGTTATTTCAAAAGGAAAGTTTGAAAGTCCCCTATTTCATTGAAAATCCATCTTTTTTCCCTGAAAGAGGATGTTCAATTTTGCTGGGTAGTTGATTCTTGGTTGTAACCAAGATCTTTTGCCTTCTGGAATATCATATTCCATGCCCTATGAGTCCTTAATGTAGATGCTGCCAGATCCTGTGTAATCCTAACTATAGAGCCACAGTAGTTGAATTGTTTCTGGTAGCTTTTAATGTTTTCCTCTTTTGACTTAGGAGTTTGGGTATTTGGCTATAATATTTCTGGAAGGTTTTCTTTTGGGATCTCTTTCAGGAGGTGATTGGTGAATTCCCTCAATGTCTATTTTACCCTCTGCTTCTAGGATCTCAGGGCAATTTTATTGTATTATTATTTCTTGAAAAAATGAAGTCTAGGCTCTTTTCCTGGTCATGACTTTCAGGTAACCCAATAATTTTTAAATTATCTCTTCTGGATCTGTTTTCAAGGTCAGTTGTTTCTCCAATGAGATATTTCACATTTTCTTCTAATTTTTAGTTTTTCTGGAACAATTTTATTTCTTTCAGCTTTCTTACAAAGTCATTGGCTTCCTTTAGTTCCATTCTGCATTTGAAGGAGTTATTTTCTTCAGAGAGCTTTTTAATCTCCTTTTCCAGCTGGCCAATTCAGTTTTTTAAGGCATTCTCCTCATTTGCATTTTGTTTTGCTTTTTCCATTTGGCCTAAACTGGTTTTTAACATATTATTTTATTCAGTATTTATTTTGTATTTCTTTCACCAAGCTGCTGATTTATCTGCATTTGCTCTCATTTCTCCTCCCAATTTTTCCTGTACCCCCCTTAATTGCTTTTTAAAGTCTTTTTTTGAGCTCATTCATAGCCTGAGCCAATTCTCTATTTCTATTCAAGGTTTTGGATACAGAAGCTTTGATTTGTTGTCTTCTGAATCTTCCATAGGATCAAAGTAATTTTTTATGATCAGATTCTTCTTTTTCTTTTGTTTGCTCATTTCCTCAGCCTATGACTGATTTACCACACTTCCATGGCTTTGTGGTGTTTGGAGGACATCCCACTTGGACTTTAACTCCTCCAAGGTCTTATGAGAGGCTCTGACTGCTCTCTTGCCTGTGCTTTGATATGTGGATGACCACAGGCCCTCCCCTCTACCCTAGAGTTGTGAGGAGAGTCCTTACTCGGCTACAGTTGTGTTGTAGAGGCCCAAACTGCAACCTGGATCTGAGTGTGGGAAAACAGCAGAGTTCTGCCCCAGGGAGAGCAGAGAGATCTCTGCAGTTTCCTGCAACCCCCTTACCATCTGTGGGCTGTACTTTGGAGGTACAGGCTGTCAAGTTTTCACTGCAGGGCTGCTCTGAGGCCAGCACTGTCTCTGAACTCACTCTGGTGCAGCAGAGTTCTCTCACCACCCCTTCAAGCTGTTCCCAGTGATCCCTGGGATGATTTAGAAATGTCCCTCTCTGCCATGGACCTAGGTGCCCCCAGGGATCTAGACATCTGGCCCAGCTGCACTTCAGCTTTTACCACCCCCTGGTCCCAGTGAAACAGAACTTTCCTGTGGAACTTTTAAGTTGTCATGGACTGGGAAATTTTATCACTCAGTCTTTCTGTGGGTTCTCCCCCATCTAAAGTTTGGCTAGAGTCATAATTTGATGGCTTTTGGAGTTTTTTGGGGAATGAGTTTCAGGGAATTCTTGCCTTCATGCTGCCATCTTGACTCCGCCCAATTTTTAATTCTTTAAAAATGTTGAGTTCCTAATTCTATCCTTTCCTCCTTCTTCATCCTCCCTCCATGAGATGGTAAACAATCTGATGTAGATTATACATATCCAATCATATGAATCATTTCTGTTTTAGTCATTTTAAATAAGACCCAAATAAAAGAAAAAGAAAGGGAAACATAATATGCTTCAGTCTGTATTCAAAATGTCAGTTCTTTTTCTGTATGATTCTAGTATGATTCATTTTCAGTCTTTTGTCTTAAATCATTATATTGTTGAGCCCAGCTAAGTTACTCACAGTTCTTCATCAAACAATACTGCTGTTACTGTCCATTTCACTTTGCATTAGCTCATGGAAGTCTTTCCAGGTTTTTCTGAAATCATCCTGCTTGAAATTTCTTAAAGCACACAAATATTCCATTACCATCATATACCACAACTTGTTTACTAAGTACTTTTTACAATAATTTTATTTGATCTGAAGGTAGATGGGTATTGGCAAGAAGACATGCTGTAAGTAGTTTTGGGAGAGAAGAAAAGGTTTGAAATGAACATAGTATAGTACCTTGGACACATTAGAGGTTAAATAAGTATTTGTTGAAAGAATGAATGAATGAATTGTTGAATAAATAACAAGAGGCTTGTATTCTATCCCACCTGTAATCATGAATCACTGTATAGTTTAATGACCCTGTAGAGTTGGAAGGCACTTTGATAGTCCAATCCCCACTCCTGTGAGATAAATCATTGAGAGAAGGGATTATTTTATTCTTTGTATTTTTGTACCTAATCCTTAGCATAGTGACTGGCAAATAGTAGGTACTTAATATTGATTGATTGATATTACACCATAGTAATTCAAACTTTTAGAACCTCAAACTCATATCCTTTAATTAAATGCCACTTTACAGTAACACTTCATCTACTTTATCATGTCTTGAGGAAGACTATATCCTTTCTTTAGTCCTTTCCCTTTCAATAGAAAGGTCTATGATGTAGTTAGTGAATGCTCCTCCTAAAATGTAGGTCCTAGTCCCTTTATGACTTAGTACATGGATTTTGAGAGTTTCTATTAACCAAAAATTTATCACTTAGTAGTTGACCTAGTGATGAAGATCAGCCTTTACTAGGCTGATTTTTAGTCATTAGGCATAAAATTCATCACTGGACCAATTCTTGGAGCTTTTACCTTTTATTAGGGCCTGTTGGATCTTGGAATCAATTGGAATGAATTTTGAGTTCTAAAGGTCACCTCTACATCATGATGAGGCATCAGAGCTAACAAAATAAAAGGTCACTAATATCTTTTTCTCTGTTTGTCCATATACTTTATTATATGTAGGAATTATAGGAAAGTGTAGAATTATAGGACAGTAGAAGACAAGGTGTCCAAGGAATGAACTAAAAACCAGAGATGCCATCTACTGGACAAGAAGGTTCAGAAGGGGAAAAGTTGTCTGAGATCTGTCCCCTTGTGGACAAGAGGTGAGAGAGTGAACAGAAAACTGAGAATCTGTACCCTTAATGCTCACGAAGTAATAGAGGTTATCCAGAAGGTTCAGGAAGGATCATGGTGAAGATTTAAGGGGGGCTGGAATGGACATTGTGTTCCCATTATCTATATGCAGGCATAGACACTTCAGTTAGAGAATTCAACATCTCATATAACTTAATCATGAGATCAGTTCATTAATCAAAGTAAGGGAATCTCATACTTGTTGACTACAACCTGGCAAAATGTTTTTTAAGGATAACATTCACAATAACAGCATAGATTTTCTCCCAAGACAGCAAGCATTTAAGTGACTTGTAGCATTGGGTGAAAATTCTGAGAGGTCAATTTCCATACCTGATGAAAAAAAAATTTCTAACATTTAGAGTCATACAAACATGGAATAGGTTGCCTTGGGAAACAGAGGGTTCCCTCTTGTTGAAGATCTTCAAGAGGGAATATTCCCTGGTGGGGATATTGTAGAGGGAATTCTTTCTCATGTAGTGGTGGAATTGATGCAGGGGAAAGAAGAAGAGAATTGTGAATGTAACAGAAAGAATTTGGGTGGAGATGTAAATTGACTTGAAATAGAGAATTATGATTGTAACAGAAATCATTGTAATCTTGGGTGGAGACCCTCCCCTTTCTTAATGTACCATTGATTCATTGTATAATGTAAAATTTGTATCCTGATCTCCTTCTGCTTTACCCTCTACTTAATTCCATGTCTAGTAAGAGAAAGGGAGTTCACCTTTTACCCTGAAGCAAATGAGAGGCAAGACATAAAAACCTGAGCTGGACACCAGTTCAGGGCCAGAATCTTCTCTGACCATGGCCCAGCCAGTGCTGCTTGTCTGTTCTTCTCTCCTTCTCTCTCTCTCTCTCTCTCTCTCTCTCTCTCTCTCCCTTTTTTTTTATTTCCACTCATGCTTTCCGGAGTCTGAATAATGATTCCTCATAGGCAGAACCAAACCCAAGTAGCTACAGGACTAGAAGGTCTTTGAGGTCCCTTCCAAATTTGAGATGCTGTGAATCTATGTCCTGAGAGACAGCAAGTTGGTTCAGTGAAGAACACTGGTCTTGGAATCAGGAAGACTTATTTTCCTGAATTCAAATCTGACTTCAAACATTAGCTGTATGACCCTGGGTGAGTCATTTAACTGTTTGCCTCAGTTTCCTCCTCTATAAAATGAACTAGAGAAAGAAATGGCAAACCACTCCAGTATCTTTGCTAAGAAAACCCCAAATGAGGTCCTGAAAGTTGGACACACCTGAAATGACTGAATAACAACAAACAGTAGCAACAATAACAGGAGGAGCAGCAGCAATAGCAACAAAAGATTTTCCTAGAGATCTTTGGATACATATTAGCACCCAGAGGAAAAGAGAGAAACCCTGTCTCTAAACTCTGAGCAGTATTAGTTGCATCTTCAGGCAAATATCTCTCCCTGCTCTTTTCTACTGCTCTCTTATATTATCTGCCTCCTTCCTTTCCTCATTTCCTCTCCCTCCCACCCTCTTTTCCTCATCTTCCTCTCAGCTTTCCTTTCTTTCCTGGACTACTGGAACTTGGCAGTTAACAGGAGGGATTCCAGAGAAAGTGAAAAGCAATAGGAGGAGGTTTACAGCTTAACCCCTCCTTCCCCTACCTCCAACTCCCTTCAAGGTCAGGGCCAGGTTGTGCTGCCCCTGGGGGCCTTTGTCTCTCTCTGCTCGAACCTTGTTCATCCCTATGTACATGTGAAAGGGAGCATTAACAATAGGACCTTCCACTCCTCTTCCAGTGCTGCAGGGCACTGGGAAGTGGTCTAAGAGGAAAGGCCTCAGGAATGATATATCGTTTTCTACTGTGAACATGTCAAACCCAGACAGCCACTGAAAACTTGTCTCCACATGATTTCCCAGCATGTAGACAGGGACCAGCTGGAAAACCACTCAGTAAAGGACAGCTCAGCCCCTGACAGCTCTCTCTGGGAAAATCCATAATAACTGGTGTGCCTAGGATGGGTTTCTCCCTTCATGTAAAGAATTAAAGACAAAGACAAGAGCAGAAGGTTCTTTCTTTGCTTCCCAGGAAGACCAATACATTTTTTTACTTAAATTATGGAGCCTAAAGAACCTTAGTCCACAAACATTTATTAGTTTACTATGTGTTATGTGTTGGAAATACCAAGAAAGGCAAAACCAGTCCCTGTCCTACAGGAGCTTACATTTTAATAGTGTAGACAACATTCAACAATTGTTGTTCACTTGTGTCTGACTCTTCATGACTCCATTTAGAGTTTTCTTGGCAAAGATAACAGAGTAATTTGTCATTTCCTTCTCATTTTAGAAAAGAGTACAGAAGGAAGAAAAGGGAAGGAAGGAGACATCTGAAGGAAACATTTTACAAAAGAGGCAAACAGGATTAATTCATTTACCTCTCTTTTACTTCACACAACAAGTAAATGTCTGAAGCCCGAAAGGATCTCAGGAAGATGAGGTTTTCTGACTCCAGGACCAGCACTCTTTGTTTCCCCATACAATCATTAGGTAAATAAGAGATATGAGCAGAGTAGAAAGAAGGCACTCTGAGGGAGAAAAGCATTAGCATCTGAGGGGGACCTGGAAAGGCCTTCTGGAGAGATACAATTTGAGCTGAGTCTTGAGGAAGTAAGGAAAACTTTAGGATAGAGTCTAAGAACCTGAAGAGACCTTAGGATATAATTTGTTAGAACTAAAAAGAAGTACTTCAAATCAGCAACAACAAAAACACATCGTATTTGGAAGGTACCTGAAACATTGTCTGCTACAACATGCTTATTATATAGAGGAATAAACTGAGACCCAGAGAAGGAAAGAGATCTCACAGAGTCAATACATTATAGAACTGAAATCAAAACCCGGATCTTTGAAATCTCATACTAATATTCTTTCTAATACTCCAATCATACGTAAACATGGGCTTTGTAGAAGTATGATACTTAGCAGTGAATCCATGGAAAATCTTTACCAAAGTAGATGATTCGATCAACAAATAGTTACTAAACATTATGTTGGGTGTTGGGGAAATAAGTACAAAGAATGAGTAGATAGTGAGTGAAAGACAAGAGAGGTGGAGAGAACAGACAAAGAGAGATAAATACAGAGATACAGAGAGAAAATAGAGAGGGGGAGACAGACAGATAGAGGGAAAGGGAGAGAGAAACAGAGAGACAAAGGAAGAGAGAGACACACACAGACAGAAACAGAGAGGGAGACAGGCAGAGAGACAGAGTGGGAGAGACAGAGAGAGGGGGGGAGACAGAAGGAAGGAGAGAGATAGAGATGGGGGTCAACAGAGAGAGATAGAGACACACACAAGGAGAGAGAGAGATAGCAAATAAGAGATGGAGAGATCAGACAGAGAGAGAGAGAGAGAGAGAGAGAGAGAGAGAGAGAGAGAGAATGAGCGCTCTGAATAGCAACTTTCACATATCAGAATCTTGTGGCTTTTATGAAAAACCAGCCTGATAGCCTCAACCAGAATTGTTTATATATGCAGTGCAGTCAAGTTGCTGCCTATAAGATGTGATTTAAAAGGCTATGTCTCATCTAAGTTAGTCCAAAATGGTTATGTCTCAGGACTGGAATGAAATGGAACACTCTTAGATTAATATTTAGCAAAAGGAAGTTTATTTAAGAATTGATAAAAAAAAAAAAAAGATATTCAGTAAGGATTGGTTCAGGTGGGAAAGGCCAGGTCTGAAAGAGTGTAGTTCCCTTCACCTCTGAATTTGTCATCATGGCCTACCTAGTTAGAAGACTTTGTCAAAGCTAAGGCATACCAGTTTCATCTGAGCTGATCTTTTTATGGTTATTGCAACTGGGAAGTTACATCAATGGTTTGAACCTTAGTCCCCTAGACCAATTAAGTCTTGAGAATAAGTCTTTTTAGAAGTAAAAACTGGCCTTCTTCCCCCTCTGAACTTACAGAATACAACCTTAATTATTCAACATATACTTTTTTTTTTTAGTTTTTTGCAAGGCAATGGGGTTAAGTGGCTTGTCCAAGGCCACACAGCTAGGTAATTATTAAGTGTCTGAGACTGATTTGAACCCAGGTACTCCTGACTCCAGGGCCAATGCTTTATCCACTGTGCCACCTAGCTACCCCAACATATACTTTTATAATGTCATTCAGGTCCTGTGTTCTATTTCCCTTGAGTTTGGGGTGGGGGGGAGACATCTTCATTTTTAATGTTTATATTTCTCCTAGAATCTAACACAATATTCTGAACACAAATTTGAATCATGGAATTTTAGGATCTCAGATTTGGAAGGGATATTAGAAACACATAGCCCAGTCTATAGAGACAGTTTTGGTGATGCAGAGAAGTGATATAGAGAATTATAAATATAGCAGAAACAAAATTTGTAATCTTAAAGGCTGTTAAACCTTGCTAAATTGGGTGGAGGTCCCCCACTCTTAAGATGTAAATTGACTACTATTGCTTCATTGTTTAATGTAAAATTTGTATGCTGATCTCCTCAGGCTTCTAACCTCTACTAATTTCAGGTCCAGTAAGGGATAAGGGAATTCACCTTTTGCCCTCTGGATAACGGGCAAAACCATAAAAATCTGGGTTGGACTTCCCCTCTGGGCCAATCAACTCTGCTTGACTGTTCTTTTATCTCTGTCTCTCTCTACCTATCACTTTCTTTTGTGTTGTAACATCTTTTAATAAATCTTTATTTTCTTTCCACACCTGTATTCCCTGGTCTGAGTCATGATTCCTCACAGGCAATATCGAACTCAAATCAGTAACAGTGGCTTGACTATTCTTTGCTACTACCTCACTTTGCCAAGTGATTGAATTTCCCTGGGTCTCATTCTCATCTCTAAAATTAGAGGCTTATTAACACAAAACATTATTCTCCTTTATAATATTCTTAACAGATAGTCACCAAGCCTCTGTTTAAAGACCTTTAGCATGGGGAACTCATTGTCATTGAACTTTGGGAGACCCTCTTAATGCAAAAAGCACTTAGATCATAGTTTTAAGTCTGGAAAAGATCTGAAGGGATCTAGTTCAGATCCTTCATTTCATAGATAGAGAGACTTGTCTAAAATCATACAGATGATAAAGTTTAAGGTGGGAATTTAACTCTGAATCCAGTTCAATGGTCTTTCATAGTTTCCCAAAGTAAATTTTTATTGAGATTTGTTGTTGAAGCCAAATTTTCTCACTCTAAGCAGTTCTGGAGGTATGAATGGTCATTGAATCTGAGTCAGGTTTGTTCTAAAGGGAACCTACTGAAGTTGGATATACCTGCATCCCTTCTCACAAACATAACCCAGAGAATCAATTCACTCTTCAGTTTGCCTACTATCATTTTGTCATTTTAGGCTTTTTTTCACCAAGGTGGCTAAGACTGGTCCAATGCAAACTGCAGGATGTTTTTTTCTTATTTCTATAGAATGATCACCAAGACATATATTGGCCTAAGTTGTTAATTATCCTCCTCACCTTGGAGGCTAAAGGGTTCTCCATTACAGGAAGTCTTCAAATGGGGGTTAAATGATCCTTTATTGGGGATATGTAGAAGTGGCAGACTGATATTCAGGTAAATGTTGAATAGATTATGCAGAAGTACTTTCCAACAATGAGTTTCTCTTGATTCTGGTTAACATAAATTTCAGATTGTTCAATTCCCAAGTAGTTAAAGGGAAATGTAGATTTAATTGGTTATGGCAATTTGCCCAGGGAGCAAGAGACCTATTCAGGTTACAGCTTCTAAAGTTCCACCTTCAGTCTTTTTGTCCCCATCCTAATCTGAGAATTCAAGTGTTTCCTTCCCTCCCCAGCCAATCTCCTTCCTTTAGACCCAAACCTACAGAACTGTCCCTTAAACAATCACCTGGCAGCCTCAACAGCCCTGCTTTTGTCACTGAGGACTGATCAGAATTTGACCATTTACTAAGCAGAGAGGCCTGTGAGTGAAGAGAGGAGAGGGGGATCTGCCGCTAGGAAACCTGCCATTCAGGCAGATGGTGGAATGATTGACTATGAATAGATGCTGTCAGTCTCATAGAAGGTCTTTCATAATGGGACTACGTGTCAGCCAGCACGTGACACAGGCCATTCTTCTGTAGGCTACTAACACCACCCAGCTGTTTCTTCTAGGGTATATTGGATGGAGTTTTTATCTGGATTGGATAGTAAATCCTAGGTTGGTTAAAATATTCCAAGGCACCAGAGATGATCCTAGTTTTAAACTGTGGTGAATTGAATCTAGTGATGCTCTTGTTCTCCCTCTATCTCAATAAAAATACATTGAAGACCCTCCTATTCTCTCTCTCTGTCTTCATCACCATCCATTTCTCTCAACTATCTCAATGTTCCCATACTTTCTCTCTCTCTCTCTCTCTCTCTCTCTCTCTCTCTCTCTCTCTCTCTCTCTCTCTCTCTCTCTCCCTCCCCCCCTTTCTCCCTCCCTCCCTCTCTTTCTCCTCCCATTCATTTACTCACTCTAATTCCATTTGCCCTCATCCCTTTTTATGTTGGGGGGAGGGCCTAGATTACAAAAAGAAAAGCTACATTTAGTTTATTGCTAAGGTCCTCCAAGTATAATACACATCTCATACTTAGCTCCCCTTTCTAGTACAAACTGTTCCCAGAAATATTTAATAACAATTAATATTTAATGATTATAATTCATAAAATATTATTAGACACGATCAAATTATTATTAATATAATGTCGAGAACAACTTTAGAGAGTGACTGATAGATTTTCAGTATTTCCTTAGGGATAAAGGAGAAGATAGCCCCAGTGAATTGATACTTTTACCATCTTTACCCACTTATCTACTATTTGTCTGGATGATTTTATAGAGGCTTTCTATCTCAAAAACATGAAACACCTGTTGGGTGGAGGTAGGATTAGATTTTGTCTAGGAGGACATACTTTAGAACAGGAGTGGACCATATAAGGTCCAAGAAATCATTTGGCCTGGCACTGCTAAGGCAACCATATACGGGACTCAAAATTCATTAAATCCAGGAGTTTTTAAGGTTAAGATTTTTAAGTTGATAATGATATTATATCTTATAATGATATTATAAATATTCACATGGCCTTGGTAGGGAAAAAAAGTTCCCCACTCCTGCTTTAGAATCATAGAATGCCATAGTTATAAGGGCCCTTAATATCCTGTCATGCCCCAAGCCTGATGGAGTCATGGTAAGGGACATAGAAAACATTTAATTATCATAGATTCACATGTTCTAGAAGATTGATCCATTTTATCATAAAGGGTTGGACTCTAGAGAAGCATGAAATGACTTATGGGATCTAATTCCGAATGAAAGTAGTAAAACCAAGAGAACAATGTACACATCAACAACAACATTGTAAGATGAACAATCTTGATGAAAGCAGCTCCTCTTGGCAGTCTAGAGACTAGGACAATTGTATTTGAGGACTTTATTATACCCAACCAGAGGGGGAAAAAAACAAAACAAAATACACAGGAAAAAAACTAACCCTTCTGAATCTGATGAACACTTTATAAAAATTATCTCTTATGTATCTTTTCCCCTTAGTCCTAATTCCTCATGCCAAAAATTATTAATTTGTAATCAAGTTTAACAAAATATGTATGTAAAATGCTAACCTGAGTATTCCCTGCAAAGGGGAGGGGGATGGGAAGGGAAGGTGGAGGAAAATGTTGTAACTTGGAAATATACATTTACATATGGATGAAAATAAATAATTTTTTTAAATTGACCCATCTAGCTAAAGTTGATGCATCAAACATCTGAAACACAAAAATTGGGGGCAAGGGGAAGGGAACACACACACACACACACACACACACACACACACACACACACACACACACACACTTAGCTCTTCAGGTCACCTCCCCACAGATTGTATACTGGTAGAGACACCCAGAGACATGTCCATATCTTCAGGGATACACAGCCAAGCAGCCCTAATATTCCTAACACAGAGACTCACCTGATCTGAATGACTCTTCGTATGCCACTGATTGTGCTACAAAATTATGCAATCATGATCAGTCAATAACTATTGGCAAAATAATCTACTATTCTTTTTCTTTAAATTCCCTGTGCCATTACACTTATAGGGACAGGACAATGAAGTTCAATTTCCATTGGCTTACTAATAATGTTCTCCCTTGGGTTTATTACATGCCTGTTCTACCTTTTCTGAGACCTCTGGCCATGGTGCTGACAATTACAATGATAGAACACCAAATCCAGATAGGGTCTTGGAGATCACTTATCCTATTCTTTCATTTTATAGTTTAGGAAGCTGAGGCTCAGAAAAATGACATGTCCAAGATTACAAAGCTTGTTAGTGACAGAATAAGCAATATAATCTGGAACCTCTTGCTCTTAACCAATGCTTAGCATCTGACTTTGGTACCAAGTTAGATTCTATGACTTCCTATCTGTGTGACCTTGGACAACTCATTTAACCTTTTGGTGCCTCAATTTCCTCATTTGTAAGATAAAGAAATTAAGACTAAATGATTGCTGATCTTCCTTCCAAATTTAAATCCTGGGATTTTATGGTGATTTCTAGAATTGTGAACATTTTGTTTTGTCCTTTCAGGACTAAATCTATTATCCTATGATCTGCTGCAATCTGCCCTCATCCCCACAGTCACTGCCTTTCCCTAAATTGATATGTTGGTCTTCCAGACTGAAGAATAATAGATATTCCCACATGATAGATGGGCCATATCTAGCACCATATCTTCAAGGTTTGGGTGACAGCATTTCATCTTTCCCTCAGCTGGTCCATCTTTCATAATCTTCAGCCTCTCTTTCTTTTCTCCTGCCTTCAGAATGTTGCCCCAAAGAAATCTGAAATTCAACAGAAATCCAATTATTTTCTGTTTCATTTCATAACACAATTCTACAAGCATAGATTAAGAGTCTACTCTGCTCCAGGCTCTAAAGCTACTGGGATTGTGCTGGGAATTTTGTAGAGCAGATTCTTGGTCAAAAACAAGTTAGACTGAGATTCAGTAAATACTACTATACATATATATATGTATAATTTATATATATAAATATATATACATATATGCATATATGCATACATATACATATAAATATATATACATATATATATATATTTCCCAAGAGATCATAACTTTGGGCTATGGGGGTGGAGGTACATAGGGTCATAGAAGCATAGATCTCATAGTTGTTGTCTTCTTGTCCAATCCTCTGATTTTACAGATAAGGAAACAGAGACCCAGGGAAGCTAAAACATTTGCCTAAAGTAGTAAATATTAGTGAAGGGATATGAACCCCTAGGTCCCCTAATTCAAGATCCAGGGCACTTTCCTGTATATATATATATATATATATCAGTACCTACCATCTCTAACCAAGACCAGAATTCCCACACTTTGAATATATCCTTCTATTTATGGGATGTCTTTTTTGGAGGAGATTAATGTTATCACAAGATTTGATATCTTCTGAGTTATTTATCCTTTGTTCTTGAAGAGGACTATGACAACAGAAAGGTGATGCCAAAACTTGAAAGTGAATTGGATTTAAAAGAGGGAGGACTGTGCAAAGTCACCAGCCTTACTCGCACCTTCAGAGTCATCTGGGTCCAGTGGCCAGATATGGTCCTGAAGAAAGAGGGCTGGATGGAGGAAGAAAGGCCCTGGGTTCAAATACTAGCTCTGCTTCTGAGTACCTATGTGACACTGTGCAGGTAAATTAAACACTTTGAGCCTCAGAGCATCATTTGAAAAATTAGTGATTGGACAATAGTACATCTGGGCTTCTTGACCTTAATATAAGTAAACAGAATAGCCTCAACACTTCAAGGGGCTTATATTCTAATAGGTGAAGATCAATTATAAAGAGAATCTGGGAGGGATTGGAGATGGAGAACAACTGAATATAAGCATTTCATTTCCAAATAAATCTTTAATGCAGATCAAAATATCCTTTACCACAAAATTCCCAGAGTTCTTTTTTGTTTCTCCAACAAAACACTTTTTCCCTATTACAACATAGCACCACGACCCAGAATCAGTAAGAATGAGCATTGAATATCAAAAAAAATACACTCATTATGATACTTAGATGATATTTTTGGCAGTAATTTCCATAAACCAAACACTTTCCAATCAACCATGTATTTTTAATGACAATGAAAGAAGATTCCAACTTGTCCTAGACAGAGGAAAAAAAATAAGGTCAGGTTCTTACCTGGAAACTCCAAGCCTTTGAAAAGCCTCCAAAAACATTTTAATTTGCTTTGTAAATAGCTCCAGGATGATGTTAAATATTCTCCAGATCATGGAGCTGGAGAGAAGCTTTTTCAAATAAATCTTGTCTTTCTACAAAATGAGTAATGTGCCTACAGAGTTGCTTCTATTTTTAGTGGCAGGCTGAGAAATGTTCCTTCTGAGGCAGGCAGTCCTTGGTCTTTGGGTGGGTCTGGGGATGTCATGGGCTCATTCTCCTTGTTCTCATAAATAGAGATACTGAACAAACACACTCCACAGAACCTTAGAATGTAAATATAATCTTAATATTTGTTGCATTGATTAAGGTATTTGTTGCATTGATTAAGGTACAGTTCTTTCTGACAATGTTATTCTTGCCTTCCTAAACATTTGTTGTCTCCTGTATTGTGTAAGGTTGAAAAGACAAACTCCTGATCTTGCTATTTGGGGTCTTTCACAATCTGACTCCAACCTTAGGGCATAAACACCCTTCTCAAACACTACTTCCCTTCATATATTCTATATTTTATCCAAATTTGACTACTAGCTATTTGCCAGTATTGTTCTGTCCATATTGTCTATGAATTCATATAGACAGACAGTCCTTATCTCCAACCCCCTCATACTTGAAAAATAACCTTCTTCATCTCTGATGGATGAAATCCTTTCATTCCTTCAGTTGCTAACTTCTTTATCAAGCCTTGAATGATCTAACTTATTTTAAAATGATCTCTTCATTCTCAAATTTATTTATTGCTGTTATTATTAGGTTGTTTCAGTCATGTCTGATTCTATGGGATCCCATGAGGTTTTCTGGACAAAGGTACTAGAATGCTCTGCCATTACCTTCTCCTACTCATTTTACAGATGAAGAAATTGAGGCAACTAAGGGTCACACAGCTAGTAAGTATCTGACACAAGATTTGAACTCAAATGAGTCTTTCTGTCTCCAGACCTAGTGCTCCACCTAGTTACCTCATAAAACAATCTAGACCTTGTCTATTTTGACAGTTTATGTCTCATGTTGTTTGGTCGTTCAATTATATCTTACTCTTTGTGATCCCATTTGGGATTTCTTGGCAAAGGTTCTAAAGTAATTTGTCATTTCCTTCCTAAGTGGATTAAGGCAAATCATTAGATAAGGAATTTTCCAAGGGTCACACAATTAGTGAATGTCTGAATTCATATTTGAACCTAGGTCTTCCTAGTCTGAGCACTCTAGCCACTGAACATCAAATTTCTTTTATTTTTATTTTTACACAGTTGGTAATTATTGTCTGAGGCTGGATTTGAACTCAGGTCCTCCTGACTCCAGGGTCAGTGCTCTGTCCACTTAACTGCTCCTGACCATCAAATTTCTTATGATAATTTTAAAAATTGTTACCATCTTTGTCCCTCAAATGGTCTTCCTTTCACCATATTTATGTAACTCTTGTTTTAAATATGAACATGGGACATACTTTAGGAGATTTGTTCTCTGATTTGTTGCCTCAAATGGAAAAATTGGGGACTTCACATTAAAACAAAAAGTCATTTTGTTGTCACCAATTCTTGGAAATAAATAGTTCATAAAACTCAAGGAAGAAAGAAGTCTCTAAATGTTCATTGATTTAGACCTGAAAGGAGCTTAGATATCACCTAGGCCAATCTACTTTGTTTACATTGAGGAAACTGAGACCAAAAGACTTTAGGAATGCTTATGGTCATAAAGGTAACAGTTCAAGTTTCGAGTTCAGCCTTCTGTCCCTTAAATCATACTTCCAAGCAAAAAGAACTCTTACTATATTTCACTGATAATATCCATACCTGCCAATAAGTCACCCTTCTCCAGTGACTTGAATGATTTCCTCAGTCTTTTTTAAGCATGCATTGTAGGCAGACATTACTTCTCATAGTGCTGTAGTATATAGTTACCAACCATAACTTTTAAATCTTTTTACAAGTGCCTTTTATCTTTCTTCCAGAAAGGCCACAACCCTTCAAGGAGTTTATATTCTAATAGGTGAAGATCAATTATAAAGAGGAGCTGGAAAGTATTGGAGAAGGAGAGCAAGTGAATATCAGTATTTCATTTCCAATATTTCTAAATAAGTCTTTTTACTGCAGATCAAAATATCCTTTACCATAAAAATTTGGGGAGCTCTTTTTTGTTTCTCCAAGAAAACAGTTTTTCCCTATTACAACACAGCACCACAAACCCAGAATCAGTAAGAATGAGTATTGAATATCAAGAAAAATACACTTATTATGATACTTTTCCCAGCCAACACAATTGGTAGCATTGTTGTCATTTTTCTCAAGAAACTCTTCTGCAATTCTCAGAAGTGTCCAGAAGATGGCATAACTAAGTCTTTCTCCAGAGGAAAAGTCTCTTCTTCTTCTGATCATATTCTGGAATTGTACAGAAGACTTCAGAGTTTCCTTGTCCAAAGTGGAGTCACAGGTCCTCCTTGTATATGGTTCAGATGCAGCCTGTTTTTCTTCTATAGGAGGTTCCTAATTATTGAATGTTTTCCAAGAAAGTCAAATGACCACTTATCAGGGATGATGTAGATGGTATCCTGTTCAGGTGAGACCTCTTCCTTATTGTCACTGATGATGATTTTTGCCTGCAGTCAATTCAATTTAAAAAACATATATTAAATACCTTTTTTATGAAGAACTGTCCCAGGTGCTGGGGTTACCAAGATGAGAGATAGATAGATAGATAGACAGACAGACAGACAGATAGATCTTTTCAAAGGGTTTACATTCTTTGGAGGGAGGGAGAGAACATAAAGCAAATACCACTCTGTAAAAAAGAGATTTTGAGGAGACAGTTAACTCATGTTTTTCCACAACTTCCCAAGCATAAGGACATCATCTAGATAAACTAGCACCATCACCACCATTTGGGTAACCTATTCATGAGTTGAAGAAAAGGATTTATGCTCCAGAAATCCTTTGTATGCATTCAAATTGATTGATCTCCACTAGATAAATGGAGGCTGTCTTCTCCTTATCTTTCTCTGCTAAGGATATTTGGTAATAGCTATTGTACAGGTCTAACAGAGCAAATCATTGACTGTCCAGAAAGTGATCTGAAGCATTCTGAACTCATAACATGTTTTATTCACTTACATTTCTTCTTTTATTCAGTATTAATTGACATGAATTCCAATTTTCCTTGATCTCCTTTTGCATCTGATAATCTATTCAGTTTTGGTTATTTGGTTTTGGTTATTTGCACTGAGATTAAGCTGTTCTTATTGATAGATGACTGAATGAAAATTTGCCTAATTCTTTATATTTTATCAACTGAAGACTATTCTAAATCCGCCCAATCACCCACCAGGACTGGAACTCTATCTAACTGTGCTACCTAACTGATATATTACTAGAGGCTCTGTAGATCCTCTGGCTCATAGGAGATGATTTTCCAGGACTATTTAAAAAAATATTCAATTATCAAAGAGGTGAATAGTATATATCATCCTATATGCCATTCATGAAATGAAAATTCTTCAGAGTTAGTGTTGAGTTTTTTCCTTTTATGTTGCTTCTATTTCTTATGTTAGAGTAGACCCCACACCCTGATCTCAAATATTCTCTTATCTTTGTGTCAGTTTGAACATTTTTTATTCCTTTTGAAAACTATGGAACAATTTACAAACAACCAATCCAGTCCATGAACAATCTGAGATTTCTGGGAGAAGGGCAGGAATCATCATTAAGGCTCAACACACAAACTTTCTCCAAGCCTGTTAAAGTACTCATTCTTACCATTTTCCAAAGTACTTCAGGAATCCACGCCCAACAGTCAACTCATCCTACATTTACAATCACAATTCATTCATGCTCCCCATTTTCAGTCTTTTTGTTGAGGTTTTTTTAATGGTTATTACCTAATTTCCTTATCTATTCAAAATTCTTTATGGGGTTATTCAGATAATAATCTGGGGATATTTCTTGACCTTCCAAGTAGAATATGACTTCCTTGCATTCCAGGTGTCAAAAGGAGGAACAATTTCATCCATGGAACACTTTTTTACCTATATATCATATCCACAAAATATTCCTTGAAGGGAAGCACTGCCATTTCTGGAAAAGATAGTAGATACATTTTTGATATACTTCTCCAGGGCTAAACTTAGCCATTATAATTATATAACATTCCATTTAATTTTTTTCTATTTGCATTATTAAAGCTATCACATGCATTGTTTACTTGGTCCTGTTTACTATTAAACTTGATATAATTTCATATCTTTCCAAACTTCTCTGAATGTATCATATGTCATTCCTTATGATTCCTATTCTATTCATGTATAATGATTTGTCAACTATTCCCAATTCAGTATTCTCCACTTTTCAAAGTACTTCCTTATCTATTATTTGATCCTTATACCATACAAAGTAGACAGGATAGGTGTTATTATTCCTATTTTATATATGTGGAATTTAAGGTATAGAGGACATGAGGAAATGCATAATGGTACTTCTGCTTAGTTACCAGTCATCATGGAAACTCAAAGATAAATTTCCTGACCAAGTAAACAATGTCACTGGGTTTCCCTATCTCTTCTGGAAAATCCATGAATTCCAACTCCAACAATTTAATATAATTGAGCAAACAACTATTAAACATCTGCCATATATTGGGCCTGTTGGAGTAATACCTAGATGAAAGATGAAATAGTTCTCACAATTTAAAAAGGGGGATACAAATGAATGAATGAAATTTCATTTAAGTATTTACTATGTGTAAGCACTGTATGGTAAATTCAAATAACAACAATGTTAAGCTAGAATGTTGATAGGGCTAAAGGGAAGGTCCAGGCAGAGCACTACAAGAAAATCTGGGACAATCTGGGGAGGTTCATGGAAGAAGTAGCTAGGAAGGAAAAAGGAAAAAGAGGGGTGGGGCAGAACTAGGAGATGCAAATGATAGAATTAGGGAGCAGCTGGGTGATCAGTGGATTGAGCCCCATGCCTGAAGTCAGGAAGTCTCCTTTGATTCATGATTTCAATGCAACCTTAGACACTATTTGAGTGACCCTGGGCAAATCGCTTAACCCTGTTTACCTCAGTTTCTTCATCTATAAAATAAGCTAGAGAAGCAAATGGTAAACCACTCCAATATCTTTGCCCAAAAAACCTCTTTACTCATGAAGAGTAACACATGACTGAAGAACAACCACAACAATAATTGATAGAATCAGAAGCAGTGAGTGAAGTTATAGAAATTTACATTGAATTAATAAAAAGAAAAATGTCTTTAAAATTGTCCTGTTAGATGAATTTCTTTTTTAAAGTAGCTAATTCTGATCACTGGCAGTCACTGGACAGATTCGTTGCATGATTACAAAGAAGTGGAAGAAAATAAATTCAATACTCTTTTCTATTGATGATATAATACTTGTTTTTTTCTGAAATCCCATCCATTCAGAACTTTCTTCTCATGGTATTGTGCTATCAATGGTGCCACTAGAGGATACTCTGAGAACCTCTTTAGATTCTTGGATGCTTTTATATTCCATATCTGACTGAAGAAATCCTGTATTACTTACTTTTCCCCTTACCCAGGTTCCCTCTCACCCTCTGCTCTGTGCTCTGGAGAGAAGAATATAGTAGTCCCTCATCAGGACTTTTTTATTATTTACTTTTCTTTTTTTATTATAAATGCAATCAAAAAACACATTCTGATAAGTGAAGAACAAAAAAGATTATATTTAAAATAATTTTCTGTTATATAGTTTGTTTTAATGTATATTAAATTGAACAGAATTAATACAATCATCTTATTTGTTTCACCTTTTTCAATTTTTTGTTGTATTTTTTGCTTCAGTCATGCTCTTTTTTTACATATTTATTTCTCAATAACTAACTTCCCTCCAAGAAAAAAAAAATTCCCAGCAAAATATTCAAGCAAAACTAATGAACACATTGACCACATGTGAAAATTTAGCATATTGCCTCATTTTGTAACTTTAATCCATTACTGTTATTTAACTGTTTCTCAATTGTATACAACTATTCTTGATCCTTTTGAAGTTGTTTTTGGACAAAGATACTGGCATGGTTTGCTATTTCTTTTTCATTTTACAGATGAGGAAACTGAAGAAAACAGCATCAAGTGACTTTCCCATGGTCGCAGATCTGATGCTGCTGCTGCTGATGTTTGTCCTTCATTCTCAAAAAAGACCATGACATCAGGAGGTGATGCCATGATAAGCACATGAATTGGATTTGAATTGGGGGGGGGGGGGCTGTGCTAAGTCATCAGCTTTGGTAACTTTCTCCTCCAGAGCCATCTGGGTCCAGTGGCCAGATATGAGTCCAGATGACTAGAGATGGCCCTGAATATGAGGTAATCAGAGTTAAGTAACTTGCCCAAGGTCACATAACTAATAAGTGTCAAGTATCTGAGGCTGGATTTGAACTCCAGTCCTTCTAACTTCAACACCAGTGCTCTATCCACTGTGCCACCTAGCTGCTCCCAAATATAGATTGTTAGATTTTAAAGGATCCTTAGAACTTAGAATAGGAAGACATACAACAGAATACTAGGGCTAGAAGGCTACCAGAGTATAACTAGTCCAACCTGTTTATTTTATTCTTTAATCTTCACAGAACTAGTAAGTTTCTGAGGCTAAATTAGAACTTAAAAAGATGAGTCTTCCTCATTCTATACTGTGCCACCTAGTACCCCTTTAGTCCATTCTGCTAGAGAAGAAAATAGCAAACCACTCCAGTATCTTTGTCAAGAAACTGTCATGGTCCATGGAGTCACAAAGAGTTGGGGTTACAAAGAGTCAGTCAGACACAACAATATAACCAAATTACAAAATGATCCTAAAACCTTTCCAGCTTCCTCCCAAATCTGAGATTCTGTATTTTGATGACTTGGTCTTATGAGAAGGAAGGCTCTTTCCTAATCTGCGCCAGCTGGGCAGCTGGTCCTAAGAAAGATCCTTTCTTTTTTCTATTCCTTCACTTTGGATGTCTCTGAGTCACTTTGAGTCCTTAAATGCCAAGGACAGGCATGTTTTTATCATGTCGAATAGAATAAAAATAGAAAGGAAAGTAAGTGAAATATAAAGATAAATTGCCATGTTCCAAGAAAAGTTAATGCTGAAAGAATGTTTTTCATTCCATTGTTGCTAATGTCTTCACTCAGTATCAAATGCAGGGACCAGGAAGATTATTTCACTCTTGGGTTAATAAAGCAACATCTTAACATAATGACCAAGATAATGCTTTTTCAGAATCATAACAAAAGAAGGTTTGTTCTGATGATGAAATACTCCTTCAAATGAGCATACTACATTTCCAATGGTGCCCACTCACATTAACATGCTCCTTACTCTCAGAGGTATTCTGATACAGTCAAAAGAATATTGTACCAGATGCTAAGAGACACCAGGTCAAATCCTGGCTCAGTCACTGATGGACTTCTAGTTGGCCCAGTGGATAGAGCACTGGCCTTGAAGTCAGAAGGATGGGAGTTCAAATCCAGCCTTAGACACTTGATGCTAACTAGCTGTGTGACATTGAGAAAGTGATTTTAATCCTGATTGCCTTACATCAAGGCCTCTCTAGACATCTTCATTCATATCAGGTCCCTGGACCCAGATGACTCTGGAGGACAAAGTGAGGTTGGTGACTTAGCACAGCCCCCCTCACTCAAATCTAATTCATAAGCTTTTCATGGCATCACTTTCCTCACATATTAGAGAAGGAAGGACCAAAACAATCACTTACATCTAATTTCCTAACAAGTTACATGTCCCCATCTTCAAATTTCACTTTCTTTTGCCATAAATGTGGCTTTATTAGATAACTTCTGTTGGAGAGCCTCTGATCTACCTAATCATAGGAACCCAAATCAGAAATGTACAACCTCAGGGAAGTCATTCAGATTCCCAAATTCTCCATCTGGCAGTGATGCTCTCTTCTTTGCTGTTGTTAAATCATTTTCATTCATGTTCAATTCTTCATGACCCCATTTAAAATTTCCTTGACAAAGATAATGGGATAGTTGACTATTTCCCTTTTCAGATCATTTTACAGATGAGGAAATTGAGGCATAAAGAGTTAACTGGAGGAGGAGCCAAGATGGCAACAAGAAAGGATCGTGTCTTAGTTGCTCTCTGATAAAACTCATAAGCTAAGGACTCTAACTAAACTTTCGAGAGACAGAACCCACAGAGGGACCCAGGGAGGCAGTTCTCCTACTCAAGGTAAACTGGAAAAGAGCAGAAAGGCTCTGCTCCCCGGGGTCAGAGGGGCAGCCCGCCAGAGGGGTGGTCCACCAGCACAAAATAACTTGAGCTTACTGGAGGCAACCCCAGGGTGCTGGGAGCCTCGGCTCACAGCAGCTGGGGAGTCTCCTGAGCTATGCCCCTGGGAAGCACCGGGCACAAAGTGGGGGAACAGCAGGGGACCTCTGCCAAAGCAAGCATGCCCAGATCCAGGAACAGAAGCAGGCAGAGCCGGTAGGCAGAAGCCCCCAGGGCATGAGCCCATTGAACTTAGGGAGGGGAGTGAAGAGAGACTGCTGAGCTCTGTCCTCTGCCCCTGGAACAGGACTCTGGGGCTCTGACCATATTCAGATCCTGATGGCAGTCTAGGCCCCCCCATAGAACAGCAGGGGTCCTCTCCATCTCAGCCCCATGGCAGAGGGGGGGTGCATATGGTCATTCACAGACCAGGAGGGAGGACAGAGCCTCACACACTGAGATCCTTGTGGGAGTGTCCCAAAAGCTCAGGGGGCACCCCCAAACCAGGCTCAGGCTGGGAAAATGAGCAAGCAGAGAAACAAGAGGAAGAACATTGAGAAATACTGTGCATATAAGCCCAAGAAGGATCAAAATACTCAGTCTGAATATGAGGAAGCACAAGCTCCTGCATCTAAAGACTCCAAGTAAAACAGAAATTGGGCTCAGGCTATGACAGAGCTCAAAAAAGACTTTTGAAAATCAAATGAGGGAGTTGGAAGAAAAACTGGGAAAAGAAAGGAGAGAGATGCAGGAAAAACATGAAAATGAAATCAGCAGCCTAGTCAAGGAAATCCAAAAAAATGCTGAAGAAAATAGCATGCTAAAAACCAGCTTAGGTCAAATGGATAGAACACTTCAAAAAGTTATGGAGGAGAAGAATGCATTAAAAATCAAAATTGGCCAGATGGAAAAAGAGATAAGAAAACTCTCTGAGGAGAAAAAATCCTTCAGACAAAGAATAGAATTCAGGGAGATTGATGAATTCACTAGAAATCAGGAATCAATACTTCAAAACACACAAAAAATGAAAAATTAGAAGAAAATGTGAAATATCTCATTGAAAAAACAACTGATATGGAAAACAGACTTAGGAAAGATAATTTAAAAATTATTGGAATACCTGAAAGTCATGATCAGGAAAAGAGCCTTGACATCATTTTCAAAGAATTACTACAGGAAAATTGCCCTGATATTCTAGAAGCAGAGGGCAAAATAGAAATGGAGAGAATCCACTGATCCCCTGAGAAAGAGATCCCAAAAAACCAGCCCCCAGGAATATTATAGCCAAGTTCCAGAACTCCCAAGTCAAAGAGAAAATATTATAAGCAGTCAGAAGGACACAGTTCAAATATCGTGGAGCTGCAGTCAGGGTCACACAGGACTTAGCAGCAACTACATTGGAAGCTCGTAGGGCTTGGAATACAATATAACAGAAGGCAAAAGAGCTTAGAATGCAGCAAAGAATGAACTCCCCAGCAAGGCTGAATGTCCTCTTCCAGGGAAAAAAGATGGACTTTCAATGAACCAGGGGAATTTCAAATGTTCCTGTTGGAATGGCCAGAGCTGAACAGAAGGTTTGATCATCAGATACAGGACTCAGGTGAAGCATAGAGATTGGAGGAGAAGGGTTTCTTAAGGGAGGGACTTAATGATGATGAACTACGTGCATTCCTGTATAGAAAAATGACATTGATAATACTCATATGAACCTTCTCAGTTAATAGAGCAGGTAGAGGGAACTTTTATAGTTGAAGCACAGGAGAAAGTGGAATTTGAAGATAAAACATGGTGTAAAAATGGAGTCAATAGAAAAAAAGGGAAATGTAATGGGAGAAAGAAAAAAAGAGGGAGAACAGGCCAAGATATTTCACATAATAAGATTTTTCTTTATTACAATGAGCTATTGCAATGATATGGAAGGGGGGAAGGCAAGGGGGAATGAGGGAATCTTTGCTCTCATCAGAGGTGGCTAGGAGAGGAAACAGCATATATACTTAATGGGTTATAGGCATCTGGAGTAAGAAGGGGGGGGGGACAGGGGTAAGAGGGGCATGTGAGTGATGGAGGAGAGGATGGACCATGGCAGGAGAGTGGTCAGATATAACACATTTTCTTTTATACTTCTTGCAAGGGGCTGGGATTGGATGGCCTGTGCGGGACCATAGAGCTGGGTGGATGTTGGGCCTAAGGGGTGGTATAGGGGCTAGGGCCTCTTGGCGCCAGAGCCGGGGATCTGTCTGCTGCGCCACTCAGCTACCCTACAGCAGAGTCAGAGTGATAGGAGAGAGAAAATATAGTACATGGTAGTGGAGAAATACGAAAGGAGGGAGTTGCGATCAGCAATGGCAATGGTGGTAAAATATGGAATTAAACTTTTGCCATGGACTTATCATAAAGAATGTGATCCACCCGTGACAGAGTTGTTGGTGTTGGAACAAAGACTCAAGCACCTTTTTTATTATTATTATTTTGGGGGGGGTACAGGGCAAATGGGGCTGGGTGGCCTGCCTGGGGCCACATAGCAGGGTGATTGTTGGGTGTCTGAGGCTGGATTTGGACCCAGGTGCTCCTGGCTCAAGGGCCATTGCTCTGTCCATCACCCAGCCACCCCTACTATTATTACTATTTTATTTTATTTTGGGTCTTTCTTTTCTTTTCTTTTTTTTTTTTTGGTTTTTGCAGGGCAGTGGGGTTCAGGTGGCTTGCATGTCACACAGTTGGGTGATTGTTGGGTGTATGAGGCCACATGTGGGCTCAGGTGATTGTGGCTCCAGGGCTGGTGCTCCATCCATTGTGCCAACTGGCTATACCTACAATTATTAATATTTTTTTTAATTTTAATTTTTTTTCTCTCCCCTTTACTTTATCGCTCAAGCAAATCTATGTTTGTGGGGGGGTATTTCATTTACTCTTGAACAAGAATATTTTATTAATGTAAAAAAACCCATTATTTATACAAAATGAGAATAAATATTAAATAAAATAAAAAATAAATTGAAAATAAAGAGTTAACTGATCTGTACAAGGTCTAACATCTCTAGTGTCTGAAGTTGAATCTTCCTGACTCCATATCCACCATTGCATCACCTATTGCTGAAGTCTCTTTCTACCATCAGTTAGTTGCCTCTGAAGGGCAGATGTGGCAAAGACTAGTAATTTGACTACCAGGTCTTATGTTAATTTTTGTTCCAAAAGATGTGTTAGTGATTATTTTCATGGGATATTTGGAGATAGGAAGTCATTCCTGTGAGCATCATTTTTCCATCTTTTCTTCTTTCTGTAAGGAAGCTCTTCATGTCTTTAGCTTGGTGAGTGCTAGCTGAATTGCAGACTAGCAAACCTCTTTGGCCACCTCCCAAAACAAGTAGCAGCATTAAATTGACCCACTTCCTTATAACTGCTTGTGTACCCCAGGCTTTTTTGGCTTCAAGAACATAGATGCCAGAAACATGTTCAATATTGTCTTTCTTGCCCTTAGTGATAATTAGATGTGGAGCTTTCTTTCCATTCTGAAGTAATTAGTGGTCATTTGGCTGGCATTAAGTTTTGAGTTATCTGTGCTTTCTTCTTGTCCAAAGGTGCCTGCTTGGGTATTTGCAAATACTTGATTATACTTTATATCATCATAAATTTTAGGTATGAATGTCAATAATATTTATCTTAAATTTTATCATATATTAATATTATTTTTATAATTTAATTCATCCATTGTATGTTGCAATGGATGCATAAAAATGTGTCCATCTGGCTGATGATCTTACCTGGGGCAGGGCTATGAATATCCTGAAAAAATTATGTTAGAGCTCTTATTTGGGGGGAAATATGGTATATGAGAGGCATTGTGCTAAGTGCCAAGGATATAAAAAGAGGTAAAAGAATCCCTGCCCCCAAGGAGCTTACAGTTTAATGGGAGAACAACTTGCAAACAATGATGCATAAATATATTATATACTATATACTGGATATATCTGGATATACATATATATATATATACTGGATATGTATACACATATATATTAGATAATATAATATACTGAATAAACAAAAAATAATAACAGAGGGAAGACAGAAGCATTAAGGGAAATTGGGAAAGACTTCCAGTTGAAGGTGGGATTTTTAGCCAAAACTTGGTAAAGAAGTCAGGATATAGGTATAATGGAGGGAGAACATCATATGGGTTGGGTACTGAAGCCCCTTCCAAACTCCTACGTTCTGTAATTTTTCAGTCTGACCTGGCCACTTTTCCTCTGTACACTCCTCTTAAGGAAATATTGAAAGAATATGATGAATTCCTCAAAAGAAATGCTTGGAGGACTGGAAAGGTCTGGGACTTCCTTACGAGCAACATTGGGATTCCTCTTCCTCAGTCTACTTGTATGAGGCAGGATTTTTCCCATAGAGGCTGACCTTTCTCATGAATAAATACTTCATCACAGGGTTCCTGGAGAATAGAGATGTTGGGTCAGGACCTTATTTATTTGTATCTCTTGATGAGTAGAGTTGGAAGAGAACTAGGTTTCAGATTTATGAAGAAAATTTTAATTGATGAGAACTTGCTGCAGGCTAGATTTCTTCTTATATTGAAAGAACTTTAAGGAACCTCATTAAAAATGCTCCAAAGCTGCAGTTGCATCAGGATAGAATATTATGGCATATTCCCACACAGAGTTTTTTTTCTGAAGTCACTGAAAGTTGAATCCCTTTCTCAGTGTCACAGCTAGTATACATCAGTGTCAACACTTGAAGCTGGCTCTTTCTGACTCTTAGGCTTTCTTTTTTATCTACTACACCATGATGAAGGGAAGGAGTCAATACTCTATCACTGGTATTAACTAAGCCTTGAGACTCTTCCATATGCGACCCTTAAATATTCCAATTGACCAAGGCCAACTTAGTGGAACAGTTTCTAAATCCTTGAACACAGACATCTCAAACTGTCCTTTGTTGTCTTTTCTTCCTTATTTAGGTGTTTATTTTACTTATTTATTTATTATTTTATTATATTATTTATTTCAATTTGTTAATTGTTGAACAGAAACACCTAGTATTTCTAAGTCCACTCTCCCCTAAAATGAAAGACTACCTTGATGTTGCCCATCCTCTGTCCACCATACTCGTGGAGTATGTTATCAGAATAATGTGCATTTTTGTGAAGCTTAGAGGACTTAAAATCATTGTCCATGATGGCATCAAAGTAGTAGGAGGCAGGTACTACAAGGAAACTGAGACCTGTAGAATTTAACTTGTTCAGTTTCGTATCTTATAAGTGACCGACCCAAGAACTCCTGAACAGAGATCTCACTTGATGACACTTTGCTCCCTGCTTCCATATGAGGTCAACTACAAAGATCATGTCTAACTTTTTTTTTTTTAAATCATATTTTCCCTCTAAAGTTTCTGAATCAGGGTAGTGGCCATTAGGGGTCACTATGAGCTTTCCCTTTTTCAGTCCTTCAACGAGACCAAGGAATTAGTGTGCTAATTGAATATAGAGCTGCAGCTTGGTCAGAGAGCTGGAAGAAACATTAGATTAAAGATCATTTAGTATATCCTTTACTCATCTTCATGGAGGGCAAAATTCAAGCAAACCTATGGAATGTAAAAGATGGAAGGGAGCAAGATCAGACAGGTAGTAGTTAGCAGAAACAGAATTTGAACCTGGTTCAGTGCTCTTGCACTAGTCAGGGACATTCTGAAGGCAATTAATACCAGCTCAGCTCACAAGAACCAATAGACAACTGATTATTAAATTTTCTTTGTGAATATCTATAACTGGAAAACTAGCAAATGCTACAAATAAGGGCCTGATGGATAGTTTTCTTGACTGTCTAGGCTTAAAAAAAATTAATTCAGAATAATCTTAAAAGCATATTCTGTGTACTTTTTTTCAGAAAGTTTTACCTCTACTTTCAAAAATTCTGCAATTTTGTAAAAATAAATATGTTAATATCATAGGAAAAGAAAAAACAAGAATTTTGTTCAAAAATTTTTTCAGCATGATCATTTATAGCTTAGAAATTGACAAAAGTTACAAATCAGGGCTTGATTTACTATTTTGTTTATTGTCTAGACTTAAGCAGATGAAGAAAATGTCAATAATGGAAATTAAACTTAAAAATTCATCATGTTTTAAGAGAACTGGTTGCTAATCGTTTACTAGCATACTTTTGCAACTAACTCCATAACATTATCTCACCCAAGAGCTCATTGTTGAATTTTGACATTATCTATGTACTAGATGGAGGTTTTGAATTTTGTGATTAATTATTATAGTTCAAGTTAGAAGAAAAGTTGGATGAAGCCTTAGGAATCAATTGTTCTCCCTTATGCTGATCAATCCATTATCAACAAGTATTTATTAAGGATCTATTATGTAATTGGCATTGAACTTGGATATAAAGTTAAAAATTAGAGTCCCTTCCTCTTCAAGACCTTCTAATCTATTAATCTAGAGTATAATTAATAGATTTAGAGCTGGCAGGGGCATTAAAAGTCATCTTTATTATTTTAATTTAATTTTTTTATTTTAAAATTTTAATTTAAAATATTTTTCAATTACATATAAAAACAATTTATAACATTCATTTTTTAAAATGTTGAGCTCCAAATTCTTTTTCCCTACTCTTTCCCATCATTAGGAAAGCAAGTAATTTGATATAAGTTATACATCTGAAGTCATGCAAAACATAATTCCATATTAGTCATTTTGTGAAAGAAAACAAACAGTACTCCTCCCCCCAAAAACCCCTCCAACAATCCCCCCAAAATAAAGCAAATAATCATGCTGAAAAATGTGATTTGATCTATATTCAGACTCCATCAATTCTTTCTCTGGAGGCAGATAGCATTTTTCAATCAAAAGTCCTTCAGAATTATCTGAGATCATTTCATTGATGAGAATAGCTAGGTTATTCACAAATGATCATTGAACAACATTGCTGTTACTGTGTATACTGTTCTGGTTCTTCTCAATTCACTTTGTATCATTTCATGTAAGTTTTTCCAGGATTTTCTAAAAGCATTCAACTTGTCATTTCTTACAAACCAATAATATTCCATCTCAGTTACATACCACAACTTGTTCAGCCATTCCTCAATTTATGGTCATCTTCTCAAATTCCAGTTCTTTTAGACCAGCCCTTTAAACATTTAGTTTCACAAATTGAGGCCCATAGAGATGATTTGCTTAAGGTATACAGATAATGAATTGAGGAAATAGGATTCAAGTCTGGCTCTCTGAATTTCAAATCAGGATTCATTACAACACCTCATTTGCCTTTTGCTCTTCCTTCATTTTCTGTTCCTTGAACTCCCATGTTCTCACTTTGGCTGAGTCAAATGACATTTGCTATCACTTACTAGAGGGCAAATAACTTCATTTCCAAGCCTCTGTTTCTTCCTATGTAAAGGGAGAACAATCATACTTGTACTATCTACTTCATATGGCTGTTGTGAGGAGACACTGTGAATTTCTTAAAGCCCTGTGAATTTCTTAAAGTCCTATAGAAATGAGTTTTATTATTGCCATTTTCATTTTTTGTATTTGAGGATATCTCCCTTCTTGCTCCAAGAATTGGGCTTCTGGTATCCATCTAATTTTCCAGACCAGAATTACAAGAAATAATGTTTGTCCTTTATTCTTTTTTTTAATGAATTAAGTGTTTTATTTATTTATTAATTTTTTTGTTTGTTTTTGCAAGGCAATGGGCTGGGTCAAAGGTGAGGGAGTCTAGTATTGTCAAAAGAGCCCTACTCTCTGAGTCACAAGAGCTAGGTTTAAAACACATTTCTGCCCCTTATAGATGCATGAAACTGGGTTAAGTCATTTCCAGAAATGTGATTTAAAGGAGAGCATGCCGAATTTCAAAGTCAGAAGACCGGGGTTCAAATTTTAACACAGGTACTTCCTAGCTGGGTGATCTTGGGCCAGCTATTTACTCTTGGAACATGTTTCTTAGTCTGAAAAATGGGGATGACAGTACTGGTACTTACCTCATCAGGTTGCTATGAAGAACAGATGAATCAACATGTGTAAAGTAAGTGGCACACCTGAAGTTATAGATAAAGTTTGACTGAGAATTTCCCCTTCTCTGGCCTGAGCTTCCTTGTCCATAAAATGTAGTATTTGGATTAGATGGTCGCAGAGATCCCTTGCAGTTGTGACATTAGGGTCCTTTGGTAGGATATTCTCAGTTCATTTTTGCTACTTAGTAGGATCTGAAGAGAGTCTCTCATAATAACTGGACAATGGATAGAGGAGGAGGAGGAGGAGGGGTGTGGCTCATTAGATGTTAATAGGAAGAGAGCTTTCTGGTAATGAAGGAGGCTATAATTGTAGTCAAAAGACCTAGTAAGGGGCAGAGTTAGAATCGTGAGTGTGCCTTTTGGAAGGAAGGAGGGAAGGGAGAAAGGAAAAAAAGAGAAAAGGAGAGGGAGGGCAGAAGGGAAAGAAGAAAGAAATGGAGGAAGAAGGTAGGAAGACATAAAGGAAGAAGAAAAAGAGGGAGGAAGGTGGAAGGGAAAAAGGAAGGAAGGAAGAACGAAAGAAGTGAAGAGGGAAAGAGGAAGTGAGGAAGAAGAGGGAGGAAGGGTACAAGGAGAAAAAGGAGAGGAGAAAGGAAGAAAATGAGTGAGGAAGGAAAGAAAGAAATGAGGAGAAAAGGAGGAAGAGGGGGAAGGAAGAAAAGGAAGGCAGGCAGAAGGAAGGAGGAAGGGAGAGAAGAAGAAATCAAAGGAAGAAGGGAGAGAGAGAGAAAGGGGAATAAGGATGGAAGGAAGAAAAGAGGAAGGAAGAAAAATAGAGATGAAGAAAGGACAGAGGAAGGGAGGAAAGGAGGAAAAGGGAAAGGGAAAAATGAAGTAAGGAAGAACACAAGGAGGGAGGGAAAGGAGTGAGGAATTAAAAAAGGGAAGGAAGAGGATAACATATATTAAAAATGTTTGCTATGAATCAGATACAGTATAAAGCTCTTGGCATAAAAAATATAAGCAAAAAGAAAGACAGTCCCTGAAATTTAGGAACTAACATTCTCTTAGGGGTAAACAACACACAAAGAGGAGCTAAAAAGTGTTTTTGTGGGGAAGAAAGATGCCTGGCTTGGGGTATGACTTTGCAATCTAGAATCCAGGAATAGAGCAGGCAGAGAAATGGAAAAGGAAACTGAGTTGCATAAAGGCTTGATGATTTGCCTGGAATCTACTGCATTATATTGGGGTTCTTCTGAGAGTTATCCCATAGGATCATAAATACAAGGCTGGAAGGTAACTAACTCATAGGCTATCTAACCCTTCTACCACATTTTACAAGTGAGAAAACTTGAGTTCCAAAGAGGTTAAGTGGACCATCCGGCTGGGATCACAATGGTAAGAAGGGAAAGAGAATGGATTTCAACTCAAATTGCATCAATATGATTATGTTCTTTTTGTTGCTTGATTAGTTCAGTTTTGTGTGACTCTTCATGACCCTATTTGGGGTTTTCTTGTCAGTGATACTGAGCTAGTTTCTCGAGTTCATTTTACAGATGAAGAAACTGAAGCAAGCAAAGTCAAGTGACTTGTCCAGGGGATAATACATACATACATACATACATACATATATATATATATATATATATATATATATATATATATATATATATATATATACACATATATATCTGAGGCTGAAAAAAAAAAACCTAGTTTTTCCTGACCCAAGAGCCACTCCACCATCTAGTGGCCACAACTGTACTACAGTTGTGAAATTTAAAAAGTCTCAAATTATGAAATGTTGAAGTTGGAAGTCCTTAGCATGTTAAAATTGATCAATCAATTAGCATTTATTGAACATGTATCATTTGCCTGGCACTGTGCTAAGCACTAGAAATTCAATGAAAGACTGAAAGAAAAGGAAAAGACCAAAAGGAAAAAATAGGACAGAAGACTTGATAATGTTTAATATGCTAAAGAAAGTGAGCTCTCAATCCTTTTTTTTTTAATTTTTTATTTTTTTTGTTTTTTATTTTTTTATTTTTTTTAGAGCTGCTCAATCCTGTGGAGAGTTCCAAGGCTTTGTGGCTCAGAATCATTCCCTTACTGTCTGAATCTCTGCAATAAACTCCCCTAATTGATTTGTAATTTATTGCTTTGTACTGTATAAATGTAAGAATAATACATAGAACCTTTAAATTTGAAGAGACTTGGAAGCAATCTGGTATGATCTTTGTCTAACAGAAGCATTCCCAACCACAGGGTCTCTGCTAAATAGTCATTTAGCTTTCCCTGGAATAAGTCTAATTACTGTCAAGATTCCTTCCTGAGACAACCATTTTTGTATAGATTTGTCATGAAGTTCCTATAAATTTAAATCCCTGATATGTCCCTCTTTTCTCAATTAGGCTGTAGGATTTTAGAGAGTCTAGATTCAACTCGGGTCTTCCTGGCTTCAAGTTCAGTATTTTATTCACTTGTTGAACCAAGAGAGTCAATAAAGGTCATCAAGAGGGTGTAGAGAGAGAAGAATGACCAGGATAGAGTCTTGGGGTGCACCTACTTGGGGTTTGGAGACTGAGAATGTCAAGTCAGATAGGTGGGATGAAAAGTCAATGAGAGAGTGTACACAGGAGGAAAGGGTCATCAAATGTATCAAATGAGAAGAAGGATAATTTAACAGTTAAGTGATCCTTGGACACTCAGCTGAGTGATGAGATCAGAACTTACAAAGCCTGATACAAGTTCATCAATACTCTTAGTAGCATGATGCAAGATTAGAAGTTAGATAATTATTGCATACTGATCTACTACTGTTTATGTATATTGGGAGGGGGGAATGGTACACGGCACAAAGCTAAAACCCCATTTGAACTCAGTTTTGACATAAGAATCTCTGCTATCACCACCCAACACACACACACACACACACACACACACACACACACACACACACACACACACACACACACACACACACACACACACACACACACACACACACGCACAAATGCCCAATCTCCTTGTAACCCTGAACTCAAAGATCATTTGTTGTCTGGGATGATCCTCCTTGATGGATATTGATTGCTTGATTCTCTGTGAATCAGGGGCAGAGTTGTCACCAGCTTGAAAGAAGAGATTTTAGTTTTCTGACTTCTAACTTTGAGAGAGAAGACATATAGTTCACTTTAGTTTCCTGAAGATGGATAAAGCGTCTGGGAAGATGCCTACTTTTAGAGGAGCAAGCATCTCAATCATGTTTCTATCTCTAATTTATGACACAAGAGACTTCAGAGAATTTTACCTTTGGGAGATATGTAGGACTCTCTCTTCAGTTGAATTATTTTGCTTCCAATGGGAAACTCATTCACTCTGCATATTTCCTGGTACATTCTCTTCTGCATAGCTTCTTTGATTTCTGTTTGCAATTGGAATGTATAAGTGAGTTTATTTGCTTCTTGCTGTGTGTATTCATTGTGGAACTGTCATTTGTTGGAGAAGGGGTCAAACCTTGGATATATTGCTTAGGGTACTCCTTCCCCATTAAGAGAAAATGATCAGGGCAGCTAGGTGGTGCAGTGGATAGAGCACCGGCCCTGAAGTCAGGAGTACCTGAGTTCAAAACTGACCTGAGACACTTAATAATTACCTAGCTGTGTGGCCTTAGGCAAGCTACTTAACCCCATCTGCCTTGCAAAAATCTAAAGAGAGAGAGAGAGAGAGAGAGAGAGAGAGAGAGAGAGAGAGAGAGAGAGAGAAAATGATAAAAAGTGTAGCTTGAACCTAAAAGTATTTCTCCATAACTTAGAATATTCAAGTGAGCAAGTAAATATAATTCTGGTTTTATACCCTTTCTCTGAGGAAAGTACAATGACCAGTCTCTGATGCTAATCTCCTGCCTTCCCTCCTATCAAGTATCAGTCACCTGGAGAAGGGTGAGTGGGGGAGATTCTGGAGATATCTCTAGAAATATTTATTCATGCTTCCTGGGAGCCACATCTAGATAGACCTAATTGGACACAGAATTTGCACAGGCAGAACACATATAACATACCATTCCCTATTTATGTTTGAAAGAAATCTCCTCTTTGGCAAAACTCTCACTGGTTCAGACCACACAGAAGCCACCTTGGAAATGGCAGCTTGTAGAGACATGACATTTGTTATTTTGATTCATTCTGGACTTGTTGCCTCCCTAGAAGAGAAAGTTCAAAGTTTATTTGACCTTGGTAAAGTGTGAGTTTTTCCGTCCTTTGCCTTTTCACAATTACCCTGCTTCCACAACCAATGAGACAGGGCAGTTAATTTGTTAGAACAAGAAAGAAATAGTTGTTCCTGCCTGTCTCCTGAAGAAGTGCAATGGCCACTCTCTCTGGCTCCATTGTAATGTGAAGTCAGTTTAAAATCAGAGAAAGGCCCCATCTTATACTGCAACTGCAGAGGATGCTATTTTGTTGAAAGAATGAAGGAGAGCCAAGGGAGAATTCACTGGTATAGCAAGGCATCTCTGGGGAGTCTGGTTACCTCACTAGATTTCCCTATGTGTCTGCAGTGATGATTCTTTAAGATTTGTGAGTATCCCCAGGGAAGGCTCTGCATTCAATTGTGCTCCAAGTCTCTTGATGGCTTAAGCACAGAATATACCAAAGGACCAAGCTTGTCACAATATCAGTGATATATGTGTCTTTGATAACACTTTCTGAACCAAAGCTTTCTCTATTCTCTTCAGGAATTCTGGTACTTAGACCTCAGGTCCCTGACATAGCTTATCCATAACAACTTGTTATATAGTGACTGGTCACAAATGTACAAAATATTCAATCATATTCCAACTTGAACAATTTATTGTATATGTCCTAGTGCTACTAATTCTTTGCTCATTACTAATAGGTTTACCTGACAGCATGCTTATATAGAAATTACTATAAATTGACATAATTTTTAGCAAACATCAGAATGCTTTGATTACCTTCACTATATCCATTTGCAAAGCTAATTATTTCCATCTATCCCCCATATGTTCCTTTATCTGTAGCAACCTGATCTTCTAGCTAAGGTAAGCTTTCTTACCACTCTTTGTCTCATGCTCTGTTGGGTTTTATGGCTCTTTATCCCTATTAGCCAAGCCCTTATACACCTTTGGTATGGGACTTTCCTCCTTCCTGGTGGAGATCAAGCTCCCTTGACCCTCACTTAGGTATGGAGCATTGACCAGCATAAGTGAGAAGAAAATTATATACTAAAGGGTTTTGGGACTGGGCTTACAATCTTCTGCCAATTGCCATAGCTAATTCTCTTTCAAAATATTAGTATTCTGACTGGGGAGCAACCTACAGTGAGCTGTTTAGAAGTAATAATATACTGTAAACAAACAGGTTGGAGATGGCGTGACTCAAAGACATAAAAAAAGAGCTAGAGATTTAAGTGAATAGAAAACTCAGTTTTACTTATCATCTTGAAATGATTGACCAGGAAACAAACAAACAATCCTAACTTATGTGATTTTTAGGTTCAGTAATAGAAGCAAAATGTTCTAAATGAGGGTGGCAATATTTCTGCCATTCATTGCCCTGACTAGATAACATTTACAATGGGCAATATATTTGAGGATCTACATTGACAAATTGTAGCATGTCAAGAAATGGACAACCAAGATAACAAGACAACTCAAAATCATACCCACATGAGGATTGGCTGGAGAACCTGGGAACGTTTAGCTTGGAAAGGTGCCAACCAGTTCACATGACATATGTTATTCAACAAGCAAGTTACTGTTCTAAGCTTGAAGATGTCTTCAAGTATATGAAGGTTCCTATATTTTGAACTGGAAGATGTCTTTGATCATGGAGTCCAGTCCTTTCATTTTACAAATGATGAAACTAGGGATCAGACATATTATGTAATTTGTCTAGTATGACATAGAATGGAAGTACTAGAGACAAACCTAGAGTTCAGTCTAGATTCTTTGACTTTCAACCCACAATTTTCCTTAAGGCCTTGCTGGAATTGAAATTAATTCAACAAACTTTTAATAAGTCCACATTATGCTCTTAGAGAGTACAATGACAAAAATGAAACTGTCCCTATTGTCAAGGAGATGAAGCGAATAATGTTTTACTCTAACTTGGTCCCAAAAAGTAGAATTAGGAATAATGGATAGCAATTGTAGAGACAAAGACTTCAACTTCATTCAAGGACTATAATGATGATGATGATAATGATAATAATAATAATAATAATAGTAATAAGTAAAACTTACAAAGTGATTTGGCAAAGCACTTTTAAAAATATTATTCTTCTTAATAAGAATACTTTCCCTTTTGTTTATTTGTGGTTTTTGCAAGACAATGGGGTTGAATGACTTGCCCATGGTCACACAGCTAAGTAAGTATGGTTTCTGAGTTCGTTTGAACTTGGGTCCTCCTGACTCTAGGGTCAGTGCTCTATCCACTGCATCATCTAGCTTCCCCCATAATTTGCATAATTTCCTCCAATAATTTGCATTGTCCAACAGTATGATGATTTCTTCATCAATGGAAGTATTCAAGAGGAAGCTAGACACCCACTTGCTAAGATATTGTAGTGGATATTCCTTCCTTGAATAGTTTTTGCAGATAGTGACTAAAGAGTTCTCAACTACATGCATGATTTGGTTATTCTTAAGCAGGGAGTTGATCTTCATTAGATCCTGTTGTTTCAACATTTAGTGGCCTCTACAAGAGTCATAATGGGTAATAAACATTGCTCAATTCCCAAGACAGAGAAAGGAAAGATGACAAAGAAAATTTAAATGGAAAAATAAATGACTAGACTGAACAACAACAATTTAAGGAGAAACTCTAGATCATTCAACAATATCCTGGTCCTGGAATGATACAAGAGTGGGATTAGCCATTTCAAGCTTATATCTTTTGATGATTCAGTGATTCTTATGATCTCATCTCTGTGTGTACACCTTTCCATGAATGCTGTTTTCTATTACTTTATTTCTTCTCATCCTGTAGAAATCTTGTCAATGATTTTCCTCCATATTTCACATAGTAATTAATGTTAACTTCTCCCTATTAACTGTTTTCTGTTAGGAAGCAAGAGAGGAAGACACCCATAAATTAAACTGTGATTTTGACTTTACTTTGGTGATGAACTTGGTTCAAGGACTCATAGCCACATTCTTCATTAGCTAACTGGTTGGGACATAGAATAAGAAGGTGTAGGTAGACCCAGGAGAGATCTATTCAGGAGGTAACCTAGATGAAATACAAGAATTGAAGAATCTCCTTTTAGATTTTATTTTTGTTTATATGTGTACAAAGTGCTTTACTAATAGAATGTAAGATCCTTGAGGTCAAGGACTATTTTTATCTTCAATGTAAAACAGGGCATGGCACTTATTAGGTAATTAATAAAAGCTTGTTGAATGAATTATTGAGAGTCCAGGTGATAGACAGATCAGCCTTTTACATTTCCAAGCAGTCAGCATTTGCTGACATTGTATCAAATGAAAAAAGATTGCCTTTGCCCAATTTCAGAGGAGGTCTCATCATAATTTCATTATATATTTTGGATTCCTTAGTTACCTGCCAAGGATGAACTAAGCAGGAAGTGATGAATCAAGGTTATTTCCTAGGTTCTCCAAAAGACTGTACTGTTCCCCTTGGTCTTGGCCAAGAATGAGACCAAAGGGAAGATCTGCCAGGAACTACAGCCAGGAATCCTATACTGAATGAGGTGGGGAGAGTGTGGAGAGAGGTTGACAATTTCCAAGTAATTTTGTTTTTGCAGTCTAAATGCATAACGCAATGCCTTTGTACATAATAGTGACATAATAAATACTCTTCATTCTCCTTCACCTCACAGATTCATTTAGTAGTCAAATGTTTATGATTCTACCACCACAATATGTCTTACACCCAACCCTTTCTCTTTTCATACAGCCACCACCATAGTTCAGGCATCATTGGCTTTTATCTGAACTATTTTAATATAGTTAATTTTTTTTATTTGATACAATGGGGTTATTAAGTGACTTGCCCACAATCACACAGCTAGGCAATTATTAAGTGTCTAAGGCTGGATTTGAACTCAGGTTCTGATTCCAGGGCCAGTGCTCTATCTGTTGTACCACCTAGCTGCCCCTAATTCAATATACATTTTTTTTGCTTTTTTAAATTAAAATTTTTTTTTGAATTTTACAATTTCCCCCAATCTCGCTTCCCTCCCCCCCATAGAAGGCAGTCTTTACATTGTTTCCACATTATACATTGATCTAAATTGAATGTGATGAGAGAGAAATCATATCTTAAGGAAAAAATAAAATATGAGAGCAAAATTACATAATAAGATAACTTTTTCTAAAAATTAAAGGTAATAGTCTTTGGTCTTTGTTAAAACTCCACAATTCTTTCTTTGGATACAGATGGTATTCTCCATTGCAGATACCCTAAAATTGTCCCTGACTATTGCACTGATGAAATGAGTAAGTCCATTAAGATTGATCATCAACCCCATGTTGCTGTTACAATGTACAAAGAACTTGGTTTTTAAACTAGTAGATTACTTCAGGTTCCTCTGCTTGACCCTGTGCTGTTGAACATTGGATAAAGGTATAGATGACCAGATTATCATATTAACAGGAGACACAAATCTGGGGGGGGGGGGAAAGTTATCATTTTGAATGACAATTTCTAAGATCTTGATAAGCTAAAAAACTTGTTCAAAATTAATAAGATGGCTTTTTAAAAAAATGTTTAATCTAAGCCTTTGATTTCTATTATAATATTATCTTTTATAATATTTTCACAATTTGCTCTCCCCTTCCAAAAAAAAAATCTCTCTCTTAACAAAGAAAATCAGTTAAAATCAATTGGTGTAGTAAATGATAATGTATACAATACTCCCTATGCACAGTGTTTTGCTAGGCTTTTTTTTAAAGAAAGATTTTATTTATTTTGAGTTTTACAATTTTCCCCCTATTCTTGCTTCCCACCCCCCACAGAAGGCAGTCTGTTAGTCTTTACATTCTTTCCATGATATACATTGATCTCAGTTGAATGTGATGAGAGAGAAATCTTCAATGTACTTTAAAAAGATAGTTATTTTAAACTAAAATCATCAACAAACATGAACATTTTCATATCTAAAACATTTCAGGGAAATAAATAGTATTAATTCAAAGTTACTTGTAATATATAAATAAATATATACTCTATTACATACTTTAAATATGTTTAGGGGGCAGAGCCAAGATGGCTACAGGAGAGGACCTTCTCTCAGTTGCTCTGGAGCAAAACTTATAAACTAAGGACTTTAACTACATTTTCCAGAGACAGAACCCACAGAGGGATCCAGTGAGGCAATTCTCCAACCCAAGGTAACCTGGAAAAGAGTGGAAAGGCTCAGCTCCATGGGATCAGAGGTGTGGTCCACTAGAGGGGTGGCCCACCAGAGTGAAGGAACTTCAGCCTCCCGGAGGCAGCCCCAGGGTGCTAGGAGCCCGGCTCATAGCAGCGGGAGCAGTTTCCTGATTTACACCCCGGGGAGCATCTGTCACAACTTGGGGAACAATGGGAGTACATGAAGCCCAGCCCTCAAGGCACACAGCGAGCAGCCTGGCCGTGGCAGCCCAGTTCCAGGAACCAGAAGCAGGTGGAGAAAGAAGGAGCCCCCAGAGCATGAGCCCATTGAGCCTAGGGAGGGAAGTGAAGAGAGAGACTGCCGAGCTCTGTCTTCTGTCCCTGGAACAGGACTCTGGGGTTCTGACCACATGCAGATCCTGATCGCATCCAGGCCCCACATAGAACAGCAGGGCCCCCCCCACATCAGCCCCATGGCAAAGGGGGGCATTTATGGTCATTCACAGACCAGGAGGGAAGACAGAGACTCACACACACACACACACACATTGAGATTCTTGTGGGGGTGTCCCAAAAGCTCAGGAAGCACCCCAAAACCAGGCTCAGGCTGGAAAAATGAGTAAGCAGAGGAAAAAGAGGAACACCATTGAGAAATACTTTGCCTGTGATCCCAAGAAGGATCAAACCACTCAATCTGAAGACTCCAAGAAAAACAAAAAATTGGGCTCAGGCCATGACAGAGCTCAAAAAAGACTTTGAAAATAAAGTGAGGGAGATAGAGGAAAAATTGGGAAAAGAAATGAGAGAGATGCAGGAAAACATGTGAAAATTAAGTCAGCAGCTTAGTCAAGGAGATCCAAAAAAATGCTGAAGAAAATAACATGTTAAAAACCAGCATAGGTCAAATGGATAAAACAGTTCAAAAAGTTATTGAGGAGAAGAATGCTTTAAAAAGCAGAATTGGCCAGATGGAAAAGGAGATAAGAAAGCTCTCTGAGGAAAACAAATCCTTCAGACAAAGAATAGAACTCAGGGAGATTGCTGATTTTACGAGAAATCGGGACTCAATACTTCAAAACCAAAAGAATGAAAAATTAGAAGAAAATGTGAAACATCTCATTGAAAAAACAACTGATATGGAAAACAGATTTAGGAAAGATAATTTAAAAATTATTGGAATACCTGAAAGTCATGACCAAGAAAAAGAGCCTTGACATCATTTTCAAAGAATTACTACAGGAAAATTGTCCTGATATTCTAGAAGCAGAGGGCAAAATAGAAATGGAGAGAATCCACCGATCCCCCGAGAAAGAGATCCCAAAAAACCAGCCCCCAGGAATATTATAGCCAAGTTCCAGAACTCCCAAGTCAAAGAGAAAATATTACAAGCAGCCAGAAGGACACAACTCAAATATCATGGAGCTGCAGTCAGGATCACACAGGACTTAGTAGCAAATACAGTAAAAGCTCGTACGGCTTGGAATACAATATAACAGAAGGCAAAAGAGCTTAGAATGCAACTGAGAATCAACTACCCAGCAAAACTGAACATCCTCTTCCAGGGAAAAAGATGAACTTTCAATGAACCAGCAGAATTTCAAATGTTCCTGTTGGAATGACCAGAGCTGAACAGAAGGTTTGATCTTCAAATACAGGATTCAGGCTAAGCACAGAGAGTGGAGGAGAAGAGGAAAATATGAGGGACTTAATGATGATGAACTACATGTATTCCTGTATAGAAAAATGATACTGATAATACTCATATGAACTTTCTCATTTAATAGAGCAAGTAGAAGGAGGTTTTATAGATGAAGCACAGGAGAAAACTGAATTTGAAGATATATTGTGGTATAAAAATGGAGTCAATAGATAAAAGGGAAATGTAATTGGAGAAAGAAAAAGGAGAGGAGGAATAGGCTAAGATATTTCATATAATAAGATTTTTCTTTATTACAATGAGCTATTGCAATGATATGGAAGGGGGGAAGGCAAGGGGGAATGAGGGAATCTTGGCCCTCATCAGAGGTGGCTAGGAGAGGAAACAGCATATATACTCAATGGGGTATAGACATCTGGAGTAAGAAGGAGAGAAGGGGGACAGGGGGAAGGGGGGTATGTGAGTGATGGAGGAGAGGATGGACCATGGCGGGGGGGGGGGGGGAGAATGGTCAGATATAACACATTTTCTTTTTTACTTCTTGCAAGGGGCTGGGATTGGAAGGCCTGTTCAGGATCATAGGGCCGGGTGGATGCTGGGTAAGGGGTGGTATATCGGTTTAGGGCCTCTTGGCCCCAAGGCTGGCTATCTGTGTGCTGCACCACTCAACTACCCTACAGCAGAGACAGAGTGAAAGGAGAGAGAAAATATAGTTCATGGTAGTAGAGAAGTATGAATGGAGGGAGTTGTGATCAGCAATGGCAATGGTGGAAAAATATGGAAGTAACTTTGGTAATGGACTTATCCTAAAGAATGTGATCCACCTGTGACAGAGCTGGTGGTGTTGGAACATAGACTGAAGTACATTTTTTATTATTATTTTCTGGGGGGAGTTGCAGGGCAAATGGGACTGGGTGGCCTGCCTGGGGCCTCACAGCTTGGTGGTTGTTGGGTGTCTGGGGCCGGATTTGGGCTTGGGTGCTCCTGGCTTCAGGGCCAGTGCTCCATCTGCTGCGCCACCTGGCCATACCTACAATTATTATTATTATTATTAATTTTCATTTTAATTTTTTTCTCTCCCCTTTACTTTATCACTTATGTGGTTCTATATTTTCTTGGGGGGAGAGGGTATTATGTTTACTCTTAAACAAGAATATTTTAGTAATGTATAAAAAACATTTGTACAAAATAAGAATAAATCAATAAATAAATCAAACAAGGGTCAATTAAAAATACATTTAAAGGTATATGCTATATGCATATGTGTATAGCATGTATATGTACACATATACACATTGATAGATTTTTGGAAAAGTCTTTGTGGTGAGTAGGTATAAAAATATTGTGTAACTTCAAAGAGGACCCAGTTGAAAAACATAACTTAAATATATTGTAGTCAGTATGACTTTGTACTTTTTTCCCAACACATGAGTAAGAATGAAGACAGCAATAGGTGGTGAGAGCTAAGTATTTAAAATTTCTGCTTTTATGTATGTGCTTGTGAGATTTTAATGAACTGAGAGCTGTGTATATTTCTTTAATTTCCATTTTATAATTGCCAAATATCTAGCATATCTAAATTTTCTAAAAATTGTATTCAGGTCCTTAACATTTTTCTTATTTATATTTTTGTTAGATTTTTCTAGTTTTGAAAAGAGCCTACTGAACATTTTAGTTTTGCTCTCTATTTCTCTTTGTAATTGGTTAACTTTTTCTTTAGGTACTTAGATGTTATGTCTTTAGATGACTATACAATATTGGTATTATTTCATTACCTATCAAGTCTTTAAAATTAGTGTAGCTTCTCTCTCTCTTTCTCACACACACACACACACATTTACATACACAAACTTCTATCTGTAGGTTGCTTTGTCTGAAAATTACAATTTCTATTATTACTCTTTGAAGAGTGAGGTTCAGAAAGTGTTCTCTTTCCCCATCCTCTCCTCCATAGTTTTATATTCTTCTCATAACAAACATCCATTTTAAATTGTTAAAATATTAAGTATTCCAACTTCTTCTTTAGAATAGTACTTTTCTCTACCTTTTTGCTTCCCTCTAAAAGCCCATAATATAGAAGCCAGGTCCCCAGTTTGTTTTATTTTAATTACCTCTAGATATCTAATCCTAGAGGACAATAGAATTCTGAAGCTACACTTGTCTCTTCTCCCCACATATACACTTTAATATCATTTGGCCATTTCAAATTGCTCAGATGTATATTATATTTCACTTGTCTCCTCTGTTTGGATTGCAGACTATAACTTGTCTGAATTTCAATTTTTTATTTCAATATATTCATATTTAATCAAAAATACTACAAAATCCTTTATCCTGTTAAAAGTCTATTCTCCCCCTCCCCTTTAAGGATTATACTTTTTTTTGGCAGGATAAGTCATTTTTGGTTGTATTCTTTTCTTTTTACCTTTTGGAATACTGTATTTAAATTTTTTCCTCTTCTTTATGGGTTGCAGCAGTTTTGTGTGATTTTGTCTGTGGTTACTTCTTGCTTGAATTCTTTCTGGCTGCTGGTAGTATTTTTTCCTTTGCTTGGAAGCACCATATTTTGGTTATGGCAATCAAGGAGATTTTCAATTTGCATTTTCAGGCAGCTTCAAGTGATTTTTTATATTTTGTTTTATATTTTAATGTTGCCTCTGGTTGTAATAGATTTGGGCAGTTTTTTGTTTATCTTGAAATATAACATCCATGTTTTTTGCTTAGTTCTTAGCTTTTTTAAAGCTATGGTATTTGCTATTCTATTTTTTTAATCATTTAATTTTGTTCTAGTAGTTCTTATTTTCTCATGGGATCAATGAGGTCTGTTTGCATCATTCTGTTTTTCTCCATTTTTTTCATAAAATTTTTCAACTTCCATTCTGAGTCATTTATTTTTCTTCTAATTGTTTCCACAAGAGTACTATTTTCACTTATTACTTCATTTCACACCTTGGTTCATTTCTTCGTGCTACTGTTGGAATCTTTGTGGTCAAGTCATTCTTTTCTCTGAGACTCCTCTCTATCTTTACCCACAGCATTTCTTCATTTTTGGTAATTTCTTCTGTTTCACTCATTTGTTCAGCCTCAGTTTCTGGATTTGGAGGGATTTTTAATGCCATTCTCCACTCCTTCCCACACTCTTGAAGTAGGCAGACCTTCTTGTTTTATGCTGTTCCCCTTTATAGTCTGGATGCCCTTGCTGCTATAATTCTGAGTGGCTAGGATTAGTTCCAGCCCCTCCATAATCCTTGGCTTCTGAGATGATCTCCTGGAGTCCAACAACAGTTTTGGCCTTCACCTTTTTCTGTTTCTTTCTTTTTGACAAACCCCAAACTAAGGACTGGTCCCATCCCATGCTATGGCACAGATTCATAAATTACATTGACCACAAGCCTTCTTCACTGGGATAGGGGTATCTAGTGGATATTATAGTATCTTGCTCTTTCACCTTCATGGGTTTCCTAGACACCAGTTGGCTCTTTCTCCCACTGTGGCATTGGTTCTATTTGATTTTGCATTTTATTTTGACTCCAGGGAACACTGCTCAGGTGCTGTAGTCACCCCATAATAAACTTTGGTCCCAAGAGGTTTCTGGGACATTGTATTTGCCATCTTTAAGGCTTAACTGAAGTTGTCTCCTCCTATCTTGTCCCCTCTCAGAACACCTGCAGGTTTCTGGCAGTCTTCTTATGCAGTACTCAATTAGATGAAGAAGGTTATTGCCATTTCTCTTTGGTTTTCTTTATTAGTATTCTTTTGATTCATTTTTTAGAATTTTCCTGGAGTGGAATACTCTCAAAATGATTCTCCATGCCTTCAATCTCTTTCTTCTTCATTGTTTTAGCCAACCACCAAAGTGATATTCCTAAAAGTACAGGTCTAATCTAGCAAGTTCTGGTGGCTCCCTCCTATCTCTTGAACCAAATACCAACTTCCTGTTTGGCATTTACAGTCACTCACAACATACCTTATTATCTTATTATCCTTTACTTCCCCCAAAAAAGTCAATGATACCTCCAAACTGATCTTTTTGTTATTTTTACCAAACATTATTCTGTCTACCACCTCTGTTTTTTGCTCAGACCATCATGCCTAAAATAATCCTTCATTTCAATTTCTCAATCCTTGGTTTCTTTCTAGGCTCTCAGTTAATATATATATATATATACATATATATATATATGTATATATATATATATATATATATATATATATATATACACACACACACACAAACACACACACACATATATATATATATGAGTTTTCTTGATTCACCCTGTTCTAGCCCCAAGTTGCTAGTATTTCTTCCTTCTTCTCAACCCCATGAAAATTGGCTTGCATTTTTACTCTGTCTATATTGTGAGTATATATATATATATATATATATATATATATATATATATATATACATATATATACAGAGAGAGAGAGAGAGAGAGAGAGAGAGAGAGAGAGAGAGAGAAGGTTATGTGTGAATAAATTTCCTTCCCCTATAGAATATATGGTCCTTGAGGGCGGATACTTTTTCTAGTTTTGCATTCCCATTCCCATTGTTTAGTCTGGTGAGTGGCATTAATAAAAAATTCTCAATTGATTGATTACTAAATGGCATTGCATTGAAGGGACAAAAAAGCAATCTGAGAAGCAGAATAAAACCCAGGGTAAATACTACCAGGCAACAAGCAACCAGAGGGGGGAATCTAAGGGCCAGATGAGAAAGGAGATGAATTCAGAAATAATCTCACACACATTTAAAACATGAAAATGAGAAATTTCACAGAAATGCCTAAAACCCAGTCCCACACCTAAAATCCCTAAGGAATTGAGCAAGCTTCTCTTTGGAAAACTTTGCTTTAAGAGAGAAACACCTCTAAGTAATGATAAATATTCCTTTTGTCTGGCATTCATATTTACATTTTTTCTTGTTTCTAACAAGTATGTTTCTTAGGGGATTGATAATGATAGAAAGGAAATTGGGGGCATCTAGGCGGTGTAAGTGGATAGAGCACCGGCCCTGGAGTCAGGAGTACCTGAGTGAAAATCTGGCCTCAGACACTTAATAAATTACCTAGCTGTGTGGCCTTGGGCAAGCCACTTAACCCCATTTGCCTCACAAAAAACCTAAAAAAAAAAAAAAAAAAGGAAATTGGGTAATTCTTGGACTTCAGATTAGGTTATTTCACAGCCCCTACCCAACAAATTTCAGAGGCTCCCTTACTATATGAAACTTCTATGATTTCTCAAGTTTTCTCTCTCCCCTCTCAACTCCTCTTCTGTTAGATGCTTTATTCTACAAATATTTTTGACTGAATTGTTTATCACAAAATTAAACAATTGAGTCCTAGTCTTGATTCTGCACTAACTTTCATTTTCATGTCTCTTCAATACCTCATCTGCATCATTATGGTTTATCCATGCTAAAATGTGACATCCAGAACAGACCGAAGTACTCCAAGTCAAAATAAAACAAGGCTATTATCTCCTTAGTCCAAGGCACAATGCATTTCTTAATGTCAACTAAGATTTTGTTGTTGTTGCTCTGGACCTATTTCACTGATTTAAAAAATTCTGGGGCAGCTAGAGTGGCACAGTAGATAAAATGTTAGGCCAAGAGTCAGGAAGACTCATTGCCTTGAGTGCACATCTGGCCTTAAATACTTCCTAGATATGAGACACTAGGCAAGTCACTTAACCCTTTTTACTTTAGTTTCTTTAGCTGTGAAATGATCTGGAGAAATGACAATCACTCCAGCATCTTTGCTGAGAAAACCCCAAATGGAGTCATAAAGACTTGGACACAACTGAAAAGTGACAATAACAAAAGAAATTTCCAGTACAGAAACTCTCCCTCCAGTGGAGACTAGGATCTCAACCTAATCTGATAGCCTTAGGAAGTTGCTCAGAGCAACTTTAGAGGGTTAGTGACTTACTGTCATACAGTGGCTGAAATGAATCCTCTTTCTACTTCTCTATGGTATAATTTGTTTGAGAAAAACTGCCTTAGTGGCTTTGCTGTTAAATTGTCAGAGGCAAGATTCCATTTAACACTTATGAAAGCTACTTGCAACCTATGTGACCCCGGACAATTCACTTCTTTTTGAGTCTCAGTTCCCTCATCTAGTCAGTGATGGACCTAGATCTGTGATGTCAAATTCAAATATAAACAGAATCCTGTGGTCCTCATATTGACTTAGAACCAACCAACAAACTAACATTTTCTATATTTTATTGTATTTTTTTTTCCGAAACATTTCTCAGCTACATTTTAATCTGGTTCTGGTAGAACTCAGATATTTTATAGCCCTAGACCCCTAGAGTCTGACACCCTTGAACTAGATAGTGGTTTTTAAGTCCCCCTTCACCACATTCTTTTCTTTGGTCTGTGATCCCATGCATGGTAAATTTACCTAGATGATAAATCTCCATGAATAACTCTTCACCCAATCCTAAACTCTAAACCCCTCTCTTTAATGTTATCTGAATCTTTTTCATTAAGGGTCTTCTACTCTGTTCAAGTTAATCTATTAGTTACACAGCTAAATCATGGAGTTAAGTAAAACAAGTCTAGACCACTTTTCACACCTTTGTATGGTCATTCATCCATCCTTTCAACAAATATTTGCTATGGGCAGAACACTGTGCTAGATCCTGAGTGATATATGCAGTTTCAGTATGACAGAGTTCCTGCCCTCCAAGTAGCTTACAGTCTAATTTGGGGATAAGATACAAACACAAATACGTATATGTATATGTATATGTATATGTATATGTATATGTATATGTATATGTATATGTATATGTATATGTATATGTATATGTATATGTATATGTATATGTATATGTATATGTATATATAATGGAATATTACATTTCAGAATCATAGAACAAAGTGCTTTGAAGAATCTGAGAAATCATAACTCTTCACCACTCCCCCCACTAAATTTTTTTAAACTTAGATAAATGAGAACAGTTCTTTAAAATATTCTTCATGCAACATGATTTCCTATTATTTCATTTTGCTTTTCCACCCCTTGCACTACTCCAATTTGCTAATGTTTCTCCTAAAATTTGGTGTCGAAAAATGAACTCAATATTCCAGAGGTGGCATGATGAGGGCAGATTAGAGGACTATCCTCTCCCTTCTTAAGGGCACTTGACTTCTATTAATGCAGCTCAGGATTGAATTAGTTTTTGACAGCCACATCACACTGCTGTCTTAAATTGAGCTTGCAAGTCAGTAAATGCCCCAGATATTTCTCATGTGACCCTCTGGAAAACCAGGTCTCCCCCATCCTGGATTGGGTGACATTAAGAATAATTAAATGCAAGATGTGCAGGAAAGCACAGATTGTTCAAGATGACTGAGCAACCCACAGAATCCCAGAAACCCTTTCTCTTAAGCCAAAAGGGAACTCCCTGTGGTCATCTGGTACTCACCCCTGCCTCCAGTAAAACTCAAAATGAACATATCCTGGAAAGTTGTGTTATCTCCTTTCTTCATTAAAAGAAACAGAGCAAGACATCTTGCCTAAGAATAGCACTCCAGGCTGATGGTCTAGGGAGAAACCTGAGGAATCTGACATCTTCCTCTTATTCCTTACCCTGCACATCTTCCTGAAGGCTCTTGTTAACCAAGAGCTAAACTTGTACTGTATATAAACATTCTGCCTGGGCCACAAGGTATTTATATCTCAGATCATGAGTCATGGCAGCTATTTTTAACTTCCTTATTGAGGACATTTTTGTTTTCCTTTCCATCTCCTGTCTGGTTGAGAGCCAGGCTCTCCCTGACCCTGACAGAATGAATGACCATCCATTTGAAGCTAACTACATATGACAACATGAGGCAGGTACTCCACCAATCCATTCTCTGGGTGTCTATGACAGGAGGGCAGCCACAGAGCAGTCAGATCTGGTCAATCCAAAAATCATGGGGACACCCCCTCTCCTTGGGTTTCCATATTTCCCATCTTGTTTTTTTAAAAATCTCTCTAAAAATATTTATTCCTTCACTGCTTCCTGTATTTCTCTAGTTATTCAATTTCAGCATTAAGCCTGAGTTTTTATGGAATATCTGCTAAATGCTGGTTATTATGTGTCATACAGAGGCATTAGGATTGTAGAATATAGAATACCAGAGTTAGATGGGACCTCAGAAGAAAGAATGTTTGATTATAGAATATAGAACTGTTAGGGTTGTAAACAGGGTTGTGTTAAAACCACTTTGAACTAATTCCTGAGAACTTGTGGTTAAATTTACACTGTTAGCATTGATACCACAGAATTTGGCAAATACTACAAATCAGCTGATTGTTTAAACTTAAGAAAGTGATGGTACACTTGTACAAGAATTTTCATAGCAACTCGTTTTATGGTGGCAAAGAATTGGCAAGTGGATGTCTATTCAACTGGGGAATGGCTGAACAAGTTGTGGCATCTGAATATAATGTAATATTACCGTTCTATAAGAAAAAATGAGCAGGCAGATTTCAGAAAACCCTGAAAAGATTTCTATCAGCTGATGCTGAGTGAAGTTAGCAGAAGCAGGAGAGCACTGTGCACCTTAAGAACAACACTGTGCAAAGATCAACTATGATGGACTTAATTCTTCTCAGAAATATAGCAATCAAAGATAATTCTAAAAGACTTGAGATGGAAAATTCCATCCACATCCAGAGAAAGAACTAAAGAATATGAATGCAAATCTTCACCTTTTAAAATTTGATTTTTTCTTTTTCCTTGTTGTGATTTTTCCTTTTTTGTTCTATTCTTCTTTCATAATGTGACTAATATGGAAATATGTATAACATGATTGTACCCATATAACCTATATCAGACTACTTGCTATCCTGGTGTGGGGGAGGAGGAAAAGGTAAGAAGGAGAAAACATTACAAATATAAATATTGAAAGCTATCTCTACATATAATTTGAAAAATAAGTAAATAAATAAAAGTGATGGTATGTGATTGCATATGCATAAACTATATTAGATTGCTTACCATCCCAGAGAGAACATAGTGGAAGGGATAGAATTTGAAACTCAAAACTTAAAGAAAAACAAGTATTTAAAATTGATTTTATATGTAATTGAGGGAAAATAAAATATGTTAAAAAGAAGAGTGTTTGTGAAAATGTTAATAATGTTGATTAAACTTAAATTTAACCAAAAATCAATTAAGAGTATGTCAAGTGTACATCTTTTCCCCCATTCCCAGTGGCATACCCCTGGTTGGAAGGGACCTTAAAACAAATAACATAGAACATAGAATATTATACTTTGAGTAAAGAATGTTAAAACACAAAACAGACTATAAGAGTTAGAAGTCTCTCAGAAACCCTTAGTCTAGCACCTTAATTTTACAAGATATATAAGATCCAAGGAGGGCTGAAGATTTATATGTTCAGGATCAAATTATTGTTCAGAAGTTCAATTGTAGTGAATGTTTCATGACCCCATTGATTTACTCATGAAGTTTTCTTGGATAAGATACTGGAGTGATTTGCAATTTCCTTTTCCAGTGTGTCCCATTTTACAGATAAGACAAATAGGGATTAAGTGATTTGCCCAGGGTCAAATAGTTAGCAAATAATTAGGACTAGAATTATGAATGCATTCTCATTCTATGCAATTCTTATTAAGATTCTCCATAGAAAATCTACAAAATATAATAAAACAAAAAACAAAACAATTTCCTTCCCTAAAAGTCTTCTAATAATGTAACTTTTGGAGTCTCTTATCAGTTATCCTTCACTGTTAATATATGGTTAGTCCAATTCTTCATCCAGTTATGTGGGATGAAGATGATTTCTACTTCTTGGTGATATGTTACAGCCTGTTGACGCCCACCATGTGTCTTACCAAAGTGACTTTCCTATCACCTGAAATTTTTATTCTTTTAAGAGCTTGGTATTCATATACACTAATGAGCTAACTCATTTGGCTGTCCATACAACTACTCATTATTTGGGCAAAGTTTAGTACAATCCCTATGATTTGTCTGCTGTCCAAGTTCTACTCTAAGTACAGAAGGGTTCATCACCAGGAAGTGATTAATTCTTTAGTCATACATGTTCAATAACCATGTGCTGACAGACTGCTAAAAGAAGTGAAGCATATTTAATTTTATGGTTGGAAGGAGTAGGGAGCTGGACCTACAATTTCACTGATGTATGATGACAGTTCTCAAAATGCAGAAGAGGGAACTCTGAGGTCCCTGAGACCTTTTCAAGAGATCTGTGTCTGTTAGATCATCCACTTTATCCCATCTTGATTTTTGTCTTGCCACTAGACTTTGATGATTCTTGAAGAGTGAGTCTGATGATTTTTGCTTTTTCTTTTCTTTTTTTTTTTTTTAGGTTTTTTCAAGGCAATGGGGTTAAGTGGCTTGCCCAAGGCCACACAGCTAGGTAATTATTAAGTGTCTGAGGCTGGATTTGAACTCAGCTACTCCCGACTCCAGGGCTGGTGCGCTATCTACTGCACCACCTAGCCACCCCTGAATCTTATGATTTTTCAGAGCTTTGCTTTGCTTAATTCCAATTCACAAGTAAGTCAAAACACTACTCTCAGAGGAATTGGTATTCTTTGAAAATGAAAGAAAAACAATGATAACATTCATAGACTCAATTCAACATTCATTTGCCTACTAAGAAAACAGTAGAGATGCCAAAATAAATATCCAACCCTGCTTTCAAATATCTTAATATCACATGGAGCAAGATTTCTATACTTCAGTGGATCTGTGAACACAGAGTGGGGATTTGAATCAGTACTGGTAGTATTATAGGTAGATAAAGTTTCAAGGGGGAAGTTAGGTGATACAGTGGATATCTGGAGTCAGAAAGACTCATCTTCAGTGATTTCAAATCCAACTTCAGACACTTACTAGCTCTGGGACCATAGGTAATATATTTACCCTGTTTGATTCAGTTTCCTCATTTGTAAAATGAGTTGGAGAAAGAAATGGCAAATCATTCCAGTATCTTTGTCAAGACAGACCCAAATGGGGTCATGAAGAGTCAGACATTACTGACAAAAAGATTGCAACCCTTCTAGATTTTCTTTATGATCCATGCCAAGGTCATTATATCATAAATAAATCTTTCTTAAGGGATCTACACAATACACTGAGGGGCTTTCTTTATGTCTTAAGATGTTTGAAGGCCAATAGAATAATTTAAGTATCATAATTAGTGTTCATTACTTTTTTTCTCCATACATAGAATTAAAGGATCCTGGCTAAAAATCTAGAGGCAATGATATACAATGGAAAGAACACTAATTTTCTTTAAGAGCATCTGGATTAACATCTTTTTTCCTAATTACTCTTCATATGACCTTAGGCAATTCATTTCACTCATATAGGCCTCAGTTTCCTTGTCTGTAAAATGAGAGAGTTGACTTAGACAACCTTTAAGGTCCCTTCCAGCTCTTAAACTATGAACTTCTCCAATTCCTTCACTGTTGTTATTGTTCAGTCATGTTCAACTCTTCATGACCCCATGGAGCACAATGCACACCAAGCCTTCTATCCTTCATCATCTCCCAAAGTCTATCCAAATTCATGTTCATTGTTTCCATTACATTATCTATCTCATTCCCTACTATCCTCTTTTCATTTTGTCTTCAATTTTTCCCCCAAATCAACATCTTTTCAAATGAGTCCTATCTTCTTATTTAAATTTCAACTTCATTATTGACCTTCCAGTGAATAATCTGAATTAATATCTTTAAGTATTGACAAATTTGATCTTCTTACTGTCCAAGGGACTCTCAGAAGTCTTCTCCAGGGCCATAATTGAAAAGTGTTGATTCTACAGTGCTCAGCCTTTTTTATAGCCCACCTCTCACAATCATACATTGCTACTGGAAAAAACAGAACTTTGACCATATGAACATTTGTCAGGAAGGAGATATCTATTTTTTAGTATTCTGTACAGAATAGTTTTCCTTCCAAGGAACAAGTGACTTTTAATTTCATGAGGCAGTCTCCATCTGCAGTTATCTTTGAACCTATAAAGATGCTTCCATTTCTTTTCTGTGTATTTATTAGGAAGTGATGGGGTCAGTTGTCCAGATTTTAGTTATTTTTGATGTTAAGCTCAGGCCCCCTTTTACCTGCTCTATTTTCACCCTCATCAAGAGACTTTTTAATTCCTCTTTACTTTCTTTTTTCCCAATTGATAGTTTATTTTATTTTTTCAATTACATGTTAGGAAAATTTTTCAACATTCATCATGTGTATGCATAATTTCCTTCAACCCTCCCTTTCCATCCCCCTCACCCTCAGTGGCAAATAGTCTGGTGAACATTGTACATATACATTTGTATTTAACATTTACTAATTAGTCCTTTTCTGTAAGATGAATTAGTACTAAGAGAAAAGAAAAAAAACATGAGATAGGAAGGAAAAACATAAGAGAACTTTTAAACAAGTGAACATAGTGTTCATTCAGATTCTGTAATTGTTTTGTTTTGTTTTTCTTCCTCTGGATGTGGATAGCATTGTCTATAACAGGTCTTCCAAGGTTGTCCTAGATCTCTGAACTGCTGAGAGGGACTGCAATCATCAAGGTCGATCAAATCACAATGTTGTTATTAATGTGTCCATTGTTCTCTTCGTTCTGCTCCCTTCACTCAGCATCAGTTCCTGTAATTCATTCTATGCTTTTCTAGAGTCTGATCATTCATGGTTTCCTAGAGAACAATAATACTCCATAATATTCTTATACCATAACTTGTTCAGTCATTTCCCAATTGATAGGCATCCCATCCCCTCAACTTCCAACTCATTGGAAACATGTGAGATTTTCCCATTTTTTATGATTTCTTCTGGATATAGGCCAGTATAGATATTGTTGGGTCAAAGGATATGATCAGTTTTATTGCTTTTTGGTATAGTTCCATATTGTTCCCCAGATCTATTTCTTGTTGGTTCATAAATTTCTCCCCTTTCCATAGATCTGACAGAGTATTTCTTGATCTGTTAATTCTTCTATGATATCACTCTCCTATGATATCACTCTTTATGTCACCCTGGAGGTCTCTCTTAAGAACTTTACAACCAATTGTAAAAATGGAAGTCACTGGCACAAGACCACCCAGCATAGGATGCCCTCATCAGAGAAAGTCCTGAATTCTATGAACAAAACAGAATTAGAGTAGGTCAAAGGAAATGTGAGATGCATAAGTTTAGAGCAAACATCCAGCTTTCACCTGTGCACAACATGTAGATAGATAGAGCATTCTGAGCTCCTATTGGTCTGATGAACCAGTCTCAATTTGTCTCAAATATTGTGGTGTCATTTTACTCTTTCTAAATAGAAAGAACAGAATACAAATAGAATACAAATATTTTAATAGAAAGATAAGAACTTTAATAGAAGATAAGAACTAACCATATTCATATCCCCTAAGGACAATTTCTTCAACTATATTCAACCCTTTAACTTTCCTGAGAGAAATACAATTCTCAAGTGTTAGAAGTGTTTCCTTTCCTTACAGGTTTGTATACAATTTAATGTTCTTGATTAGTGTTTGGTTCCCCCCCTTTCCATTTATCTTTTTTATGCATCTTTTGTGTTTTGTATTTGAAGATCAAATTCTCTGTTCATTTCTGTTCTTTTTATCAGGAAATTTTGGAAATCCTCTATTCCATCAATCAATTTTTCCCTGATTTTTTTTAAGGTAGTAAATTCTTGCTTGTAATACAAAGTCTTTGCCCTCAGAAATACCATATTCTAGGCTGCATGATCCTTCAGTGTTGAAATTGATAAGTCCTGTGTAATTCTGATTGTATTTCTTTTGCATTTAAATTGCCCAAGGTCACACAGCTAGGCAATTGTTAAGTGTCTGAGGCCAGATTTGAACTCAGGTACTCTTGATTCCAGGGCCAGTGCTCTATCCACTGCGCCACCTAGCCACCCCTACTTCTTTTTTTTTTTTTTTGATTGCTTTCAGTACTTTATTTGAGAATTCTGGAATTTGGCTATGGTAGTCCTTGGAGTTTTTAACCTGGGGTCTCTCTCTGTAGGAGTCCTGTGTAGTCTTTCAATGGCTATTTTGTCTTCTTGATCTAGCAGATTTGAACAGTTTTCCCTGATAATTTCCTAAAATATATTTTTCTGGCTATTTTTTTGATCTAGACTTTCTGTTAGATCAATAATTTGAAAATTATCTCTTCTGGATCTATTTTCCAGGTAGTTTATTTTTCCTAAAAGTTACTTTATGCTTTCTTCAGTTTTTTCAGCCTTTTGACTTTGATGGATTCTTGACATCTCATAGATTCATTGGTTTCTCTGTCCAATTCTAATTTTTAGATTTTTATTTTCTTCAGTTAGCTTTTTCCTTTTCCAGTAGGTTAATTTTACTTTTTTGCTGAATTGTATTCCTCTTCCCTTTGGTTGATTTGAGTTTTAGATGAGTTGCATTCCTTTTCCAATTGGTCAATTTTATTTTTTGAATAATTACATTCTTTTTCCATTTTCCATTCTTTTTTGTTTATTTTTATTTTAATGGAGTTGTTTACTTTGATCAATTTTTCATAATTTTTCTGCTTGGCTCTCATTTCTTTTTTCCATTTTTCTTCTTTTCTTTATTAAATTCTATTTTTGAGTTCCTCTGTGAGGTTTTAGATTTAAGTTCAATACATAGACTCCTTTGAGACTTCCCATGTAAGTAATTTTTCATTGCTTTCTTCTTCCTAGGTGACATTTTTATCATCTTTATCTGTATAGTGGCTTTCTATAATTAGTGCTCTTTTAGTTTTGTGCTCATTTTGATTGTTTGAGCTCTGCTACTGGTGTATAAGTTGTATAGATCTCAAATTTTTGTTCTGGGACTTGTTCTGATCCCTGGCTTATTGCTGGCCAAGATTTTGCCTGTGCAGCCCAGGTATTGCCTATGTAGAGCTTCATTTCCTCCTTTATGTCCAAATTCTGCTTATGCAGTAATTTGTTCCCAATCCAGCCTCAGTGTTCCCAGGGTTCAGATTTTGCCTGGGGTTAGGACCCTCCCTGTTGACTTATTATCTAGCTGCTGGGACCTAGATGTACTGTGGCCAGAAGTTTTCCACTGGTATTCCTGCTATCCTGCCTAACAGGGCTTTACTTCCTCTTCTTCCTCCTCCCCACCCCACCTCACCAAGAAGCAGACCTTCACTGAAGATCCTTCACAATGTCTACCGTTGAAAACTTGCTTCTAATTTTTCTTTCTTTTCTTGGTGGAATCTGTAACTTTAATGTCTGTATAGAGGCTTCATTTATCTTAGTTTAAGGAAAAGCTCAGGCAACATGCTAGCTTTATAATATCTTTTTTTTCAGGTTTCTGCAAGGTAATGGGGTTAAGTGGCTTGCCCAAGGTAAAGGTAGGTAAAGGTAATTATTAAGTATCTGAAGCTGGATTTGAACTCAGGTCCTCCTGACTCCAGAGCTGGCACTCTATCCACTGCACCACCTAGCCACCCCCTTTATACTATTATCTTGACTCTGCCCTGGAAGTCTGTCCTCTTTACTTTCTGCCATCAGAGTAATATCAACAGCACATCTGAGATTGTTGATATTTCTCCTGGGAACTATAATTCTGGCTTTTGATTTATCCAGTCTGGAATTTCAATGATATTCTTTACATATAAGTTAAATAAATAAGATGACAATATACAGTCTTGTCATATTCCTTATCCAATCATAAACCAATAAGTTGTTCTATGATAGGTTCTAACTGTTGCTTCCTGACCTATATAAAGGTTCCTCAGAATATAAGCAACATGATATTGTACATCCATCTCTTTGAGGACTTGCCACATTTTGCTGTGATCCACAGAGTTAAAGGTTTTGATGTAAATAATGAAGTAGAAATAGATGTTTCTCTGGTGCTTCCTTGCTTTCTCTATAATTCAACAAATTTTGGCAATTTGGTCTTTAGTTCCTGTGCCTATTTGAAAACCAACCTATTCTTCTGGTAATTCTAAAGCCTAGCTTGCAGAACTGTAAGCATAACTAAAATGAGCACAATTGTTTGATTGAAAATTCACTGGCATTGCCCGTCTTTAGGATTGAGATATAAATTGACTTTTTTTTCCAAACCAAATCTTTTAGGATTTTAAATAGTTCAGCTGGAATTCAATTGTCTTCGGTAGCCTTACTGTTAGCAATACTTCCTTAGGTCGACTTGACTTCATTCCCCAGAATGACTCTAGAGTAAACATTATATCAGTGAAATTGAGATCTTCCTTGTATAGTTCTTTTGTATATTATTGCCATCTCTTCTTTATTTCTTGTTTCTACCATGTTTGTTTTTGCATGAAATGTTTCCTTCAATTCTCTAATTTTCTTAAAGAGATTTCTTCTATTTCTCCTTCTATTGTTTTCTTCAATTTATTTAAATTGCTTATTTAAGAAAATCTTATCTCCTCCTTGATATTTCTATAATTCTTCACTTTAGAAAAGAAGAAACTGAGATGGAGTGAAGTGATTTATTCAAGATCATAAAACAATAAATGAGAGCCACCTCATTTTTCTCTCATTCCTCCTCTACTCTGGATATATTCCATGGTTATGGCAAATACCTGTTTTATGCCTCTCAGAGGCAACTAGGTAGTACAGTGGATAGAGTACTGGAATCAGAAAGATCTGACTTCAAGGGTATGAGTCTCAGACACTTACTAGCTATGTGACCCTGGGAAAGTCACTTAACCTCTGTTTATCTCATTTTCTCAACTGTAAAAGGGGTATAATAATGGCACCTCCCTTGCAGATTTGTTGCAAGGATAAAATGAGATAATATTTGTAAAATGCTTGGCACAGTGCCTGGTGATTGTAGACACTACATAAATACTTATTCCCTGCCCTCCCCTTCTACTCCAATCAATCAGTCAATCACTTAATATTTATCAGGTGGCTACTCTGAGCCAGATACTGTGCTAAGCATTGGGGAAGGGATGGGGCATAAAAAGAACCAAAAGACAAGTCCCTGTCCTAAAGGAATTTATAGTATAATGGATATGGATTATCTGAAAATATTGAACCAAGTCATTTCTAATTCTATTAAGTTAAGTCTCTTAACTGCTTGCCTGCCTCAATTCCCTTAACTGTCAAACTGTAAAAAACTGTAAAAAGAGCATACACCTACCAAAGTTGTGGGCATCAAGTATATAATCATATACATATATTATATATATATATATATATATATATATATATATATATATATATATATATATATGTACATGATACAATGCTTAGCCCACAACCTGTTGCATATTAAGTACTCAATTAGGTACTTGTTTTCCTTTCTTACTTTTTGGAGCTTTGAGTTTTGGACCTTTACATTTGCTGAATCAACAATGTTTTTTATTTGTTTAAGTTTTAGGGGTTTTTTTGGTTAATCAATAAATCATAATCATAGGATGATAAACATATTGTCTCTGTTTCCCAGAGCTGCTGTGAAGAAACCACTTTTTCCACAGATCAGAGCTAAAAAGGGGACTTTGAAACATTGCTTGAAGTAAAACATGCATCACCAATAGGCAGTGGATTGTCCATGGTTACTATTTTTCCCACTGATGGTTTTTGGGTGAAGAAAAAAAAATAATTTTTTTTCTGCCTAAATATTTATATCGCCACAGGGAGTTGGCTGAATGCGGGAATGAGTCTAAACAGCAGTCATTTACCATGAAAAAAAAAAGTCGACTGGAAAGTGTCAGAGCTACAATGAATGAACTTCTCTTGCTAATGGCTGACTGGTCTTGTTATTAATACAAATGTAATGCTATTAAGTTTCCCTTATTAAGTCAGCAGCTCTGGATCTCTGTTACCCTTTATGCCTTAGTTACAGGCTCATTTTTCAATTATATTTTAATTTGCCACATCTTCAAAAAATGCCTGATGTACACAAGAGAAGGCTGCTGAATTTCATCTGAAGAGAAACTCAAGAGGAATCAAGTATCTAAACCTTTGGTTTGAGTTCCAGGAACTTTCAGTTTTCAGGAAGGATAGAAAAGGGATCCCACTGTGTTATTACCAAATGGCCTAGATTTTTTTTCTCACCTATCTTAGAACCAAGACTTTAAAAAGTATTGAGTTTGTGAATACAGAATTCTAGAATTTTAAAAAAGAACACTTTTTGGAGAGGAGGCCTGTGAGGCCTGAAAAGCAGAAATAAGGACAGGAAGATAATAGAAAAAAGGAAAGGAAAGGGCAAGAAAGGAAGGAGGAAGGAAATAAGGAGTGGTAGAAACCAATAAAGGTGTTTTACTTTCCACAAACTCTAAATAGATCTAGAAAGTGTACTAGATCAAATCCAGAGGATGCTGTAAATAGAGCCCTCAAGTTCCCAGAGCAAGAGGAGATTCCACCTATACCTGAGTCCTACCAAACTATGCCAGGACATTGTGACAGAAACAGGTGTGAAAAGACACCTTTGCCTCTCACTATCCAGTTCAGGGATTAAAGATCCAAGGTAGACTGAGAAGGAGATCTGTACATAGGGTGACTTTTCCCTGAAGGGAGGCTCTGATGTTATACCAAGAAAACAGCAAGTTCAAAACCTATCGGCAGTACCCATAGAAGTCTGACATCACTTCATTTCTAGTATTTAGTGCAATCTGCAGATGAACGTTGTCGTCATTGCTTGCCTTTCATTCACAAAGAAGACCAATGACATGAGGAACATGATGTTTTGACTTGTAAGTGAATTGGATTTGAGTGAAGCAGAGCTACACAAAGTCATCATCCTCAATCTCTCCTCTCATCATTGGAGTCCAGTGGTAAGACATCACAGTGGCTGGTAATGGCCCAAGATGCAATGGGTGACCTTGGTCTTTATAAATTAAACTGCAGAAGAATAGCCAGGACAGAAATCCCAGATCAAAGGGGAACCTAAAATTCTGCCTCTGATCCAATAGAACTTTCTGGCTAATGGAGGCTGAGTCTACCAGCAATCTATTGTTGCTCAGACCCAAATCCAGGTCAGGAATTTATGGAGCTAAGATCCAGAAGGCAGCAAACAGCCTTTATCCTGGATTAGACCACTCTATGAGCACTGAAAGGTTTCAGTTCCAAGATTATCCCTGAGATCTTGGAATAACACCACACTTAATACAACAACAACAAGACCAGCCCAGACCTTTCCTCCTAAATTGTTAGAGCCCAACTCTAAAATCAAGTCCCACAGGATATGGGTTGAAAAAATAAAAAGAATCCTACCCAAAAGAAAAAACTAACAAAACTAATCATATATTTAAAAAATTTCATTATATGAGTTGTTCCACACCCAGGGATGCCCTCCCCCATTCTGTAAAGGAGGGAGGGAGAGATATCTTCCCCTATCTCTTCTTTGGAATTGCAAAATTAATTTTTTATTATTTTAATAGGTATGATGAGCTTCCCATAAGGAAAGTCTTCCACACCTGCTATCCAATTTGTTTGAGCTTCCTGGAGTACAAGGTTATTAAATGACTTGGTTAGGATCACACAAATATTATATATCAGAACTGGGAGTAGAAACCACTTTCTCCTAACTCCAAGTCTTATTCCACAATGGCACACACTTCTCTTGCATATAATAAATGTTTCTTCGGTGGAATTTAGTCAAAGATTTTCACAATGGGAAAAGAGCTCAACAATCACCTATTCCAATAATAACAATTTAAAGAGCAGAAAAATAAGACCCTGAGGATGGATATGACTTGCCAAGGTCACATACTTGATGGGAGAGCTGGAAGGAGAACCAGGCTCCTTAGACCCCCAAGCCAGGATCATGTTCTATTTCTCAGAGAAGGAATGCCTAGTACTTCTTGCTGGAAGCAAAAGAAGCCTGTTGAATACAATCAAATCTCCTAGGCCTTTGAGGCAGTAACTGAACCTTCATGTGAAAAGTTTATGCAAAAATCCATCTCTGGGAGAAAACACTTGAGTGGCAGGCTTCCCTCACTTGCTTTGGTCATCAGACTCACAAATTTATTTCCAACCTTTTCTGTCTGAGTCACTGCCAGCCCAGGAAGTTCTACCTTTAGCCCTGAATCCACAATTACCCTCCCCATCCCCCCAAACCCCGGGAGAATTGTCCATGGAACCAGAAGCTTTTTTTTCTTGCTTAAAGAGATTTCTTTATCCTAAGTGAGAACATGACTCCACAAGTCCAGCAAGTTCCTCTATCTGCCAGTGAAACATTAAGTTGCCAGATTAAATGAATGGTTTTAAGTTGTGCCCGATGTTCAGGGTAGCTGGGAGGCAGTTTGTTATTTTTTAAGAGACTCTTGATTATCCCATACATTAGTAGTTGAGTACTTGAATTGTCTGGTGCCCCATCTTAGTGGCTTTTGAATTATGACCTCCTTTGCTTTGATTTTATATAAAATCTAGTTTTCCCTGCTCCCTTTTCCCAAACTCTCATCCATTTTCAGTTCATATTGCTTGCCATTCTAATTTTATCAACCCACATCATTGCCATATCAATAATTTCTTCAGGATGGTGAGAGTACTGGAGACCATACTAAAATGAACCCAAGAGCCTCCTTACTCAGCTCAAGGAAAAAGCACCAGGAAAATTCAAAAATCCCCAAATTTCCCTGTAAGGGCAATGGCTCAAAGCCCCCTTTTCTCCAATGGGATGTTAAAATATCAATTCCCCAGGAATCTATTTTTCTAACCTCTCCTCCAAGTAGTATGAATTAGTACTAGTCCCCATGTCTAGTCTCCTTATTTTCTTTTCTCAATGTCTGGTCTTGCTCTACCAAGATAAGATTTCTATAAAATTTACAGAATTTACAGATTTGGGAAAGCGTAGCCTAACTCCACCCAAGACCACAGTAGCCTATCATGTATTCATCCTCTATTTTGTGAGTATTGTCACTCAAAGGGTTTTATGGAGTATTCAGGAAAAAACTAGTATCTTTGCTATGAGGGCTTACAGAGCCTTTTCAAGACCTCTTATCCACTTATGGTGTCTACTCATACCCAACTGTCTCTAAGAAGTTGTAGCATGTGTAGCAGCCATGTCTTGGTAAAAGGGATCTTGGCAGATGGGCTAAACCAGTTTGAGAATAACCAAAAGGCCTCAAAGTGAGGTAGGTGGCTGTCTGCCTCAAGCATGGGAAGACTTCCCCCAGGCAGAATGGGTAGATAAGAACAGTTAAAGCTGGCACTGGGGAGTACTAAGACCTTGGAATTTGCCAAGGTCATTCACTGCATCCCTGCCCTCGCCATTCATCCTGACTTCTGTCACTGGACTTCATGAAGCTTGAAAAGAGAGTGAAGTTAATGACAACTTTGACAACTCTGCCTCTCTTAAATCCAATTCATGCACAAGTCAGGTATCATGCATCATCCATTATTTTACTTCAGTATCAAGGTATCATCAGTCCTCTTCAAAAATTTTAGACTAACAATCTTCATTCTATAAAGCTGACTTGTTTTGTTGTCTTCATGTGAACTCCATGTCTCCTGGTTGGCAATAAAAGACATACTGTATGAGGATTAGTTGAATGTTGATGATGGTGCTGATGATGATAATGGCAATGATGATAGCTAGTATATTTAGAAAGCACTTTGAGCTTTTTAAAATACTTTTCATATATTATCTCATTTTATCCCCAGCAGTTGTTACCCTCTGAGGTAAGTACTATGATTATCTCCATTTTTCAGATTAGGGAAAAGAGTTTAAATGAATTGTACAGGATCAGATCTTCAAACAACTAGAAATAATTAAGACTTAGAGTAATATAGATGTAGTTAAGCCTCTGGTTGGTTGTTACCCTTTTGTCTAAAAGAGAACCAAAATGACCTTATTATGTGGGGTCAAGGTACAGTATAGTACATATAGTACAGTATAGTGACTGATCAGATGAGCTTGGTCAGAAGCCTCTACCACACAAGTAGTTCATATGAATATTTAGAATGGAGATGTCTCTGAATTTGTACATCTCATGTTTCTTTAGAGCTACTAAAACTCTGATTTGCTCAGAGTCCAGTGCCTTCTTTGATGTGGCCATGCCAAGCTGGAGGGTCCCTGTGCCAATGACTCCCATTTTCACAATCAGATTCCAATGTTCTCCAGAGAGACCTTGAAAATATCTCTGTATCACTTCTGACCTCCATGTGCCTTGTGTGAGTTGGAAATGGAAATGCTTAATGTGGGAGTGGTTGTGGGAAGAGGACTCTAATAATACACATTAGTAAATAGTCTTTTGGGAAAATGCACTTTTGTTTTTCAAACAACATGATCAGACCCTTCATTCACAGGAGTTGTGCACTCTGTAGCAGAGTTTGAATACTTGACAGTTGAGTTTGAGAATGGACCTCTTTGTCTAGTATCTTATCTTGCTAGGTGATCTTCAGAATCTTCTTAAGACAATTCAAATGGAAGTGACACATTTTATAGGAATGGTACTCATAGACTGTTCAAAGGCATACAACAAAAAGGCCAACACAAGGACTCTGTAGACCTTCAGCTTGGTAAGTTCATTTACCTTAGCACAGTATACTTTCCAGAATGTTCACATGAAGTTGTCGCACACATTGCCATAGTTCAGAGTTTGAGAAGTTCTGAAGGAAAGTGTGGAAGAGAAGAAGCATTTAAACATATAAAATGCTGTCATATTAAGGAAGGATAAGAGATAATTTCAGTTACAGGTTTTGTTGGATCCCAGTGCATAGAACTAGAAGCAATACAAAAATGTTGTGAGGGGGCAGAATTAGCTTTGATGAAAAGAAAAAAATTCTTAACCATTAGTGCTATCCAAGTATGCAAAATGTTTCCTTGGGAAGTAGTAAGTTGCTCATCACTGAAGCATTTTAAGTGGAACCAAGATGACTGTCTATTGAGTATGTTTAGACAGAATTATTTTGATAAGAGTTACACCAGATGACTCTGAAATTCTGTGATCTCATTTTTCCTCCAAAGGATTTCACATTTTATATATCTGATCTTCTCTAGAAGGTTTGTTAAGTAATGTCCAGAACTCTGAATTACATCGTCTCTGATAGAATAGGACTGAGACTCAAAGACTTTTGTTTGCTCTTGTTGTCAAAAGTCTTTAAGCACTATCCATAAATCAGTACAGTAGCCTAGATGCAGTAAGGGCCAGAGAAATGAATCTCTTTTTCCAAATGGATACTTGGTGCTAAATAGATCCATGGATTGACCACAGAGACAAAGAGGAAATTAGGAGCCTGTCTGCTTAGTCACTCTTGTAAATATTATAATTAAAGCTGATGCTATTACCTTTCAGTTGTTTCAATAGTGGAGATTGGAAAAGACTGGTTCCTATCCCTACCTCCCTCATTTCTAGCTAGAACAATAGCTCTCAGGTACTAAAACTAGCAATGAGGCTGAATTGAGGAGATGGTTTTTGGTTTAATAGGGCATGACCTCTTTGATTAAAAATAATTTATTCTCTAAGAGAATGATGTCAGACACCTATCACAGTTATGGTTTGGGGAGAGTTCATAACTAAACAAAAGATAAATGTGATCATAGAAGATAATAGATAATTTCAAATGCATGAAATTGAACAGCTGTTGTACTAACTTAATCAATGCAACTAGGACTAAAAGAGAAGCTGTTGATTGGAGTTGATGTGCATCAACTATCTCTGGCAGGGGCATGTTTCCCAATATATGTTGGAAATTAATGAACATATATAAGATTAAGAACTATTTTCTGATAGATAAATGATCCAAAACTATGAACAGACGGTTCTCAAAAAAAAATGCCATTAACAACTATATGAAGAAAAATCACTAATAATTAGAAAAATGCAAATCAAAATCAAAGCATCTCTGAGATTTTTGACTCACACCCAACAAATTGGTAAAGATGGCAAAAAATGGAAATGCTTAATGTGGGAGGGGTTGTGGGAAGAGAAGCACTCTAATAATACACATTAGTAGAGTTGGAAATTGGTCTAATCATTTTGGAAAACAATTTGAAATTGTGCCATAAAAACCTGATTTTTAATGTTCATAGCCTTTGCTAGTCATATTTCCTAAGAATGTCAAAGACAGGAATAAAAATCCTATATATAACATGACATTCTTATCAAAAGCAAATTAAAGTTTCATCAGTTGTGAAAGAGTGAAACAAGCTATGGCCTGAAAAGATAGTTAAATATTTCTGTGCTATGAGAAGCCATGAACATGAAGAAAACAGAGAAATATGAGATCTATATGGACTGATATAGAAGGAAGCAAGTAACCAGAAAAAAACAATACCCCCACAATGACTTCTAAGATGGAAATGGAAAGAAAAGCAACAAAAAACCCAATGAACTCCTGTGAAATTATGATAACTAAAGTGGGCCTCAGAAAATAGTTGAGAAGATCTTTTTTTCTTTTGCAGAGGAGGAGAACCATGCATATAGAGATTTGCATTTACCTTCAGATTGGCCTAATGCATTGATGACTTTTGTTGAACTACAATTTCTTTCTTTTTTTATCCTTTCTTAGGGAGGGGCAGGGATTTTTTGGAAATTAAGGTGATATAAAAACAAGATTTATTAGTAAGAATTTTAACAAAAGCTGACTTGTCCTTTAAAAAGTGACACCTTCACTGACCTTCAGATACAGAGCTGTAACTAGGAATTCTGATAGATGGTACAAATTTAGTTGAGTTGAGGGATGGGGGGGGCATGAATTGAGGAGAACCTGAAGTCATTTATCAATCTACCTATATATCTCCACCACACTCAGGCATGGTTATACTTGCCCTCAAGTTCATAGTGGCAAGGGAGGGGGTGAAGGGAGGGGGCAGAGGAAAGAGGAAGGGAGAGAGAGATAAGAAGGGGGAGGTAGAAAGAGAGGGGATGAGGGAAGAAAGGCAAGTGAGGCAGAGTAAGTGGGAAGAGGGAGAGGGAGAGGGAGAGGGAAAGGGAGACTTAGAAGTCAAGTTGTTCAAAATATGCAAGAGATTGGGGTGAGTAGATGTATGCTAAACTTTGTGGTGGAGAGGTATTGGAGAGTCATCAATGACAACAATAAGAATCTGAACTAGATGAGTCAACTTCAAAGGATGAGAGGTGGTTGCTGAGTGATTGTGGAAGAACAAAGAGTATCCCAATTTCTCTTCATCATCCTATATATCAGAGAAAGGGTATAACAGAAGTTGCTACTGACATGGAGAGAGGGCCAAAAGATGTAGTATCCATAGAATGAATCCTTAGCTCACTGAGCTCCACAAGATGGAAGAAACTTGACAGGAAAAAAAAAATCACAGGATCTTACATTTTCAAGGACCTTAGAAAAAATTAAGGACCCCTCAATCCTCAGAAAAGGAAAATGAGATCTAGTTACATAAAATGAATTTTTAAGAGTTAGGGAGTGATCTGGTGGTGGTGCACATAATTGAATTTAGATTCTTTGTCTTTAGATAGACTTTGGCACTGCAGTACAGTAGAGGGACATTCTTAGAGGGTACAGTGGAAGAAAGGGTAGACAGTTCAAGGAGCCAGAAGGTTGCTCCCTTCCACACTAATTCCCCCTTCTGTTTCACCCTGATTTTAGGTGTCTACTAGGTCTAATAGTTCAGGATACATTGTAAAGGGGTTAAGACAGGGAGAAGCAAAGGGAGTACAAATTACTCCACCATGGTGAAAAAGTCCCCATGAGAGGTGAATAGTGGCCACAGGGCTTAGAAGCCAGGGTCTTTGGTTGCACAGCTGGGCTTGGGGAATAAAACTTTTCCTCCTAGGGAATAAACAGCCCCTCCCTTCCCAGGATGTCAGCATCTGAGACACTGTTCCAAACAATTCTAGCTAGTTCTGTTCAGTTCTGACAAAGAATTTGGAATACAGAAAGTACTATATCACTTCAAACCATAATGAGGGAAGCTGAGAAATAAGTATAAAGATTCCATTTTATGACCTGACCAAACCAGATATAGTAAATGAGGCTTAAAGAAAGCAGATTTTCTTGTATAGCACCCAATTCTCATTTGTATTGGCAAGATAGGTCCCCAGATGGTGACTAACTTACTTCTCCCTTCAAAGTTCTAGGAGTAACTTTAAAGGATTTTGGTTTATAGTTTTGTCCCCACTGTTCTGCTCCCCATTTTCAACCAACTGAATTACATTAGCTTTTAAAAGGGGGATTTATTGAAAAGATGAAGCAAAAAAATTTATGCCATTTGACCAGAACGCTCTCTTCTTCCCCCTTTCTCACATCATTCAGTTGCTTTCTGTCACTATCTCCTCCTTTATCTCTGTTTCACATGAAAAGGTGACCCTTCTTTTTCTTAAGGCAAACCCCTCGACACAGATAAGCAATTTCATTCCATTTTATCTTTTTCCTGGAGACTGCCCTCTCTATCATGACTACTTTTTAATCCCTCCCTGTCTACTGACTACTTCTTTACTACTTATATCTCCCCTGTCCTCAAAATGTCCTAACTTGTTGTGTGGTCCCCCCACTAGCTGTAGTCCAATACCTCTCTCCTTTCTTTTATGGTTACTCTTTTACAACCGGTGCTTCCATTTCCTTTTTCTTTCACTGTCTTTCAAACTCTTTGCAGTTTGGTCTCTGACCTTACCATTCAACTAAAAAACTGCTCACTTCAATTACTAATGAGCCCTTAATTGCCAAAACTAATATCTTTTCTCAGTCCTCATCCTTCTTGATCTCTCTTCATCCTTTGACTTTTCTGATCACTTTCTTATCTTTGATTCTCTCTTCTTTCTTGTTTTTCATGACACTGAATTCTTCATGGCACTTCCTATATGTGTAACCACTCCTCCTCTGTTTCTTTTACTGGATCTTCAACTATGTCATAAAGTGATGTCCCACAAAGTTTTGACTTTTTCCTCCAGTCAGTTTCACTTAATGATTATATTAACTCCCATAGTTTCAATAATCATCTCTACATATCTACCAGGTCAGTTTTAATCTCTCTCCTGACTTCTTCTTGTATTTCCAACTACCATTAGACTTCCCAAATTGCATGTCCCATAGACATCTTAAATTTAACATGTTCAAAATTGAACTCATATTTCTTTTCAAATGCTCCCTTCTTCCTAACTTCCCTACTACTGTTGGTAATACCACTATTTCCCAATCACCCAAACTAGAAATCTAGATGTCACCCTTGACTTCTCACTTTCTTTCACCTACCCTCCCCCATATCCATCAGTAATCAAATTCTATCATTTCCATCCTTCTAGAATCTTTCCTGCTAGAATCCATCTACTAACATCTCTTATATATGCTCTGATTTTTCTCCTTTGACACTGCCTTTGCCTTCCTCCTGGATCATTACAATATTCTTTTGGTTTGTTTTCTTTCGTCAAGACTCTTTCTCATGTCAACCAATTCTCCATTTAGCTACCAAATGAATCTTCTTAAAATGCAGACTCCTTCTTTCTCATTCAGTAATCTCTAGTGCTTCCTTATTAATTATATCGAGGATCAAATGTAAAATCCTGTTTGACTTTTAAAGTCCTTCCTAACCTGCCCTCTTCTTACCTTTCTATTCTTCTTGCATCTTACTTCCCTCTATATATTTTTCCCATGCAAGGTCATTAACCTCCATTGCTGTTCCTCAAAGCTGGCATGCCATCTCCTGACTGTACATCTTTCTTGCCTGGAATTCTCTCACTCCTCATCTCTGCCTCTTTGTCTTTGCCTTCCTTACTTTTCTCAACCGACTTTCTGCAAGAAGCCTTTCTCAGGCCTGCTTAGCCTTCTCTTTGAGACTACCTTCATCATGTTTGTACATAGTTGTCTCTTCCATTATAGACCATGAGTTCCTCCAGGTCAGGGACTGGTTTTTGTCTTTCTTTGTATTCCCAATGGTTAACACAATATCTAACAAGTTGTAGATGTTGAATAAATGCTAGTTGATTGATGGGGTATATTCTCCCCTAAAATAAATGAGATTCCCCAAGAGAGTTTAAAGGACAATGGTACCAAGGCACACAAGTAGAAAATACATGTATTGAGTGCCTCCTCTGAAAGTCCTTCATCAAGTCACCTCCCAATTCCTGCTCTTGAAAGTCTTTCATGATGCGGACTGTGGACTGGGTCAATTACATAGGCTGCTTTTCCACCTTTATTCTTGAGTGTCAGGAAAGGGGAAGATACCAGCTATAGCCTGGCACCTGTGATGACTCCTCTTCAGACTGTAATCACACCAAAGACTGCAAAGTTAACAATGTCATTGTCCGATCATGTCCACCTTCTGACTGTGGCAGGTGCTACTGCTTTCCTTTCCAAGTATCTCTGATCCTGACTGATGCTGGAGAACTCTGATGGGGCTCTATGGATCTTTCTTTTTTTTAAGTTTTATTTATTTAAGGCAATAGGATTAAGTTACTTGCCCAAGGTCACACAGACAGGCAATTATTAAGTGTCTGAGTCCAGACTGAACTCAGGTCCTCCTGACTCCAGGGTGGGTGCTCTATCACTGCACCATGTTCTATGGATCTCTTAAACTCACAAGGCCAATGCCTGGACATTTCCACTCTGAAGTACTCATCTTACACTCAGTTCTGGCTTAGCCACTTCTGAGTCATTAATTCTGATTTTGAAATCAATTAGTTGACTTTCTGTCATCACTTGATGCAGACCCCCTGTCACTTATGGCCAAAAATCAGCTCTCCAAAATTTCCATGCAGTTGGACTGGAAGCAAACAGGGAGGATTGCTCTCCTCCTTCCCCACCCCCATTGGCTAGTCTATCCAAGCTACATAAGCAACCTTTTTTTTTTGTTGTTCTAGCTCCTCTTTCATTTCTCAGAGGGAAGAATAATAGTTCTCTTTATAGTATAATAATTAATTTAGAGCTATGAAGAACCTTAGAGATTATCCCTATTTTATAACTGAGGAGGCTGAATCTCAGAGAGGTTGTGACTAACCCAAGGTTACATGGGAAACAAGTAGTACAGTTAAAATTTAAACTGAATTTCTCTGAGTTTAAATTCAGTATTTTTTGGTTTTTGTCTTTAAATTCTACTTCCAATCTTATTGAATCACACATTGAAGCCTTTATTTCTGCTCCATCCCTTCTCCTTCTCTGTTTCCCTCTCCTTTCTCCCTTTCTCCCTCTCCTCTTTACCCTCTCCTTCCTCCTCCTCTTCCTTCTCCTCCTTCTCCTTCTCCTTCTTCTCCTCCTCTGCCTCACCTTCTCTCTCCCCCTCTCCCTCTCCCTCTCCCTCTCCCTCTCCCTCTCTCTCTCTCTCTCTCTCTCTCTCTCTCTCTCTCTCTCTCTCTCTCTCCTTGTTTAGTTTTTTTTTTTTGATTCTTTCTGGTAGTCAATCAGTCAACAGGCATTTATTAACCTTCTATCATATTTCAGGTCCTGTGCTGAGCACTAGGGATATAAAAGACAAAGGCAAAAGTCAGTCCCTGCTTTCTGGAAGTAAACAGTTAGATTGAATATAATAGTATACAAACAACTATTTGCAAACAAGTCAGAGACCGAATTAATTAGAGATCATCTCAGAGGGAAGGCACTAATATTAAATGGGATAAGGACATTTGCTCCTTGCAAAAGGGCAGATTTTTGACTAAGAGGAGAAAGAAGCAAGAAGGTGGAGATGAGGGAAAAGGATTGTAAACCTGAGGACTGCCATTCAAAATGCATGGTGTTGAAAGATGGAATATCTTGAATAAGGAACAACAAAGAGACCAGTAGATAGAGGTGATGCTGTCCCTTCTTGGTGGGTAGCAAAGTCATTACCTCTCTGACTTAATCTGTCTCTCTTTGCTCTTTTCCCCTTTCCTCCTCCTTCTCTCTATCCCTTCTGCCTCTCTTCCCTCTTGCCCCTTCCACTTTCTCTCTTCTCTCCATCTGTTCCCCTCTGCCTCTCTTCTCTTTTGCCCCTTCTTTTTTCCCCCTCTTCTTTTCTCCTTCCCTCTATCTTTCTCCTCAGCCTCTCTTTCCTCTTATCTCTTCCTTTTTCCCACCATCCCAGGCAAGCCCAAAAGAGTCTACCCCTTCCCTCCTTTCAGGACCCCATATATGTCTTTGCCTCATCCTGAGTTTCTATTAAGAGTTAAATTCCCAACTTAGCGAAGTCATTTTAATGGATTTGTATGTTTATATTATGCTAGAAATATCCCTGAAAATCCATGTACTTGATAGTTCTTATTAAATTTCTTTCTCAAACGAAATTGTTTGTTTATTCAATATGGTTCAGCTTGCCAAGTATTCTATTGTTGATTGCTCAAAAGGCTCTGAGGTCAAGAGAGCTCTGCCTGGGAACATTTTCTGGTGGAGGAAATTCTACTATAAATTCATCTTTTACAGGTGGTTTAAGCATTGTTTTTTCAAATTGTTTTGCTTTATTTGGTTTTAACACTATGGCCTCTTCTGAACAAATACCATAATAGATCCCATTTGGAAGTGTATTCAAAACCCTCTAGAATCAATGAATCCTAATGGCCCAGAATTGGAAAGGATTTCAGCAATTTCAGGGAGTTCAGAACCTGGAATCCCCTCAAAATATGAAGAAGATATTGACAAGAGGGTATCTTACCAAACAGTCATTCATCTGGCATTTATTAAGCCTCTATGGTATGGCAGACTTTCTGCTAAATGCTAGGGAAACAATGCTAGAAAAGACATGTAAATAAGATAGAAAGGATAAATTGGAAATTATCAACAGAGGGAAGGCACTAACAGTAAAGGAGGTGTGGGAAAGAATTGTTGTTACCTAAGCTTCTTGGATGTGAGATCAGTGTTTTCTTGATGCTCCCCAGTTCCCCAACATTCCTACCTTCTCTGACTCACTTCCTCTGCACATGCAACCTGATTGGTCACAACTTTCCTAATAGACCTTCCTGGTCTGGAGGCATAAAAGGTTCCAGCCTTGTATACTCAGGGCCTTTCAGTCAGGTACTGAATCCAAGTGAGTGATCATATTCTGATCACTGATGGATCAGATGAGTTTCCAAATAGAGGCAAGGTTGGGGGGGATGGCAATCAAGAAAAGCTATGTTTATCCTTATTGCTTAGCCTTACTGTGTTAGAGGAGAGCCACACCTCTCCTTTGTTAAATGTTTAATGACTTTTTCATCCAAACATCAAACCTGAACTAAGAGAGTGCTGGTATTAGGGCTATTCCTATAACATAGGGGATATTACAATAATAAAAGCTAACATTTATAAAGTGAGTTAAGGTTTGCAAAGCATATTATTTGTTATCTCATTTGATACTTCTAACAACCCTGGATAAATGAGTTGTTATTAACCTCAGTTTTACAGGTGAGGAAAATGAGGCATCTAGGTATTGTAGTAGACAGAACCCTGGGACTGGAGTTAGGAAGATTCATCTTCCTGAGTTCAAATCTAGCCTCTGATACTTATTAGTTGTGTGACCCTGGACAAGTCACTTTAATCTATTTGCCTCAGTTTCCTCATTTGCAAAATGATCTGAAGAAGAAAATTGCCCATCATTTCAGTATCTCTGTAATGAAAACCCCAAATGGATTTGTGAAGAGTTGAATATTTCTAAAAAAGATGAGAAAGACAGAGACTAAATGATTTGCCTAAGGTCACTAAGCTAAAGTTTTGAGGCTGTGTTTGAACTGGTGATTCCAGCTACAGTGTTCTCTCCACCTTCACTACTTAGCTCCCCTTCTTTGTTGTTTCTGTAAGCAGAAAACTCAATATGTTCTGATTTTATGTACTCCCATTTTGAGGACCGCTTCCATTATTGTTGGCAAGTTTTTTGTTGTTTGTTTTTATATTCAGATTAAATATGCTTTCCTGTATCTCTCTAAACCACTGGTCCACAGTTCTTCCCTTTGGGATCACAGCTATATCAGCCCTTCAAATGTTTGATGATAGCTCTCATGCTCCTCTAAGTTTTTCCTTTTCTCTGTCTACACATTCACATTTCCTTCAATCTAAATATCAGGTTAATTCTTCAACAAGCATTTTAAAAATACCTACCAAATAGGAATACCGCTAACCTCCAATCTAATTCATTTTTTCAAAAAACTTAGCTAAGACAAGACATTGAAGACACCAAGGTAATGCACTGCATCCTGAGCTATCATAAATCATCTTGACTATTGTCTTGCCATTTGACTTTGATGACTCTGGAAGAGAGAGTGAGGTTGATAACTTTGCATAGCTCTTCCTCACTTCAGTTCAAGTCAAAAACGTCAGAATATCACCCTCTTGATATAATTTGTTCCTCTTCAAGAAGGAAGGATGAACAATTGACTGAGTGATTTTGGTCAAGTCAGTTAACATCTCCAGTGCTCTGCCCAGCTCTCTTGGGTGAGAAGTTTCAGAGAAAGTGTCTATCCTACAGTTGTAGAGAGAGTTGCTTTGCCTGAAATTTCCCAATGGAATAAGATAGAATATATAATAAGACATAGAAAACCTTTCAGATTATTTGCCAAGCTCTCTACTTTTAGTAATCTGTTCAGTTCTTGTTGATCCTATATTATGAAGGGCTCTAAGAAGGTGCTATTTTGAAGTACTCAAAAGAGAGGCCCTCAGAGCAGGACTCTTATAAATGGGGAGGGGGGGGATTTCTTCTGAAGTTTAAAATCAAGTATAGAAATCCCTGAAAGGAATTCAGGTAAAAAGAGCCAACTTGATAGTAAATGCTTAACAAACTCCCTCCTGTCTGCGTGTTCACTTAAAACATTTTAGCAGCAGCTGGCAGTCTGCAGCCATCAAAGTAATCTATGTAAATGATTTATTTACACGTAAAAATGAGACATTTCACAATAGCTAGACGACAGCCCCTGGAGTGGGGCACTCTTCGGATAGCAATACCACTGAGGCTTGGAAGCCTTCACAGCTCAATGCTCTTGGTTGCTCCACAGGGGGGTGATTACCCCTCCATAATGGCACTCCTAGCCCAGAGTTGTCAATGTTATTGCTCAGAAATAAATGGCCTAGGAGACTTTCAATGTGAGAGTGAACTTGAAATACAGTAAACATTTTGATTTCAGGAATACCACGAGCCCCTGCTGAAAAACGAGAGTCAAAATGGCAGCAGAGAGGCAAGGGTAGGGGGTCCCTGCTGTGCCCTGCCACTTGGGGTTCTCTTCTATGCTGTTTCATGCTCTAATTGACTCTAATTCTTTTTTTCTCCCTGAAAAGTTAATAAACTCTGAAGAGGAAGGGAAAGTAGTACATTAGGAAGAACAAACAAAAAGTCAGGAACCTTCATCAGTCCTTAACGAATTAATTCAAAATGAGATCTTGGGGAAATTATTCCATCTTTCTGAGTCTCCAGTTCTGTCCTCTATAAAAAGAGGGAGTTAGGATGAACTGACCTCTTCTGGGCAATTGTCTGTGTACTAACACTCTGGATTTTAAGGTTCCTCCTCTCTCAAACATGCTATGTTCTTACCTTCATTGTTCTCTGAAGGCTCATAGAATTTTAAATGCATTTATTTTGAACTTAGCAATCACTGACAAACAGCTATTTCAATAAACAAAGAAAAAAGAAGAATGTATACAAATCCATGAACTTCTGGTGTGTATTTTTAAGTGTCCATTAGATTTGTACAAATTAATAACAAAATTCCCCTAATTGTGAACTCCTTTTTGTTTTCCATATTTTATTGAGTTTTTATTCCTTCTTTCCTTCCCTCCTTTCTAACTTTCCTCTTTCCCTCTATCTTTCCCTTATCTTTCCTCCCCTTTCTTTCATTACATTTTCCCTTCTTCCCTTTTACTCATCTTTCCTTCTCTTTTTCCTTTCTCCTCCCTCCCACCTTTCTTTTTTCCTTCCATCACTTTTCTTCCCTTCCTCTTCTTCCCTCCAACTTTCCCTATCTTTCTTCTCTCCTTTCTTTCTCCTCCCTTTCTTCTCTCCTTTCTTTCTCCTCCCTTTCATCTCTCCCTTCCTTCCTTCCTTCCTTACTTCCTTTCTTCCTTCCTTCTCTCTTTTTTTTCTTCCTTCAATTTCCACCAACTCCCCCATCCCATCTTCTTTTATAACAAGTATTGATAAACAGAAATCAAAACACTGGTCAAGTCTGAAAATCTAAGCTCCATTCTATCTCTCTTACCTTTCAAAGGGTGGGAGACATTTCATAATCATTACTCTGAAGGATTGATTGACCAATGTGTTGATCAGAATTTTAGGGGAATGTTAAGAGCTGAGGGATCTTAGGATATAGAATATTAAAGCTAGCAATGACCTTGGATCATGGAAAAAAAGTATTAGAACTATAAAGAACTAGAAAAATCTAGAATGACTTTATATTTGAGGATATTGTATATTTGAGGAAGCAGAAGACTACAGAGAGAAGGAAAATGACTTGTGCAAAGTCACATGGCTAAATAGCGACTGAGCCAGTTCTCTTCATTCCCAGGTTATTTTTCCTTTGCATCCCCCTGGCATCTCCTTGCCAAGAACATCAGGCACATAGTAGGTTCCAAAAAGTTCATTCTGATTAAGAGAAGGTACCTGCCAACCATAAGTGATCATCACTCAGGCATCAATCCCATTATGCAATTTGGGCTTCCAAGACAGATGCTTCTCAGCAGAGTGCCAAATATACCAGAGTGGAAAACCATTTTAGAAGAACAAGACAATCAATTTACCAAGTTCTTGTGTATACAAAAATACTTTGCTTACCATTCTCTGAAAAATAACAACTTGCCTTGAAAAAGTAAGTGACTGATAGGAAGGTTAATTCCTGCCCTAACCCTTTTTTTTTGCCATTTATGGTCAAACAGCACCTTCAGACTTTCCAAAAAGAGGTAAAGTCTAATCCACAAAAACTTCTATTTCTTGGCTAATGCCAAGATTTCATCTGATATCATGCTCCAAAAGTTTCAGTGTGTTAGATTTTGGAGTGTACTGCATTATATTTGCTAGCAATATATAATTTTCCTTCAAACTTGACCAGATAAAACCTCCTACATGATGCCTTCCCCGATCTTTCTCTAGTTAGAAGTGATCTCTGCCTCCCAAAAAATCACAAAATACATCGATATGAATGCTTTATAAGCATTATTTCAATTCATCCTTACTACAAATTCTGTGAGATAATAAAAACAATAATTAATGTTTACAAAGTCTTTTCTTACCAGTCAGGCAAGCTTAAAATTGTTATCCAATATATGAAAGCATATCATATATATGCAAATGTATTAATTTATGCAAATATTATGATTCCATTTTGCAGATGTGGAAATTACAATGACAACAAATTTGCTAAAAACAAATGACTAGTTATGAATAAATGAAAGAGGATTTATTAAGAATTTATTATATATTCAACTCCAGTGGTACAAATAAAAAAGTAAATAAAGGATAGAGTCCCTGCTTTCAAGGAACTTACACTCTAATTAAGTGAGATATCCCATAAAAGATGATTCAGTTGTAAGGTGATTAGAAAAAATTAGAAATACTAAGGGTACATTTGCAAAACAGTTGACAAGATTCAGGGATCCACAGAGTGCCACAGCAGTTAGGATTTCAGAGCTGTGGCATCTGGCTGGCTGATGTTAAGGTACAGGGGAACCTTAAGATGAAGATGACTCTCCACTCACACAGCCATTACCCTAATTCAGCACCTTGTCACCACTCACCAAGTTTTTTGCATTAGTATTCTAATTGCCTCATCTCCTTTCTCCTCCAATCCATCTCCCACACAGCTAGCTACCAATGTGATAATACACAAAAAAATAGTTCCAGCACTGTCACTCCCCCATTCCATAAACTCCATCGATTTTTTTGCCTCTATAATAAAATAGAAATTCCTCTGTTTGTAATGTGCCACCGGTCACAACCTGGCTCCAACATATTGAGGTTGATGTGGGAACAACGTCCAGTGATGTACCTATCCATTACTTCTGGGCCACATTCTCTCTTCTTCCTTAGAGGAACTAACTAACTTGATAAACACTGTGCTACAAACGTTTGTTACTTTAAAGTGAATTTAAGAAGACTCAAAGAGCAAGACACTGAAAATTGTCTCTGTGAGACAACGCAAAGAAGAAATACCCTGAGTTGTTTTCATTTCATTTTTTATTCTTCCCTTGGGAGCTGTGCTTTCAATAAGATTCATTTTCTGCCTATAATTGGAGGCATAGTGTAGAATATACCGCATACTTACAGCCGAATATGTTTTCTCTAAATTTCCTGTCACACAGGGTAACTGCTTTCAATTTACAAGCATTAATTAAGCCTTAAAACACCTCTGGGAAATATGTTTGATAATTATGTTGCAAGTCAGCAAGCTAACTCATAGCCAGCTTAATATAAGGCTTATTTTTTTAACAAAGTAACAGAATTAAATTTGTGTCAATAACAAACAAAAAAAGTGGAGATTCGCCATCTATCTAAAAAATTTTATTGATAGCAAAATAAGTGCTCAAATCACTAAATGGTTTGGTGATTTTATTAATGCAGACATTCACTCTATTGCTATATGTTGCAACTCATCCATGCCTTCCTATCCTATATGAGCCTCATCCATGGCTTCCCAAATGTTAATTATAGCTAGTTTATATAATATAGAAGAGAACTTTCTTGAATTCTCTTGACATCACAAAGATGTCAATAGAATCACTGAACACTCTAGATTTTCCCTGCTCCCTTTCTTTGAAAAGTCCTTTTATTTATGATCAAAAATTTATTTTATGACATCTTTTCCTATATTCCTTATTTATAATTCTGTATTTGTAATAAGTAGCTTGTTCATATCAGCCATGGACTTTCCTTTTCAATTAATCTTTGGAGATTTTCAAATTCAATTTTTAGCAAAATAGAATGTTTCATGATTCATAGCTATATACAATTTGATGAATAGTCATATTAAAAAATATTGGGCCTTTCTTTTAGAAATAAACAGATTCTACTATACATTCAAATAAGAATGATAATAATAATAGTTTGGAGGAAATTAGCTGGTACATTAGAGTAACGAGCCTAGAGTCAGGAAGGTTCATATTTACTGACTTTGTGACCCTGGACAAGTCATTTAATCCTGTTTGCTTCAGTTACCTCATCAGCAAAATGAACTGGAGAAGGAAATGGCAAACCACTTCAGGATTTGTCAAGATAACTCCAAATGGGATCATGGACTGACCAAATGACTGAACAATAACCAATAAATGTTTGAAAGGCAGTATGACATAATGTATAGAGAGCAAGCAGTGGAGACTGGGTAATCTGACCAGAAGTTCTAGTTCTCACCTGTACTAGGTATATGAACCAGGCAAGATTCTTAGTCTCTCACTTCCCCAAAGAAATTTCTATGACTATAAGTTGTAGAATACTTGCCAACATGTATAGGGAGAGGAAGTTGCCTGACCTGAAGTTCTTTATACTACCCAAGTCAAAAAATATTTTAAACTAAATAATTTACATTTAGATAGTAGTTTTAGATAGTAGCAAAATCCTTATAGCTTTCAGAATGGGTACCTGGGGTGATGCTTCTCTAGGTTCAAGATGTAATTTGAGTCTACAGAAATTCAAAATCATTCATGAGCTCCTATGTATGTGCCTACTAGTAGTAGTCATTAGAAAACTAGCATAATATGAAAAGTGGAATCAAACAACTTCCTAAAAAACTGAGGTACATTTCACAAAAGGCTTAGTTATCAGAGAGAAGAGCAGACAAACAATATAGAACATGTGTGACCAGAGTGCATATGTGTAGAAGCATACCTGTATGCCTCTACATGAAACCAGGGGGACCTTGAGGTAGCAAGGTTGTTGATGTCTTCTGTTGATATCTCACTGAGCCTGTTCCCTACTGGTCTCTGTCATGCATACTGATATATGATATCTGCCACATAAAGCTCTACTGATTATATGACTGTGGAACTTCTCTTCCTTTCCAGCTTTTGACTTCAATTGAAGTACTTGGCATTAATGATATCTCTCCTTCATGAGAAGAATAGTCTCTATTGTGCTAATAGAGTTCATGTTCTGCAGACAAGCAAAATCTGTCCCTAGGTGGAAAAACCTTAGAGAGCATCCTATTATCAGAATCTTTTCTAGAAGGTGTCATGCCAGTAATGAATTCTTTATCCTAAGTGGCAAGTTCTTTAGGCCAGGTTCACTGCTAGCAACATATTTAATGTCCTTAAGTTTAGAACCAAGTTTCCAGATCTCTAGGCTCTCCTCCTTAAGCAAGACCTCACTCTATTTTATGTTGCATTTTCTGTATGCTTTCTGATTTTAGTCCCTGAAGACGAATCTACCAATACTGCTACTACTGTCCACCCCACCACCACCCTCATTACTATCATTGCCTCTATGACTATTCCTTCTACTGCTATTACTACTGCTACTACTACCACTACCACAATCATTATCAATATCATTGCTACTACTACTATTACTATTACTAGCTGCTACTATTAACACCACTAACTGCTATTACACTACTTCTACTACAAGCATTTATTCAACATTTTAAAATTACAAAATACTTTGTAAACATTATTTCATTTTAGCCTCACAATAATCCTTGGAGGCAGATGCTATTATTATCTCTATTTTACAGATGAGGAAACTGAGGCTTTACTAACTTTTTCTAATTAGTGTTTGAGATCCAGACCTGAACTCAGGTCTTCCTGAAGACAGGTCAAAAGTTCTATCCACTCTATGAGCTCTATCCACTATTCTATTCCCTTAGCTTCCCAGTCATAATCTATGGAGTAGGATATTCACCCAGTAACTGCCAAGGACCTTAGGGTTTCAAGATCTCCTAATATTTCAGTTTGAAAATTTTTCCACTCTTCCACATAGAGTTAAGGGTATGGAAAAAGCACAGAGAAAAGGAAGCAAGCTCATTGTTTCTTCTACCTGTTTCCTACATTCTTGTCATATATCTCTATAGACATGACAATTATATAGATATATATCTTTATATGTATATGTATATATACATGTAAATATATAACTTATGAATATATTGCACATACATGTGCATTTATTGGCAACAATATTATATCAACAAAGCTGTTCATCTTACATATATGTATATATGTGTATATATGTATGTCTGCATGGGGGGGGAGTGCACATGAATGTGTATAGCTGGGTGGTGCAGAGGATAAAGTGCCAGGTTTGGAATTAGGAAGACTCACTTTCCTGAATTCAAATCTGACCTCAGATCCTTACTATTGAGTGTCCCTGGATCAGTCACATAGCCCTGTTTGTCTCAGTTTCCTTATCAGTAAAATCAGCTGAAGAAGGAAATGGAAAACCACTCCAGTACCTTCAGTATCTTTTCCAAGAAAACCCCAACTGGAGTCATAAAGAGTTTGACACAAATGAAATGAATTAACAACATCCATACTCTCGCCCTAACATATATACAAATGTATTATATAAGAATATGTGTGTGTGTGTGTGTGTATGAGAGGAGGGATTGTGTGTATATATATATATATATATATACATATATATATATATTTGCATTTATATACATGCATACATACATACATACATATAAATATTCATTTAATCCTTTGAGTAGATAGTAGAAAAGTAGAAAAGGGCCTCATTGGAATTCAGAACAATGATTCAAGTCCCAAATCCTGACCCCTTCACTACTTGTTTGATCTTTGTCAAATCATATTTGTCAGTTGTGACTTAGAAGGGTCATCAAAAGTCCTCTAGTACTTCCCATACATAAGCAAAAATTCCTTTTCAATTCACATCCAGGCTCTGCCTAAAGGCCTCCAGTGATGGGGAATCACCACCTCTGGCAATAGCTCTAATTCACTGAACTTTTGATGAAGATGACTATATTTTGGGGGGAGGGGTTGACAAAGTATTCCCACTAATCCCACATACCTCCCTATTTATATATTCACCAGGATTATCATAAAATGTTCTTTATAATGCATTTATCATACAAAAATGTGGTGTTGTTAATGATGATGACACCAATTTTACAGATGAAGAATAAAGCCTAGAGGAATCTTTTTTAACCATAATTATTTTTTGAATGTTATTTTACTTTATTTTTTCAATTACTTGCAAAGATAGTTTTTAAATTTTATCTTTTTGTAAGTTTTTGAGTTCCACATTTATCTGCTTTCTTCCCTTCTTTCCCTCCTCCCCATGAAAGCAAGTCATCTGATAGAAGTTATACATATACAATTATGTTTAACATATTTTTATATTAGTCAAGTTGTGAAAGTTCTCCATCAGAACTAATGGAGAAAAAACCATGAGAAAAAAAAAAGTTTTAAAAAGTTAAAATAGTATGCTTTTGTTTGCATTCAGACTCCATAGTTTTTTCTTTGGACGGGGATGGAGTTTTTTTTTAATCACAAGTCTTTTAGAATTGCTTAATTACTGAATTCCTGAGAGGAGCTAAGTAAGCCTAGAGAATCTTAAAGATAACTTGCCTGATAACACATAGAAAGTAAATTTCAGACCTGGGATGCTATGAATCCAAATTCAGTACTCATTTCAATACTTTAACTCTGTCCTTATTCAGTGTATCTTATGCAAAGTACAATGGAAAATTTAGAGATGTCAGAGGATATGGGTTCAAATGGGCAAGTCAGATAGTCTATCAAGGTTTCCTCATCTGTAAAAATTAGAGTTGTACTAGATAGATGTCCATAATATGCTCAAACCAGATTAAAATATAATTGGGAAACATTTAACAAAATAAATGAAAATACACTAAAACAAATAAAACAAATAAATAATAAACAAATAAATAAAACTAAGGCAAACAGGTATAAATGTATGGATTTGTAGCCCCTATTTCTATTTGAGTTTGATACTTCTGAAAGCAGTTAGAACTCTAAATCCATGATCCCAGATCTCTATGGTACTCCTTACCTCTCCTACAAATTTTATAATTCTTATGACTAAAACCCTGTCCCTTCCCTTAAAGAACAGTCTTTTAGACAAAGTAAGATATGAAAAGAAATAACTATAATGATTTCTTGTGACTCCATTTGGGGTTTTCTTGGCAGAGATATTGGAGTGGTTTACCATTTCCTTCTGCAGCTCATTTTACAGATGAGGAAACTGAGACAAACAAGGTTAGATGATTGGCACAGGGTCACACAGTACCCTAAAGCTAGTAAGTGCCTGAAGCTTGATTTGAACTCAGAGATGAGTCTTCCTGACTCCAGGCAATGTGTTCTATCTACTGTGCCATCTAGCTGCCCTCTTATGGTTGATACATATGGGAAAATTAGTTATGGCTAAATATATCTTGAAACCAGAATGACTCCAATTGGTCATCAATACTGATCTCTAGTGGGTCCATATTATCACTAAAATTCCCCCTTCCCTATCTGTATTGTGGTCACAGCCATTGTAAACCAGGAGATTCTAAAGTCATGCTGGGATGGCTGGCCATTTTGCCATCTGCTCAGTAGCAATGTGGCAGTCTGAGTGACAGATGAATTTTCAACATCCCAGGAGTGACAGTGATCTGAGTGTCAGACTGACCCTAGAGATGTCACCTGGAGGCCACAAAGACCTTATCAGTCATGTACCAGAAACAGGAGGAGAATCCAATAATCATGTTGCCTGCTGCTTTCAAATCTGCGAGTAAGTTCCCAAATAAAAACTTTTTTTTTCTAAGAATATATGCAATATACAGAAACTATGGTGGAGGAAAAAGTCACAGGCAGCACAGTAGTGTTTAGAAGGAGGGATACCAAGGCTTTGCTAACCACAGAATTTTTAATGGGTCTCAAGTATATTTTCCTACTAATGTGACCAACTTTTCCCTGAGACTGTTCCCAAGAATTAAATCCATTTGAAATTTCTGGAAAGAAGGCTTAATTCCCACATCCCAGAATTTAGTTTCATTCAACAAATATTTACTCAGTACTTATTGGGAGGGGAGAAGTCACAAATAGAAAGGATTCCTTGACACAGATATGAGAAGCATTTAAATGATTTTTCATCTATCCATTTATGCCTTGAAAGGATGATAAGAACAAAGTAAGGATCCAGACAAAGATACTCTAAGAGATTGCAGGAAGAAATCATTTTCAATTTAAGGATGGTCTGATGGTAAATGTTTCACAACCAGCTATCTAAAAGCACATTCTTAAATCTAAGCAATCAACAAAACAACAAGTCAAGTCCTGATTGTATCTTTTCCTGATTTTCAAGATGTAAATTCCTTACACTGAAAGTTTAACAGCTAAACTCTGTTTGCTGCCTTCAGTATAACCTTGGATGGAAGGACAGAAAAGATATCCTGAAAGAAATGTCACCTGAACTGGGAATTTATTACAATCCAATTCAGTTCATTAGTTTGATGATGATGATGGTGATGGTGGTAGTGGTGGTAGCCAATTTATAGAGATCTTTAAAGTTTGCAAAACATTTTTGACACATCTATTATTTGATTCTATATTATTTGTCAAGGGGCTATGTATACTGGAGTGACTTGCCATTTCCTCTTCAAGCTCAATTTATAGATAAGGAAACAAGTTATCATTGTGTAAAGATAAGCCACTAAAATACCAAACTATAATAAGGGCATAAAGATTAAATAAAGAAGGATAAGACATTTGAAGAAAGAGATGTAGTTGGAGGGATCAAGGAAGTCTTCATGGAGAACATGCACCTGAACTGGATTTTGAAAGAAAACCTGCTTTTTTGTTGAATTAAATGATGATAAAGGGAGAAAAATGCTCACAGAATTAATTTAATAAAACAAAGTGGTTCCCATGTAACCCTCCTTTGCCTGCTGAATTTGTAGCATTCCTTTAAAACACAAATCAAATATTATCTGTTTCAGGAATTTTTCCCATACTTCCTTGCCACTCCCTATCTCCTCCCATTAACTCTCTCTTCCTGCTTATCTCTTACATAGCACTTTACTCAAACCTTCCTAGTGCACTTTTACATTATTTTATGTTATAACTTTAAGGGTTTAGGTGTAGGTATCCTTTCCTTCCGATGTCCTTGAGAGCAAGAATGCTATCTAAGATATATATTTCTGCCAGCACCTAACCAAAACAATTCTCTATACGTAGTAGACAGCAAAACATTGCTTGTTTTGAAAGGTGTGTGTTTCAGGAAGCCAAGAAAATTCCCAGACTTCAGGCAAAAGAAGGTTGAAAGTCAAGTTTATAAAAGTTGCTTCTTAAAAGTCAACATAACACAATGGCTTGAGTTGTCTTGACACTGCCTTTTTTATGATTTTTTAAAAATAAAAACTAATGTCAGTTTCCTTAAAACAATCAAGTAAGCACTAATAAATTACTAAGTAAAGCTAGTCAATGGAAACACAGTGTGCTAAAAATATTAGGAGAGATTTATTTGGTTTCTCCACATGACATCTTTTATAATTCATTATGGTTGCTCATGCTTACTCTGTTTTCTCCTCTAAGTGCCTTTTTCTATGTGCTTTTACACACACCATAATAATATTAGATAAAGCCATGCCAAAAGGAGGGAAGGTATTATCTTTGGCATATGAATATGTGTTCTTCCTGATGACAAAATGCATCCTCTTGGGGGGTGGGAAGGAGAGTAGCATTGAGTAGCAAAAGTGTTTGGGAGCAGATCTGGCATAATTCACTGGCCCCCAGGCTTAAAACCTCACCCCTTCTGTAGACAGTAATATTCATTCAAAAATCCAAAAAGCAAATCAAATAGGAAATGTTGAGGAATTCATCAAGTATGAATGATTAAACTTAGATTCCAGAAGCTAAACAGTAATATGTCATCAATATTCAAGAAGGAAAATGAGACAAGGTTTAGGAAATTAGAGACCCATAAGGTTTCTATCATATCCTGGAGTCAATGAAAGTGATCAATAGTCCCTTCAGCTTTCATTTTAAAGATTAAACAGGAGACCAGATGACTGCATGAAAATTCCAGGAAGTATTTAATTTGGAGCTGTATGAGTTGCAGCTCAGGGACCCCAGAGACCTGTATGCATGTAGAAACTGAAGGTTTACTTCTCCCTTCTATTTCAGGCTCCTTTCTCCTCCTCTTCTTCCTCCTCTTCTCCTTTTCCTCCTGCTCTTTCCTCCTCCTCTATCTCTTCTTCTTCTTCCTCCTTCCACTTCTTTTCCTGCATACCTCTTCTTCAAGTAAAGTTTTCTGTAGATTGCCAAGTCCTGAGTGAATATGACAGTATTCTTGTTGCCTGGATTTTTATTATGTGTCTTAATATTGAACTGAGCATACCCAATAGCTCTATTTCTTTCTCTCCCTCCCCCTCCCTCCCTCCTCCCCCTTCATTTCCCCATCTTCTCTCTCTCTCTCTCTCTCTCTCTCTCTCTCTCTCTCTCTCTCTCTCTCTCTCTCTCTCTCTCTGTCTCCTTCTCTGTTCTTTCTTTCAATTCTGAAGTAACTTTTCCAACCTCAGAAGTTCCAAAGTCTCTCAGTGCTACTTTCCTACAAAGTTTCTCCCTCTAGGATCTTCAGTCTCTATCTTGATTTCTTTTTTCTAGATTTCAAGTATGATTATGAAGTCAGGAGAAATGCTTAGGGGAGGGGCTTTGAGGAGCAATATGGGTTCATTTATCAGTGAAGAAATCATAGAAGACTCTCTAACTCAGAAGGGTAATAAAAGGGTTAAATCTTAATTCACAGGTTACTGCAATAGTTCATAGGCTAATTAACAGAGTTCTTTAGCAAGGTAAAGACAGTGAGTTTTTAAAGCTGATAGTAAATTTCCACAAAGAAGAAACCACTACAAGCTAGGCAGTTAAGAAAGGGAAAAGGGAAGGACAACAGCCATGAGACAGGTAACTGAACTGGGATCACATGGATCCAGCAGGATGGAGAAGAAGATGGAAAGAACTTTTATAGGGAGCCTAGCCCACCCCCTGTGCAAGGAGGAGTCAGGGAAAGAGGTCAAAGAGTGACCCACCTGGACATTACTGTAATCAGTCATACACCTTGGAAGGCTAAAAGTCAGACAGATAGAGGAAGGGGAAGGGAAAGGGACTGAAGTTGCTTTCTTTTATCTTATTGAATTTGAATCACTTATCTTAATGAATTTGCATCTGAGAAGGTCATGAGACTGAACAATGGGGAGGAAATCCGCTCCCACAGAAAATGCCAGACAAGAGTAGATAATAGTTCTTTAATAATACAGAAAAGTCTAAACAAATATCTCTCTAATATTTCTCCTTCATCAGATATATTGTTTATCTTAAAGAGAATCTTGTACTAATCTGATGCTATATCTATTTCTCATCTCCCTCTCAGAAACAAGTTTTTGAATGAATGGCTTCATTTTTACCCAATTGAGTCCATCCTCAGGGTCTCTTAAAGTCTAGTTTCCATCTTTGCCATTCTAACTAATCAACAAGTATTTATTAATCATCTACTATTGCCAGGCACTGTGTTAAGAAAGGTCAAAACAAAGCAAAACACCAATCCTTAATTTCTTTGTAGAGGATAGATTGGAGTGAAGAGAAATTTGAGACAAGAAAACCAATTAGGCGGCCAATGTAATATTCTTTTTTTTTAAGGTTTTTGCAAGGCAATGGGGTTAAGTGGCTTGCCCAAGGCCACACAGCTAGGTAATTATTAAGTGTCTGAGGTCGAATTTGAACTCAGGTATTCCTGACTCCAGGGCCGGTGCTCTAACCACTGTACAACCTAGTCGTGCCCTTCCCCCCCAATGTAATATTCTTAAGGAGAGGGGATGAATGAAGGGGAAGGAATGAAAGAGATGTTGTAGAAGCAGAAAAAACAAATAAAAGTTCTCAAAAGACAAAATAGTGATCTATTTACTGACTAATCTTCTTAGCCTTTAACTCGTTTGACCTTGGTTATACCCTATCTCTTTTAGTACTTCCCTTCCTTGGCTTCTCTGACATTGTACTATGCCCTTTCACTCTTTGTCCATTCTTTATGGGTCTCCTCCATGGAGTTCTTCTTATCCAGAGTCATTCAAGAGTCTATCTTTGATCTTCTGTTCTTTTTTATAGAATTACTCTGTCAAAGAAATAATCACCTAGAAGGAAGGATATTGTTCCTGAGTCAGGAAGTCCTTTACTCAAATTCTTCTTCTGAATTAGCTTTATAATCATGGATAAATGGTTTGTCTCAGATTCCTCACCTGAAAAATAAAGGGGTTTGACTCAATGATGATCTTGAAACTCCCATTCAGCTCTAATTCTATATCTATGATCCTTTTCTCTATTTTGACCACTTTTATCTTTCAAACCAAAAATCAAAATTGTCTCATTTGCACTAATACTTCAATAGGCTTTTGATCTCAACTCCCCCTCCCCCAAAGCACTGTAAATTTTACTTTAAGACTTATTTTTTAAGAAAACAACTCTTTTTTGAACTTGAACACCAAAATAAAAGAACATTTCCATATACATAGGATGACTCAAAACCAGGATTGTATATGAAACAATGAATCTCCATTATAGATTTCTTGATTTAAAAAAAATATGTGACAAATTCCATGTTACTTGCAAAATAATCTTATCTTAAATGGTTTCTTCCAAATTACTTTCTTGTATCTTCTATATATTGGAAAAATGTTTCAATGATCCTCTTTTTTGGGGGAAAGGACAACACTATCATTAATCCTTCCTCTCTGTTATAAATGGCCCATAGTTATAAAACTTAACCTGGAGTTATTGAATTAACTTTTATTAACTTTCCTGCAGGAAAAGTTCCCCCTAGGGAGTAAAAAGCCCCAAATTGTGCTAATGACCAGTCTTATATACAATTTGAAAGGTTTTCTCCTCCCCTCCAAGCCAGCCATTGGTCTGAATCATCAGAGGTACAATCTAATGGATGCACCTACCTCATACCACTCTTTAGTATGTTTTCCCTGCCCTGCTCATCCAACACATGTTATGCTGATGAGCCTCAATCATCCCAGGAGGAGTATATAGTAATATGCATGGACTTCATTAAGCAAGCTCACTTGCAGAGGAGACTCTAGCTCAACCCAGGACTAGCTGGACCAAGCCTCAGTCTAATCTCAGATCTGGCATCTTTAGATCAGGTTGGAAGACCTCCCAGTTTGGGGATTGCTGAGGTTAATTCCTTTCTCTCCCCTTTTGTCTTACTCTCACATTCCTGAACATGGTCTTTCCTAACCAATAGCCATAGACAGACCCCAGTTTTTGTAATGCATATATTTTTTTAACTAACCATCTCCTCATGCATCCTGTGGAAACCAAATGCCCTATAATTCCTCACACCTCCTCTCAGTCCCCTCTAATTAAAAAAAACAAAACAAAACTAAGAAAGAGAAAAGAATCTTTAACAATTAGACATAGATAAGCAAAATGAGTTTTTGCAATAGTTATATTCAAAAAGGTATCTCTTTCTTCACTCTGAGTCCTTCACCTCTCTGTCAGGAATTGGGTAATATGTTTCATTGTAGATCTTCTGGAGGTCATTTGTCATCTGGTTGGTCATTTCACTGATCAGAGTTCTTAAGTCTTTCCAGGTTGTTTTTCTTTTTTTTCCAATTACAAACAAAGGTGGTTTCAACATTCTTCCTTTTGCAAGCTTTTAGAGTTCCACATTCAAGTTGTTTTTCTTTAAAAGTTGTTATCCTTATATAAAATTGATCTCCTGTTTTTCCACACTTCCCTCTGGATTATTCCATGCCATCCAAGATTTTCTGAAATGGTCTTTTAAAAATTATTTTATATGCAATAACAATATTTTATTATATTTATATACACTATAATTTTTAAACCACTCTTCATTTGATGAGCATCTGATTTTTTCCAGTTCTTTCTTTTCAATTTTTTCTTTTTCTCCTTCTTCCTCTCCCACTTTATCTCCTTCTCCTCCTTTTCCTTCTTGCTCATACTTGCCGTCACCATTCCACCTCTCTCTCTCTCCACCTATCCCTTTTTCTCTCCCTCTTCCTTTCTCTCTCCTCTGCAATCTCTCCTTAACTATTGACTCCTTTCCCACTATAGTATACCCAGATCATTATATTTATAAACATACTTATCTTTTGACCTTAGGAAAATTACTTAATTTCTCTGGGTCTCTGTAAAATGAAGAAATTGAACTTGATTATCTCCAAGTTTCCATTCCCCCTCTTACCCCCACATCACCATGCTAAAGAGAATAATGTACTCTGAAGTGATTATATTTGCCTTACCTGGAACAACTCATCTCTACCATCTAAAGAAATAGATTTTCATCTCTTTAGAACTGTCCAAAAGCTGCTTTACCAAGGTGGTATTCCATATCAGTGAAGACAAATATGCAGAATATGAATGACCATTATGGATCATATAAAAAAACTTTTTTGTTCAGCTATGGACTGGTCTAGATGACTTCTGAGGACATTTTTCAGATTTGAAATTTTGGAATTCTACAAGAACAAAAAAGCATTTATTGGTGAAATATCTAAGTGGAGAGGTCTCCTGACAGAATATTTGGATGCATGATGCAGATTGAGACAAAAATTTTTTAGGCATGGCAAATAAAAGAATTTGTTTTGCTCAGCTCTTCTTATTTGCTATATCTCTCAATGGGGAGGTGGAAGAGAGAAAAAATAGATTTTTGTTAATTGAAAAAAAATTTAAGTAGAATAAATGAGATGAGAGTGAAACAGATGGCTGATCATTCTGGCCAATGGATGTACCAATGACCTTAATGGTTTGAGTAATAGTCATGCTGTAATTCTATGCATAACATTCACAGAACTCTTATTTTCTCTGACTTGAACAGCTCTTGTATTATATAGGCAGCATGTAGGGGAGTATAATGGCTCCTGTCCTGGATAAGACTCATAAAATCTGGCTTCCTGTCCTAATTCTGCCACTTACTGGTTATATGATCTAGAGCAAGTCATTTGTCCTTTCAGAGGTTCAATTTCTCCAGTGAGGTAGGATGGTATTCCCTTAAAAAAACTGAATTTTGTTGTCCAGAAGACCTAGAATCTAATCTTCTTATGATACCTGACACTATCTCCAGGTTTCTATGGACAAGTCACTTAGTTTTTCTCAACTTCAGTTTTCTCAACTGTAAAATGGAGATAATGGAAGCAGTTGCTGCTTAGCAGTGTTGTGAAAGTCAAATGTGATAGTGAATCTAAAATGCTATAGAAATAAGTTATTATTTCCTCATCTATAAAAATATCATAATAAACCATTACATTAGCTCCCGAGGTTATTATGAGGATGAAATGAAATTAAACTTGTAAAGGGCTTTATAATATAAAGTCCAATATAGATATGTTATTATTTGTCTATGTAACAACCCCTTACTAGGTATGATCACAAGACCTTCTGAGGTCTTCCCAATTTGGGAAATGTGGGAGGAAGGTTTTTACCCCATATGGTTTAGCACAACTACGATAGTTTTGGGGGAGGGGTATTCTTAAAGAGAATGAGGAGGGAAGAAGGGAAAGATGGCAGTCATTCCACAGAGTGACATGACCTGGGTAGCTATTGGTGTCCGTCACATCCATAATTGTGTGTATTTCATTAGGGGCTCTTGCCCTAACATTCAGAGCCAAGTGAGAGGACCCAAGGCCCCTATTCTACCAAAACCTTACTTCTGTAAGACATAAATTGTCATATTTAATATTATTTCTCATAAACACTTTTTGTTTACTGTGCATTTATGTTGATGGGTATCCCTTGCAATCTGAGGGTACATTGGGAGCCATAAAGGAGAGAGGAATCTTTCCAAGTATAAGACTGGGAGCTTTACACCCCCAGGTCTTTGTTAGAGTTTAGTTCTTCAACTGGGGGCATAATCAGTGCAGAATCCCTATGAATCTCTACCCAATTATGTAGATCTACCTTTTAGATGCAAGTCAGATTATATCTATATGCTTGGATCATCTGAAAAACTGATGAGTTAAGTGATTATGATGTTTCATCTGGTCAAGTAGGAGCTGAGAATAGCCTAGAAGAGTCTGCAGTTTCTCAAATTTTATGGTTTTGACTGAATCCTCTCCAGAGTGGGGGAGATTGAGGGAGATGTTCCAGTTATCCCATTCTAGCACAGGTGATGGGGTAGGGAGGGGAAGAAGGGGACACAGGATGATAGTGAATAAGTAATGGTTAGTGGTCAAGGATACAGGTCAGTTAATCAACAAGAATTTATTAAGCACTTACTATCTGAGATGCACCTTGGTTAAGTAATGAAGATCCAAAGAAAGGCAAATCTACTCCTGCCCTCAAGAAGCTTATATTCTAATATACACTATGCAAACAGCAATGTACATAAAAGATAGATAAATGGCAAATTGAAGATAATCTCAGAGGGAAGGTACAAGCATTAAGACTGACTCAGAAAGACTTCTTGAAAAAGATGGGGTTTGAGATGAGTCTTTTAGAAAATTAAGGATATTAGAAAATAAAGTGTAGTGAATGAGTAACAGCAAGAAGACTGGTGCAGCTGAATTTAGTGAAAGGGAGAATATAAGAAATTTTGGAATTTCAAATGTCAGGTATTAAGTTTTGAGGTCTAATATGGAAGCCAAAATTGATAGTCACTAATTGTTGAATTTGGGGCTAAGTAGATTTGAAATAGTAGGAGAATCCTATGCAAAGGTCAAAACCATAATCACAAGGTGAGATGATAATGCAGGTTAGGGCAGGTCAGAACCAGGGTTTACTATTAGGTGGATTTAGGATTTAGGAGGGGCAACTAGGTAGTACAGAGGTTGAGTCAGAGAGCATGAGTTCAATTCCAGGCTCATACACTTAACTAGTCATGTGATCTTTGTCACAATTTCCTGATCTGTACAATGAGCTGTGGAAGGATATGGCAAACCACTCTAGTTTCCTTGCCAAGAAAACTCTGAATGGGGTCATGAAGAGTCAGACAAGATTGAAAAAGGGTTGAACACCAGGATTTAGGGTTGCTTTAGGATTTTGAGCCATCAGAGACCTCAGAGAGATCAACTTTCCTAACTCTCAATTTTACAGAGATGGAAACTGAGGTCCAAGTATTAAGTGATTTGATCAAGATCACATAGCTAATAAGAAGCAGAGCTCAGATTTGACCCCCCTTTTTTTGGCTCCATATCCAAGATTGTTTCCACTAGGTGCTATATTGAGCTATTGAGTATTGATCAGGACCAGAAACATCCACCTTGTCCCAATCTTCAGCTTTGGTGGCATGGGAATCTTTAAGCATTAACTTGTCACCTTTAGGTGTGGAACTCTCTCTGGCCTCAACTCCCTCATTAACTCAGAATTGTGGTGAGAGACCCTGGAAATTTTCATCAAATCCCTTAGTTTACAGGTGAGAAAACAGGCTAGAAAGAAGTGGCTTGCCCAATCTGACCTTGTTTCTAAGTCTCAGAATTGCAAAAGACCTCAGCAACCATCTTCAACTGGGACTTCTACTATAACATCTTCACTTACTAGTCATCTATCCTTTGTTTGAAGATCTTTATTGAGGAGAAGGGAACCTGCCACCTTTCAAGGAGGTTCAAAGCACATTTGGCCTGCTCTAGGTATTAGAAACAGCTGAGTGATAGAGCAGTGGCCCTGAAGTTAGAAAGACTCAACTCCTTGAGTTCAAATTTGGCAACTGTATCTCTGCCAAGAAAACCCCAAACAGAGTCATGAAGAGTCAGACTCAACATAAATGACTAAATAATAGGTTGTTAAGATATTTTCATTGGAATCAAATCTACATAGACTCCATTCAGAGCGAGCCTACAATTTCTGCTCCAAGGGAGACTGAAGCTGATGAATCCCTTAGTTGGGGAGTTCTGATCTGCAATATGACTAAAGTTGACTGGGTGTCTTCACCAAATCTGGCATCAGGACATCTGCCTAAGACACCAGGCTGCCTAAGACATGTCAAAGCTTCCAAACTAATCAGTGATGGGATCAGGCCCATGTGTAGCTTCTGTATTGCCTGGGTAAGATGAGTTGCAAAATAAAAAAAAAATAAAAAAAACAAGCAGCCAAATAGACATGACTAGGAGATATTCAAGTGTTCTTTAATTCAATTCAATGAGGATTTATTAAGCAATCATTCACTATCTGTCAAGCATGGTGTAAGGCATTAGTATAGATACAAAAGTAAAATAGTCTCTGCTCATAAGGAGTTTAATATCTGTTGGAGGAAATAACATTCATAAAGATTGTGATGATGTTTGTTTTTCATTCTTGAGACTATGACATCAAGGAGGTGATGCTGGGACAAGAAAATGCATTGGGTCTGAGTGAGGGGTTGCTGTGCTACATCAACAGTCTCATTTCTCCTACAGAGCTATCTGGGTCCAGTGGCCAGATATGGATCAGGACCTGGATGCAAGGCAATCAGGATTAAGTCATGTGTCCAAGGTTACTTGGATAAGTGTCTGAGGCAGTATTTGAACTCAGGTCCTCCTGACTTCAGGGTTAGTACTGCTGCTCATACAGAGAAACAAATACTGGCTATATACAAAGTAATTTCATGATGGGAAGGGAGGGAAGCACTATGATCTGGGAGGATCAGAAAAGACCTGTCTAAGCCTTTAAGGAAGAAAACAAGCAATTATTAAACACTTACTCTGTACCAGATTCTGTGCTATGTCTTTTGCAAATATCATCCAATTTGATCCTTGCAGCAATCTTTGAGGTAAGTGCTATCCACATCTCTATTTTGCAATTGGGAGACTGAGGCAGGCAGTTGTGAAATGATTTTTGCCTAGGTTTAGAAAACTATTAAGTATCTGAGGCCTGATATGAGTACAAGTGTTTCTGAATCTAAATTCTCTGTGCCACTTAGAAAACTAAGGAGATGGAAGTAAACTGAGGCTAGAAGAGGTTCAGGGACTTTCCCAGGGCAATAGAGCTAATGGAGTGTCTGAGGCAGGATCTGATTTCAGTTCTTCCTGACTTTAGTTCCAGGACTCCATCCTTCTGAATCAAGTAGCAGCTGCCTCTAGTTGGTGATTCTAAAAGGAGGAAATGGTAACAATAACAATAGCTGACATGTTAAAAATCACTTTAAAATTTGTAAAATGTCTTACGTATGTATCTGATTTGTTCCTCTGTATGACATTATTATACACTGGTTTCCTCAAAGGACACATGGAGTGGTGGACCCAGTCTGCAAATGGCAGCCAATGAGAGGCTTTTCTGAGAAGAGCCATCCTTGGTTTGACATTTGACAGTGATGAAATTCCATAGAGGATTGTTATTCAGGACCCACAAGAGTTTTTTTCTTTTTGCTCTTATTAATAGCTGTGGTGGGGGCTTGCGACAATTGATATGTCAGATCGTGTTCCCCTGGGGATTGTGCCGTGGAGATTGAATGCACAAATGAGAACAGCCCCCAGATGGTGGCATGACAAATCCTTCTCACAAGAAATGAACCAGTTTATGCTGCTGGCTGACCCAAATGTCTAGGCTCCTCCCCTGCCATGACAGACTATGCTAAAATAATTCATAGTAAAGAACAGAATTTTGATTGAAGAGAGCGTTCATGTGGAACATTTATAATTTTAAGCATAATCAATGTCTTATCTGGTATCATCCTGGTTTAGGGCAGCAAAATGATGTAATGGATAGACCTCTGTTCAAATCTGTCTTAGATACTTGTTAGCTATGTAACATATTTGTCTCAGTTTCCTCATCTGTAAAATGTGGATAACAGTAATACCTTCCTCCCAGGGTTATTATGAGGATCAAATTAGATGATATGTGTATAGCACATAGTGCCTGGCTAATGTTTGTCCTTTATTCTCTAAGATGACCATGATACCAGGGAGGTGGTGCCTTGACAAGCAAGTGAATTGGATTTGAATGAGGGGGTTCTGTGCTGTCATCAGCCTCACTTTCTTCTCTGAAGCCATCTGGGCCCATGGTCAGATATGAATTAGGATAATTGGAGATGTTCCTGGATAAGAGGCAATCAGGATTAAGTGACTTGCCCAAGGTCACACAGTTAGGAAGTGTTGGATCTGAACTAAGATCCTTCTGACTTCAGGGCCATGGCACCACCCAATGTTCCATCTTAGTTTGGCAAACAGTAAGCACTTAATGCATTTTCCCTCTCCCCAACTTACTTGGACTATGATAATAGCCTTCCTGCATCCTTTCTCAGACTGTCTTCTAATTCATAGCTAAGTACAGCTTATGTGATTCTCTTTTTTCCTATTTAATAATACCTGTACTTATCCTAGAATTCAGTCTCCATATCCTTCCTTTCCATCCTTCAGTCACCTTGCTTCCCTCCATATACTCAGTGATCCAGACAAAATAACCCATCCCCTACAGAAATCCCATACTTCCCCACCTCTTCTCTCCTGGATTCAGATCATTTCATCAGACTTAGAATTTACTTTCTACCATTTGTTTGTTGATATTCCAACTCAAAAGTCCCCTTCATTGTCTCCATCCTCCTACTCAGCACTCCAGAAGAATCTTCCCTTTTCTGAACTTCACCCAGCATCATACACTTCTCATTGGCAGGTATCTTCTATTCAAATTTGTATTATATATCCATATTTTTTGTATCCTCCCACATTAGCTCCTTAAGAATTATAGAAATGGGAGTTATATAAATATGAGTTATTATTGTGAGGGCAGGGATAGTATCTTTGTTTTTCTATCTTCCCTAGCAACTGGCACAGGGTTCTACACAAAGCAAGTCCTTATTTTTTCTGACTCCTATGATTAATATTTGATTTCCTTGGTTAGGGGAATGGAAGGGAGGGAGATAAGAAGGAAAAAGAATAGCAAATCACCAGTTCAATTTCCAATGACAGATCTTTAAACTCTGCTTTAATATTCTAACTGGGAAGGCCTTGCAGAGAGGCAAACTTTGTTTCACTACAAACAAAATCTTCTGAGCAATTAGAGCTATTCTAAGTAGTAAGGTTTGCCATGGGGTACATTGAGTTTCTTCTTACAAGAGGCCTTCAAAGCTGGAAGACCACTTGAAGGGGCATCTTAGGAGAGAGTATTTATTCAGGTACAGGTTGAAGCAGATGGCCTCTGAAGCTGTTTAATACCATGGTCCTCTAAGAACCAGACTACATCCCTCAGGGACAGATAGAGCCTTATCTGAGAAGACTTTGTTTTTCAACAAAAGGTCATTCATTAGGATAGTCAGCAGTTACTTTGAGAATATGATTTATTTTCAAAGCTCAAGACAATGTTAACAAAAGATAAAGCAGCTGCAAAAACAATGAAACATAGGGAAAGAGTATAAAATACAAGAAAATGTTATATGTGGACAGTTTTCTATTAGTCATTATTGGCATACATGCTCATGCATGCATATGTATACACACACACATACACACCCACACACACACATACACACACACAACTATTCCAAAGCTTGTAAAATTGATCTGGATTGATACATGTAGGAAAACAAATAAACTCTACCTAAAGATGAGACTTAGCTCAGACTATTTGACCATTTGTATATCAATACATATTGATTGAGTTGAATTAGCCAGAATAGTATTGAATATAATACTAATCTCCAAGAATTCAGCAGTCTATAATACGATACAATACAAATGTCAATTAAGCAACTACTTTGTGCAAACTCTGTGTCAAATGCTGGGGGAGAGAAAACATCTCAAAAAGACCCAGTCCATACTCCACTCAACTGTCTTTCTGAAACTCAGATGAAGGACAGCTAGGTGGTGCATTGGCTAGAGCACTGGTGGTGGAGTCAGGAAGACCAAGTTCAAATTCGACCTCAGGATACTTGCAAACTGTGTGACCCTAAGCAGGTCATTTCACTCTACTTGTCTCAATTCTTCATCTGTAAGATGAACTAGACAAGGAAAAGGTAAAGCATTCCAATAACTTTGCCAAGAAAACCCAAATGAGGTAACAAAGAGTTGGGCATGACTAAATCAACTTAAGAACAAAAAAGCTTGGGTGATCATGTCAACCTTTTATATTCAGTAAACTCCAAGGTCTCCCTGTAACTTCAGGATAAAAGTTTTCAGTTTTGCATTCAAAGTCCCTTGTAACCTGACCTCTTTCTACCTTTTCAATCTTGTTATAACTTACTTATTTTCATGTATTCTGAGACAGTGGCACTGGGCTCCTGGCTGTTTTTTTTTTTGCATAAGACTTTTCATATCCTCATTTCAGCCTTTTCCACAGACTGTCCCACAGGCTTGGAATTCACTCCCTCCTCATATCCATCTCCTGCCCTCCTTGATTTCTTTTAGGTCCCACCTAAAATCCCTATCCTTATAATGTTATATGTGGACAGTTTCTTCATGTACAAAAAGTTTGACAGACATAGTTTCTGGGTAATTAGTTTTGAGTTATCCAGAATTTTATTAATTTTGCTTGTGTATCCTTAGAAGAGTTGATAATGTATGTATTAGTATACTGTGATTGTTGAGTAGATTAGTCATGTTTGATATTTTATTAAACCATTTGGGATTTTCTAGGCAAAGATATTGGAGTGGTTTGCTATTTCTCCTTCTCCAATGAGGAAACAGAGGCAAACAGCATTAAATGACTTGCCCTGGGTCACACATATGGTAAGTGTCCGAGGTTAAATTTGAACTCATGGAGATGAGTCTTCCTAACTCCAAGCATGGCACTCTACCTATTATACCACCTAACTGTCCAAATATTATTTTAGACTTTATTACTTTGGACTTTAGATACCTTAGGTGGTAGACAAATTATTGAAAGAGTACTAGATATTAGATAGAAGACCTGAATCAAGTTTTGGTCACTTTATCCCCCTCCAAAACTCAATTTATCATCTTTATATACTTTAGATATACTGGGAAGAATACATTTGACTTATTATAAAGCAATAATAAGTGAGTGGTTCTTATTAGCAATGACAATCATCCAAACCATCTGTTAAGTTGATTTCTATTTCTCAGATTATTTCAATATCTGAAGGTTCAATTGGTCCAGGGTCCCTCAGCTGCTTTCTTCCTAGAGATATAGACACAAACATGTTTGTGAGAGGGAAAGGAAGAAAACAATAATTTATTAACCACCTACTATTTTCAGGCACTGTGCTGCAGGCTTTTCAACTATTATTACATTTGAGACTAGAAGACAGTTCAGAAGGAATTATCCAAAATTCAACTGCCCTTGACTTTGTGATATCAGGACATCATTTCTGAGCTCTTTGATAGATTCCTTGCCTAAGATCTTAAACAAATTAGAACACAGTCCAAGATAGAAAGTTTTATTAGATTTAAAGGATTTAGAGTTGGAAGAGCAATCTTCATACATTTTTTAATATCATGGACCTTTTCTGTAGACTTGTGAAGATGATGGATTATTTATCAGAATAAGGTTTTTAAAAGAATGAATTACAAAGAAAATCAATTATATTGAAATATAGTTATCAAAATATTTTTTAAGTTCAAACTCCCTGCTCTCATTCAATAATTCACTCACTTTGCAGAAGAAGAAACTGGGAAGAAACTGAGACTCAAAGGGATAACAAATGTCAAAACAGGGATTTGAAAATTTAGTGAGCTGATCTGAGAGATGATAGGTTCCCTGTCTTGGGATATTTTGAAATTGAAGCTGAATGACTAATGATCAGTGATCTGATGGCTGCTGAAGTCCCTTTTAACCCTAAACTTCTGTAAACCCAGGTCTTCTGACTTCATACTGCTCTGTATTGTCTTAAAGATTAGAGCCCATGATTCAGACACATTCATTTTATGTTCTTTCTTCTTATCCTCTCTAACATTATGATGAATTATTGCATGGAAGTTGGGGGAGGATGTATCCACCAAATCATTCCTTAGTACCAGACCCCAGGATCTAGCCAGTCTTCTCGAGCTCCTACACTCACACAAAGATTCATTCATTCTTGACTTTATACAGTGACTAAAATTCTTACTATACTTATGCAGAGCACTCTTTTCTTTCACTCTCAATTTTACTGCAAGATACAATAAGGATCACCCTTTCCACTTAAAGCTGAGCTTGGAAAGAGTACCTGTTCTGGAGTCAAAAGATCTGAGTTCATATTCCACCTCTGACATTTACTACTGGATGAGCTTGGGCAATTATTTTTATTTGTGCTTCAGTTTCTTCAAGTGTAAAATAAGGAGGTTGAACTAGGTGATCTCTCTGGTCCTTTCTATGACTACCATTGCTAGTTTACATGCTTCCCTGCTTTTTTCTCCCACAGTAGTCTGTGAATTTCTCAATTGTTAAAATATTAGATATTGTGCTTGTAATTGCCATAAAATTGCAGTGAATCTGAATTCTGTTTCCCATAAATAGTATAGACCATAATCCACTGATGTTATCTCCTCCAGAGAACTTCTTGTCCATGTTCTCCCACTAATATTCTGTAAATACTATCACATATAAATGAGCCCCGAGAACACACGGTTCTATAAACTCTATCATTTAATCTGTTCTCAAAGAGATCTTCTCAGCCATTTTATGTAAGGGCCCCCAATAATCTGGATATCTTCTTGCATTTTAATGGGAAAACCTTTTCTTAATGTAAATATTTTTAATATTTTCCTCATAATATAGTAGTTCATTTTCTGTGCCTTTCAACATCTAGAGTGCAACCAGCAACCAAATCATATTATGCTAGTCTAATTCAACATAGATAAAGAAATTCAGAAGGAAAGCAGTTTAGTGAAGGGCAAGAATTCTCTTCTGGATATGCTAAATCTGAGATGTCTACATCCAAGTAGAGCTATATAGCATGAAGTTGGTAAAGAGGGTTTGAAACAACCACTTTAGGGAAGTGTGATAAAAAGTCATTCAGGAAACTTTTGTTGTTCAATCATTTAGTCCCATCCGACTCTTTATGATCCTGTGGACCATACTGAGCATGGGGTTTTCTTGGTAAAGATACTGAAGTAGTTTGCCATTTCCTACTTCAATGGATTAAGCAAACAGAGGTTAAGTGACCCAGAATCACGAAGCTAATAAATGACTGAAGTCAAATTTGAACTCAGGTCTTCCTGTCTCCAGGTCTATCTCCTCCATGAAGTCTTCCTAGGCCCTCCTAACCTAAAGTAACCTAAAAGAAATCTTTCCTTCATCAAAATTTCCTAATACACTTTATTTGCATTTCTCCTTTCCTCCATTACACTCCATAAAGTGTAAGTTTATTTGAGTTCACAGGTTTCCTTCATGCTTGATTATAAACTCCATGAATTTGGGAATTTATCAGTTTTTATTTGCATATTTCTGAGACCTAACACAGTTCCTTGTACATATACTCTTGAATTGAAATGAATTAAACTGAGTTAAATTGACCAATTAAAAGAGTGGTATTTTGTTGGCAATATGTTTCCTTGATAGTCTCCAACATTTGTGAATACAACATACCTGTACATTGAGTCAAAGCTACTTAGAATAGCTTTTAAAGTTGATTTAAAACTTAGGGCTTAATTTCATCTTCTCCCCAAAATAACTCTCCCTAAAAACACAGGTCTGCATATAGGTGTGGGAATACCTTTAAGAAATTATTTACAAGAATATAGTTCAATAGATTTTTGTTATGACTTTTATTAATTATTCAATAATTCAATGAATTATTCAAAATTCTCCTGCTGGTTAATTAAACCAGCATATTGTTTTTCTAAGCCTGATATAAATGCATGCTGATTGTGTTTAGGATCACATGTATATTGGCGGGTTTGTGTGTTTGTCATGTGTATGAATGATATATGTAGAAGTATGCAAGTTATCCAAGATGGGAGCTACCTTCTACTGAGCTGTTGAGCAATAATTCTCCCTGGATAATCTGCATTATTCCTTCTTAGCAGGCAATATATTATTAATGCATTAAGTGCAATATGGAAATCATGTTTTTAAAAAAAAGTCATGCACTGAGGTCTCACTTCCCTTAGAAATCTTCCTAAAGATAGAATTAGCATTCTGTTTCTTTCAATAATGGTGTACCCTGAACAGACCAGCTTGTCTTTTCTATGATTCACATACCATGTGCAGGAGGATATGGAAGTGAGTGATACTGATTCAACTAGGTTGGTTCAGGTTTTTCTCTCATAAGTCCTTTTGTCTTACTGTGTGAATTTTACTGCTACACAACTAGAAAAGGCAGTTAGGTACTCATGTGACATATCTGTGATTCTACAGGTACCTTGTATAGTTCATGGTCTGGACCTATGCTGTTCTGAAACCAAAAATTAGAGAATATATGAGAAAAACCTGAATAGTCATAACATGTCCAACAAATTCTGGATGAGAGTTTTAGACTTGATCATCTAAAATTGAGATCAGGTCCCCATCACTAAATAAAATTACTCATCTTCCTAAGAGTTCTGCTTTCATCTTTAAGTAATGACTATTTTTTGCAATGATGGACAATTTCTCGCACGTGTCTCCCAAAGATACCTTCTGTATCCTAAATAACTTGTTATTTACTAAAGAACACTATCAGCTCATATGGACATTTGGTACAGATAATGTCTGATAGATGGTACAATTTAAGTGCTATGCCTGCAAGGGTTTCTAAAAGAGTTTAGTGAAATGTGCCACTCTCTGCCCAGAGGAAAATTGGATAAGGTCAAGGAATACATAACACATTTTCTGCACTAACTTACCATTTATCTGCAATGGAAATGGGCACAGTATTTGTACATGACTGAATTTGTCCGAAGTGCAATGCAATACACTTTGATGATTCTTATTTCAGATTGCATAGAAGTGTGTTCCATATCTTTGTTTAGAAGATCATCCAGAGACTTTGCCTTTTTTTGTAAGCACAGAAATGCCATTTACATGTGGGTCAAACACCCACATGTAACTCAACCCTCATTCAATTATGTTTCCATGATCTGATCATATAGTCATAGAGCACACCTTCTTCCAATTATGGAGATGGACCTAAAACATAGAAACTAATGGATGTTCCTATGCTGAAGTCAGAACAAAAAAACCCAATAGCCTAAAGGCCTTCTGGAGGTTCTTTAACTTTACCTGATGGCTAAATCATGAAATATTAAGTAGGGCTACATAAAGGCTAGGGAATTCACTCTGCATACCATTTAACTAAAACTTAAATACCCTTCCAAATTTCCACAACTATGTAAACAAATATCACTCATTCATTTTGGATCACAGGAAGCATATGAAGGAAGGAATACTTTAAATAACACACAATAGAGATAATAGCAAAGAAAGAGACAGTTATGAGGAACAGATATGACAACAGGTAGAGTATTATGTATTTGTGAATGTTTGTGTGTGTGTGTGTGTGTGTGTGTGTGTGTGTGTGTGTGTCTGAGTTTGTGTATACACCTTGGTACTCATCAGGTATTTTCACCTAGAATATCCAGAAAGGATATACCTCCTTTCCTGGATAAATGGTTCAGGGACGGGGTCTTGCAAGGATGCATAGTGTTATCCATGGGCAAAAGAATTACCAAGTAGAATTAAAACAATACACTATATCTGTACATCAGGAGCTCTACCCTTACCTAGTTTAGGAAAGGAGACAAGTTGAGAGTTAAGAGGGACTTTAGCCTATACATGGTGGTCATCCAGATTCTGCCTTTTAATATTCAGTATTACAAAGATTAATATATAAGATATTAGATAAGATATAAGAATAGAATACTACTTGATGACCTCCTAAGAGATGGAAGCTACAACCATGTGAGACAACCCATTCATTTTATTGTTGTTCAGGCATTTTCAATGGTGTCTGATCCCATTTGAGGTTTTCTTGGCAGAGATATTGGAGTGGTTTGCCATTTCCTTCTCCAGCTCATTTTACAGATGAGGAAACTGAGGCAAACAAGTTTGAACAAGCTGCCCAATCTCACATAGTTAGTGGCTGAGGTTAAATTTGAACTCAAATCTTCCGAATTCCTGGCCCAGGACTTGATGTATTGCGAATCTAGTTGCCTGACATCAGATGTAAATTTATGTCTTAGTACTATTACCCTTTTTTCCCTAGTACTGCTCTCTGGAGCCAAAGAAAACAAGACTAATCACTTCTACACATGAAAACTCTGCAAGTATTCTAAGATAGATAAAATGTCCTTCCTACTTTGAGAATTCTCTTCTTCAAACTAAATATACCCAGTTTTTTCAACTGATTGGGTCCATGGCCCTCTACCATCATCATTGCCCTTTGAAGTCTTTCTAGCTTATCAAGGTACTTCTTAAACTGATACACCTAGAACCCAGTATCCTATATAAACTTAAACAAAGGCAGAATACAATGAGAAAGATCACCATCTTATTTGTAGAAGTTATGTCCTTCTTAATGCCTTCCAATACCACATTAGCTGTTTTAGCTGCCACATCACACTGCAGACTCACATTGAGCTTTCAGTCCCCTAAAACCCCTGAGTCTTTTTTCAGAATTAATCTTTCAGAATAATGCCCTAGGGAAGGGCAACTAGGTAGTATAGTGGATAAAGGGCCAGGCCTGGAATCAGGAAGATTGATCTTTCTAAGTTCAAACTCATCCTCAGATATTTATGATCTGGGTGACTCTAGGTAAGTCATTTAACTGTTTGCATCAGTTTCTTCATCTGTAAAATGAGCTGGAGATCATTACCACATCTTTACCAAGGAAACTCCAAATGGGTTCATGAACTGGAAATGACTGAAATGACCGGATAGCATCAAAAAAAAACATGGAAGCAGGCAGATGTCCAAGGTCTGGAAATATATTTTGGTCATGCTGAAACATGAAGATGCATAGGGCAAACAATAGTGAGTTTGTCCCAAAGATTCCTACCTATTATGAAATCTTTCCCACTAGCAGATTAGCTCAGTCATGAGATAGGCAGCTTTTAAGGAAATTTTCAAAATTTATCATCCCTATGAGTTTTCCTCTCTTAAGGTCCCTGTGCTCTGGCTCCTGAATCATCCCCACTCAACAAAAAAGGCCAGAGAAGTTAAGGAACTTGCTTTGCAAGTCTTGAACTTGTGGGCTACAGACAGATGCCCAGAGGACCCCAAGCCTGCCACATAAACTCCTACCTGCCCTCCCAGGAGGAAGAGTACTCAGCATTAAGGAAGTTTAGAGGGGGAAATTCAGAACTGTTGCAAGTTTCTTTATCTGCTATTCTCTTCTATAATCTCTCGTACACTGCACTATAACATTTGCCATCTTAGATATCTGCTTCAATAAATGAAGGAAGCATTGAATGTTGTTGCTGTTTAGTTGTGTCTGACTCTTTGTGATGCCATTTGAGGTTTTGTTGGCAAAGAAACAGGAATGGTTTCTTATTTCTTTCTCCAGTTCATTTTAGATGAGGAAACTGAAGCAAATAGGGTGACTTGTTAAGGGTCAGATAGATAGAAATTGTCTGAGTCTAGATTTAAATTCATGAAGGTGAATCTTCTTGTGGCTAGACAGCATTCTATCTACTGCATCATTAAATTTTAGCCCTCTTTATTAAATCATGATAATTAACCCTTTGGTCTTCTTTAAAGTTTCATTTGCTTATGATTCTTCACTACTGATTACTAAAGATTCAGAAGTCCTGGGTGCAGATTCTGCTTCTGTCACTACCTGTGTGATCTTGGGCGAGTCAACTCAGTGTCCACATCTGTAAAATGAGAGGATCAGATTCCATGACTTCTGGGATCACTTTCGGTTCTAAATCTATGATCTAACATATCTCTGACCTTGAACAGTCCATCCTGCTGGGAAAGAGACCATTCCATAGGGGGCAGATGGAACTGAACCTCTAGTCAGTTCTGCCCTTCACTCTACAGAGTTGGTGGTACAAGGATGAGTTCCATTTACATACCTCTGCTCTAGTGCCCTCTGCTAACATTTGATTAGTGCAAAACTAAGGAAAAAGGACAAATCCTAAACAAATAAGACTTTTTTTGGAAGGATCATGTCCTTAACATACTGGTGAAGTAAGTGTCCTCACAAAGCACAAGAGATAGATACAATGGGGAAAACAATTGCAAAGAGATGGATTAATTCTTATTATGTTCTAATAATTAGAAATAAAGATAGATAAAATCAGATCATTCCTGCTTTCAGGGAGCTCACATTCTAACAGGAAGAGACAAATGTATATCAGGGTTTGGACAGGACTGGAGGTCCAAAAATTCTAGTAACAGATTATGTCAAAATCCTTAGAGTTCATTGGGATGCCTTCATTGGAAGGGTAGAGAACCTGTTGGGGATGAGTATAGCACCATTGGAAAGGAAAGGGGAAGAGGTGTAAAAACTGGGATGGAGATCAGTGTTCAGTAAGGAAAAGAAATAAGAAAAGGGATATTGGCAGATTATGAGTGGGACCTGAGTTGGAAAAAGAATATTCCCTTCTACAGTGTGACTTGATCCATCACAGTTTTGATATATGTTGGTCAGCATTCGAAATTAAATGAGAATGGGGGGGGGGGAGTTTTGTGTAACATATGAGACCAGTACCAAACCAAAACACAGAAAAGGTTTAAAAACTTAGAAATGAATAAAATATAAGTTAATTATTATTTTTATATCAATATATTTTATCTTTTCATACTATAAAAATAAAAATTTCTTTTTTAAAATTAAAATAAGTAAAAGTTAAAGTTTGAGAAAAAGAACACAAAAACCAGCAGTTAATACATAAAAATCTAGAAATGAAGTTATTTTAAAAAGTTTAGTAACTCATAAATGCATAAAATATATTTACTGTTATGTATAATATTACCAGTATAATATATATTTTGTTGTTTAATAACATATCTAAAAACATAATTTAATAACAAATATATATCTCCACAATTTAAAAAAATAAATTTATAGTAAAAGAACTGCTGTTCTATGCACTGGTTTAGAGATGCCAAGCATGTTTACAGCAATTTCTCATGTGACACCTTGTAGTGATCCTACAATGATCTTTGCATCTGTTGTATCTGGAATTTCTCATATCTTGCATTGTTATTTTTTTTACCATTATTTATTTATTTATTTTATAGTATTACAATAATCTTGTTGTGAGAGTAAACATAAACCCCTCCCCCTCCCCCCCCAAAAGATGAGAAACCTCAAGAATAATGAGAGAGAAAAAAAGTACTTCAGTCTATGTTCAAATTCCAATGGCTTTGTCTCTGGGATGAGATGCCTTCTTTATCATAAGTCCACCAAAGAAGTTACTTCAATATTTTTCCCACAGTTGCTATTACTAGCTGTATTTCCCTCCACTCTATTCCTTCCCACTCTCATTTATTCCGTTTTCTCCATCCTTTAACCCTGTCCCTGTTCAAAAGTGTATTGTATCTGAGTACTTTCTCCCACAATCTTCCCTCTCTTCTATCACCTATTTACCTCTTCCCTCTCCCATTCCCCCTTATCCCATCTCTTTCTTCTCATTTTTCTCTAGGGTAAAATAGATTTCTATACCCTATTAAGTGTGTTTGTTATTTCATCTCTGAGCCATTTCTGATGGGAATGAAGGCTCACTCATCCCTCACCTTCCCCTGTTCCACTCCATTGAGTCCAAAAACAAAAGCATTTTCTTGACTCTTATGTGAAATATCTTAGTCCCCTTCTTCCTCTCCTTTCTCTTCCTCCCAGTACTTTCCTTTATCACCCATTGACTCCATTTTTTAATATAATATACCATTATATTCAGCTCCTTCCTGTACCTTGTCTATATATGCTCCTTCTGTTCTAATAAATGAGAAAGATCATATGAGTTATCAGTATCTTCTTCCCATGCAGAATAAACAATTCAACATCATTAAGTTCCTCATAGTTAGTCATTTTCGTCCACCATCTCTATGGTTCACCAAAGTTCTGCATTTGGAGAACAAACTTTCTGTTCAACTCTGGTTGTTTCAATGGGGAAGTTTGAAAGTCCCCTGTTTCATTGAAAGTCCATCTTTTCCCCTGAAAAAGGATGTTCAGTTTTGCTGGGTAGTTGATTATTGGTTGTAAACCAAGACCTTTTGCCTTCCAGAATATCATATTCCAAACCCTATGAACCCTCAATGTAGATGCTGCCAGATCCTGTGTAATCATGGCTATAGAACTATAGAATTGTTTGTTTCTGGCTGCTTGTAGTATTTTTCTTTGACTTGGGAGTTTTGGAATTTGGCTATAATATTCCTGGAAGTTTTTCTTTTGGGAATTCTTTCAGGAAGGGATTGGTGAATTCCCTCAATTTCTATTTTACCTCTGCTTCTAGGATCTCAGGGCTATTTTGCTGTATTATTTCTTGAAAAATGAAGTCTAGGATCTTTTCCTGGTCATGACTTTCAGGTAGCACAATAATTTTTAAATGATCTCTTCTGGACCTGTTTTCAAGGTCAGTTGTTTTTTCCAATGAGTTATTTCACATTGTCTTCTCATTTTCATTTTTTGGAATAGTTTTATTTATTCCTGATTTCTTGCAAAGTAATCAGCTTCCTTTAGTTCCATACTGCATTTGAAGGAGTTATTTTCTTCAGAGAGCTTTATTATCTCCTTTTCCAGCTGGCCAATCCTGCTTTTTAAAGCATTCTTTTCTTCATTTGCCATTTGTGTTGCTTTTTTCCATTTGGACCAAACTGGTTTTTAATATATTATTTTCTTCAATTTTTTTTTTGTATTTCTTTCACCAAGCTACTGATTTGGTTTTCATGATTTATCTACATCGCTCTCATTTCTCCTCCCAATTTTTCCTCTACCTCCCTTAATTGCTTTTTAATGTCTTTTTTTGAGTTCATCCATAGCCTAAGCCAATTTTCTATTTCTCTTGGAGGTTTTGGATACAGAAGCTTCAATTTTATCGTCTTCTGAATCTTCTATGGGGCCAAAGTAATTTTCTATGGTCAGATCCTTCTTTTTCTTTTGTTTGCTCATTTCCTCAACCTATGACTGATGTACTGCACTTCCAAGACTTTGGCGGGGGGGTTTTGAGACAACCCACAGGGACCTTAATTCTTCCAAGGTCTTATGAGAGGCTCTCTTGCCTGTGCTTTGCTATGTGGATGATCACTGGTCCTCCCCTCTGTCCTGGAGCTATGAGAAGGGTCCCTGCTTGGCTATCTTAGTATGGAAGCCCAAACTGCAACCTGGATCTGAGTGTGAGCAAACAGCAGAGTCCTACCCCAGGAAGAGAAGAGAGACCTCTCCAGCCCCCACCCCCTACCCCTTTACCATCTGGAGGCTGGCTTCCTTGATTCCTGCTGCAGGTATTCACTGCAAGGGATGCTTTGAGGCCAGCACTCTCTCCACACTCACTCTGGTGTGGCAGAGTTCTCTCGCCACCTCTTCAAGCTGTTCCCAGTGATCCCTGGGCCAGGAGGTCTGGAAACCACCCCGCTTGCCACAGACCCAGGTCCCCCAGGGATCTAGGCACCTGGCCTGGCTGCACTGCAGCTGTGGCTGCACAGCAGCTGCAGCTGTACTTTCAGAGGCTTTTTCCAACTCCGGGTCCTGGTGAAACAGACCTTTCCCACAGAACTTCTAAGTTGTCTTGAACTGGGAAATTGTATCACTCAGTCTTTCTATGGGTTCTGCCCCCTCTAAATTTTGGCTAGAGTCATAATTTGATGGCTTTTGGAGTTTTGGGGGGAACAAGTTTCTGGGAGTTCCTGCCTTTGTGACACCATCTTAGTCCTGCCTCCCTCTTGCATTGTTTAAATTGGAAAAGTAAAGGTCAGAAAATTTGATGCAGATTTTCCAGATTGCAAAGTGCTTCCTTAATGTGAAAGTGATAACTATAGTAAGGATTATTTAGATCTAAATATTGCAGCAATCTCCCATCATGGTTGAATAGCTAGATGTGAAACAGAAAATCTAGACACTGCTTACCTACCAAACTTGGTCAAATTCCTTCATCTCTTTAGACTCAATTGCCCTTCTTATCAAATGAGAACTTTGCCTGAGTGTAGACCAATATACAGATCATATGATATTTTAAGTTCCCTTCTAGCTCTCTAATTTTAAGAAAGGTAAATACTGAAACTGCTATATAAGAGTTTATTCCTTAATCTACTTTTATTCTTATCTTGTACCAATTTTTGTTCTTTCTCTAGTCAAAAGATAAAGTATATTATTAATGAATGAGCCAACTCTCAATTACCTAATTCTTAATTTTATTGACATATACCCAGAAACTGCCATTAATAACTGCCATTAGGGTTGAGTATGACAAGCTGGGAGACCTTGGTGGATAATTGGTTAACCTTAAAAGGGGGCAGGCTTGCCCCCTTGTTTCAGGCTCTAGTTAAGAGTTTATTTTTGAGGAGAAAGATGGGGGGGGAAGGAGGAAAAGGACTTTGATAAATCAAAATGTCTCATTTATAAATTTGTCTTAACACATACAGTAAATTTAGCCCTTAATTCATGTAATCAATACACTCTAAGTAAATACAATAAATACTTAGCCAGAATGGCAGCTCTGATGATGGCAATTGGCAATCACTATAAAACATCATTACTTTAGTTAATATATTTGTCATTCTGTATTTTTATTGCCCTAGATAGGGACTGGACTGAGTTTTATTTTTCCACTAAGAAGAAATGCTTTGTTAAGCAAATTAAAATAGTATTTAAAAGATGCTGGGAGAAAAATGGAAATATCTTGAGAGGATTAAAAGGGTTTTTTTTTAATGCAACTGGAAGAATTTTAGAGGTACCTTATTTTTTTTAACAAATACCTCTGAAAGTTGTAATAAAGAACTTTAATCAATACAATGATCATTTGTGTTTCCAGAGGCAGATATTGGTTACATATGTTATCCATGACAGACAGGTGACCCTCCTAGGCTTTCATCTTGGCTCTTTTGGCTGCTTACAGCTTTCCTGAAGGCTGACAACAGCATCTCACCTAAAATTCTTCCACCAAGGTCACTATCCCAACCTTGATTGCTTATATTCCTGTCTGCCTGACACAAAGTAAGAATTTAATAAATTACTTTTCACTCACTCACTCATTCATTCAATATCAATGTTCAGTTGGCATACTCCATTGGTATCTACCTAAGGTATGAACTCATGGCAGATTTGTTTGAAGATAAGGATAAGAATCACATGGAGTAGACAGGAATGGATATCAAGTGACATAAATTGGGGCAGTCTTAATATTGAAGAGATTATAAATCTTCTATATCACATATATTTCAACTTCTTATTTTCTTTGTATAAGAGTATACCCCTGCCCCAGGGCAGCTAGGTAGCACAGTGGATAAAGCACTGGTCCTGGAGTGAGGAGTACCTGAGTTCAAATCTGGCCTCAGACACTTAATAATTACCTAGCTGTGTGGCCTTGGGTAAGCCACTTAACCCCCCATTGCTTTGCAAAAACCTAAAAAAAAAAGTTATACCCCCTCCAAGAGTATTTATTACAATATAATTCATTAATCCAGTTGAATTTGCCAAAGTTGGAAAATTTTTATACTAACACTGCCTAATCTTAGGTTTTGGGAAAGTTGTCTCTCATTTCTATGCCTCATTTTCTTTATCTAAAAATAAGAAGTGTTAACTAAGAGTATTGCTTCCAGGCCTGACCTTCTATAACTGCCTTTCTTTAAATTTAAATTTCAAAATGCAGTCATCCCACATTGAAACTTTCCCTATCTCAGTTTCAATATATTGTGGGTTGGCATAAGAAATTAAATGGGAATTTTGTAGAAGCCACAGATGACAGGAGAGGGCCAGCAGATGACATAGAAAGAGTTTGGCAACTCAGAAATGCATAAAATATAAGTATAGTATTGTATGATGTCAACATATTTTATCTTTTAATACCATAATAATTCAGACTTCTACTCTGATACCAGAGTAGAAAAATTTTACACAGGTTTTCCAGTTTTCAGGGGTGCCATGTCCCTCATCCCCATGATGTGGAAGGAATGTTTAATTCTTTGGCTATTCTTTCATTTAGCCTGAATATGTCAAGTGTCTCTGTAGGTTTCTTTCCAAAGTAACTATGAATAAACATAATGAAAAGTATTAGTCCTGAGCTCCATTGTGTAAGTTCCAGGTCACAGGAACTCTTGGCATGAAGTCCAAGCCCAATTTAACTAAGCTGATCTTTGGTGAAACCTATTTAGAATCAAATACCGCATAGAAGAGCATCCCACTTCAGTCTTCCCTTCAACTTTTCCTACTTCTCCCAGAATAATTTCTTTGTAAATGTGTACTTGTCAGCCTGTTACTGCATACTCCTCTATTTGCCCTGCTTCAAGTTTTCTTTATATATTTCCAAAACATGGAGTTTTCATCCAATTCTTTTATACAACTTATTAACATATTACATAATTATTTATATAATTATTATTATTTATACATCTTATTATTATCATTTATAGAGAAAAGTCCATGTGTCTGGGACAGCCAGTATTCCTAGATCTGTCCCAAGAAAAGTTTCCACAATTCTACTACTTGGCTGCATCTAGATACCAACATGTCCAGATAAAATCGAAAAATTCAACCATTCATTCAGCTGGTTTACTATGGTGATGTGCTAAATGCATAAATTGCTCTCTGTGCCATGCATTGTAGCAGTTACCAAAAAAGCCAAAAATAGATTTTGTGCTTGCCTTCAAGAAGATATTTATGAGGGGCAGCTAGGTGGCACAATGAATAGAGTATTGGAGTTAGGAGGTCTGGAAGGAAGGATGAAGAGGAGTGCTATATAGGTGCCACAAGGGGTCAGCTAAATATTATGTAATATTATATTTACATTATAATTAATAATTATATAATATTAATATTATGATATTTTATATAATGAGATTATTGACTCATTGAAGAAAAGAAAGAAACACATGGAACATTAACTAATAACTTTGAAGAAGGAAATGGCAGACTAGTATCTTTGCCAAAAAAGTCCAAGATAGAGTCAAAAAAGAGTTGAATGGACCTGAAAAATGATTCAACATCTAAAAATTAACAGTTAGACTGGATTCAGAGACAGGCTCCCTTAAAAAAAAGTGATGAAGAGTGCTCACTTTGGCAGCACATGCACTAAAATTGAAATGATGGCCCCTGTGCAAAGATGACATGCAAATTCGAGAAGTGTTCCATATTTTTAAGTTATAGAGCATTCTAAAATTATGAAGTTGAGAAGTATATCTATAAATATTATTCTTTCAAGTCAGTAAGTACTTGATTCAGTTCTGAAGTGTTAATGGAAAATATTTCACCAAAGTGACTTTGATCAAGTTCTGTTATGATGTAACTCCTTTTAAAGTGTAAGTAAAAGAACAATCTAGGGAAGTAATTATGGCTGCATATATATTTGGCAGCATGTCTAAGATCCAAAATTGCAATTAAAAGTGCTTTAGGGGCAGCTAGGTGGTGCAGTGCATAGAGCACCAGCCCTGGAGTCAGGAGGGCCTGAGTTCAAATCCGACTTCAGACGATTACTAATTGCCTAGCTGTATGACCTTTGGCAAGTCACTTAACCCCATTGCCTTAAATAAAAAAATTTTTAAGTTCTTTCTTTAAAAGATTTAATGTATTTATTTAGATTTGGTATCTTCTGTGTCAAATATTAAACTAAATATATAAACATTTCCTTCTTTTATAAAGCTATCTGGTGGTTGGAAAAAAAAGAAGTGATGAAGAAAATGCTAAAAAATGCAGATTAAACTTAACAGAGAGTAATATCTTTTTTTGGAGAGCTATATGTTAAATAATTACCAGTACATTTCTGTAATGTTCCAGTTCTATTTCTAACATGTCACACAGGGCAGCCACCTAACCCCTCAGTGACTCAGACAGCACTTTTAGAATAATATTTTGTCCATTCAGCTTTGATTTTTCCCATAATATCAATGGTTTAGTGGAAATTTCAAAATGGATAATCCAGATATCTCAGATTCAACATGTCCAAAATAGAATTCATTATCTTCCCTCCAAAAAATCTTTTTCTCATTCAAACTTCCTTATTTCTGTTCAAGACTCTAATAACTATTTATAAAAAAAATTTAAGATTTACAAAATGCTGTACATATTTTATCTCATTTTATCCTTTCATATTAACATCCTTTTAAGAGCCAAATTTCAACATCTTACCCTCATCATCCTCTACTCCTCAGTGTCCTTCACTTCATTTAGCTAATCACTTGTCCAATCCTGCCATTTCTTTCTCTACAACATCCCTCAGATTCTACTCTTTCTATCTGTTCACTCAGTTTAATCTTAATTTAGACCTTCATTACTTTTCTACTAGATAAATTTAGTAACCCCTATTTGGATTTTCCCCAGAGTCTCTCACCACATTGATCCTTTTTATCAACTGCTGCCAGAATAAATTTCCTTAAGCTCAGATCTAACCATGCCACTCCCTTACTCTAGGATAGACTATATACTCCTAACTTTTTCAATTCTTTAATAACCTGTCCCTAAACCATTTTTCCAGTCTCATTAAGTAAGACTCCCCATATGACTGTATGATCCATCCAAATTTCCCTTCTCTTTGTTCCTCACATATCTGGTTTCCATATCTTTCCTTTGCAGCTTCTGTAGTTGGAATCCACTTCCTTTCTTCTCCACTTTATAGAGTCATTCTGAAATACAATTTTTGGAACAACAAAATGACAAAATGGATAGAGTTCTGGACCTAGCATTAGGAAGACATCTTCCTATGTTCAAATGCAGCCTCAGACAAGTCCTAGCTGTGTAACCCTGGGTGAATTATTTAATCCTGTTTGCTTCATTTTTTTCTCCTATGTAAAATGAGATGGAGAAGGACATGGCAAACCATCCAGTATCTTTATCAAATGGGGTCACAAAGAATTGGACACAACTGGAAAAAAAGGCAAAACAACAACAAAGATACAACTTTAAGATAATTTTGTAAAATACAATTCTTGCTTTTAGTATATAATTCATGGAAATTGAGGGAATGACCACAAATTGGGGAATGGCTAAACAAGATATAGTATATGAATATGATAGAACACTATTGCTCTCTTTTCACATATTATTTATTTATTTTAGTGTTTTAACTTTTTAAAAATTTTAAAAAAATTTATTTAAGGTAATGGGGTTAAGTGACTTGTCCAAAGTCACACAGCTAGTTGTCTGCAGTTGGATTTGAACTCAGGTCCTCCTGACTCTAGGACCAGTACTCTAGCCACTGTGTTGCCTAGCTGCCTCTTCATCCTCTCTCCCACTCATTGAAAAGATAACATGATATCAATTATTTAGGTTACATCATCTAAAATATATTTCTTTATCAATCATCTTGAAAAAGAAAACATATACATAATAAAGTGAAAAAAAAAGATCTGCTTCAATATGTACTGAGTTGATCGTTGTCTTTCTTCAGGTGGATATCATGTAAACTCCTTGAAGAGAGATCCTGTCACACTAGTGCTGAGTGTTACCTTAGACAAACTGAGACCTGGGAAAGACTTTGGCTTAAAAAGGATAAGGTCTCCCACTGCACCTGGGGCTAACCCTAATCATTCTTATCTCTATCTGGCCACTGGACTCAGATGGCTCTAGTGGAGACTTTGCACAGCCTTCCCTCACTTTAATCCAATTCAAGTCATAACATCACCTTCCTGAGTCATATTCCCCTTCCAGAATGAAAGAGGAACAAGGAATTCCAACAGAGAGACAAAATGCATGTGAGAACTTACTTGAGAATTTATCTTCCATAATTCAAATGTTTTCAATCTTGTACTCTATCTCTTAGAATCCCTTAATTCTTTTGTATTCATATATATGTATATGTACATAAATACATATATAAAGTACTAGCTCTTATAAAAATCCTTCCTTGACACCCCCCTAGTTGTTATTGACACCCCTCAAAGTCTTGTATGAAGTTAGGTGGCAAAACACTATTGTTCTATAAGAAATGACGAGCAAGTGGATTTCAGAAAAATTTTATATAAAAACGTCTTACATGAACAGATGCTGAGTGAAGTGAGCAGTGCCAGGAAAAACATTGTACACAGTAACAGCTACATTGTGAGATGATCAACCATAATAGACTTAGCTCTTCTCAGTTATACAGTGATCAAAGAACTCAAAGACTTTTGAAAAGGAACAATGGAGTCTGAATGCATACTATTTTCACTTCTATTTATTTTTTTCTTTCTCCTGGTTTTTCCCTTTTGTTCTGATTCTTTTTTCATAGAATGATTAATATGGAAAAATTTAACACAATTGTGTATGTAAAACCTATTTCAGATTTCTGGCTGTCTTGAGGAGGAGGGAGGGAAGGGAGAAAGGGTGAAAAATTAACAAGAGTGAATGCTGAAAATTATCTCTACATGTAATTGGAAATTTTAAAAATTAATTTAAAAATATGGAAAAATGATATAATTCAAGTATCACCTTCCACATGAAGTCTTTCCTGAAACCCTCCCAACTGTTAGTATTCTCAAGCCCAAATGACCTTGTATTTAACTACTTTGTATATATTTGCATTTATGTACTTTATATTTATGCTATCTGAATTTAACAGTGATTACTCTGGCTCCATTTCTAGATATCTGAGCTTGCTACATCTCTCTTCCCTTAAGGTTTGGTGTTGTTTTGTCTCTCTGCCCACTAATTGTCTTCCACAATTTTTGGGTTCCTTACACCCAGTTCTATTTAACTGCTTAACATTCAAGTTAGCTCTTTCAAAATAATATCTACATCAAAGGTATAGCAAAAATAAATATACAAATCCCCACTCCCCCCTAATACCCGGGAGGCAAAATCCAACTTTACACTACCACTACCTCAGTGTCTGGGAAGGAGAAGGAGTTAGGTTCACAGTTTAACTATATAACATTGTCTTAGAAAATCCCAAATCCAAAATCCTCCTGGGCTTGCATCCTGGCTTCCTGGATTATCAGGGTTTCCTTGAAGGCTGGCAGGAACATCTATCCTTGAATTCTTTTACCAAGGTCACTATGCTGCCTTTAGTTTTCAAAGGAAAAAAAAATCAAAGATATTTAACGTAAGGAAAAGTGCTACAAATTGCTAATAATTATAGAAATTTAATTAGGGTAATTCTGAGGTTCTACCTCATACCCAATAGATTGGCGGAGTTGGCAAATGTTGGATGACAGTGAGAAAATGCGTATATTAAGGTGTTGTTGATTTGATCTGGTATAACCATTCTGGAAAGCAACTAAACTATATACTCCCTTTAACAGAGTAATTCTAGGACTATATGCCTAAAAATTTCAAAGAAAGAGTACAAATATTTATAGCAGCTGTTTTTTGAGGCAAAGAACTGGAAACTATAGAGGTGGTTATCAGTTAGGAACTGGCTATACAAATAAAAGTAAATATATAGATTTATATCTATCTATGTATATATTCATCTATATAATTTTATTTATTTTATTCTGAAATTAAGAAATAAAACAAACATCTCTATAACATAGTTGAAGGTTGATTGCACATGAAATTGCAAATCTATTATGTATAACTTGCTATTCCTCTTAAATATGCATTAAAGTTATTCTATAGCTTTCTTTTTTCTTTATTCTCTTCCCCCACCCTAGACAGGGTTACCATTAGACATGAATATTTGTATATATGCATATACATGTATCTGCATATACATGTATACATATATACATATATACATATATAACCATAAAATCATTTTATACACATATCTATAAGTTCTTTCTCTGGATACAGACAGTTTTTTTCTTTTATAGGTCTTTTTTAGTTAGTTTAGGTATTTATAATAATCAAAAGTTGTTCTTAAAAATATTTTTGTTCTTGTATATAATATTCTCTAGGTTTTGCTTATTTTTCTCTTCATTATTTCATGCAAGCCTATCCATGTTTTTAAGATCACTGAGTACATTATTTCTTATAGGATAGTTGTATTGCATCAGGATCATATACTATAAACTTTTCAACCATTCCCTAATTGGTAGACATTTCCACAATTTCCAGATCTTTGCCACCACAGAGAGAACTACTATAAATATTTTTTTAGGGTTTTTTTAAAGGCAAATGGGGTTAAGTGGATTACTCAAGGCCACACAGCTAGGTAATTATTAAGTGTCTGAGACCGGATTTGAACTCAGGTACTCCTGACTCCAGGGCTGGTGCTTTATCTACTGCACCACCTAGCCACCCCTATATTGTGCCACCTAGCTGCCCCTACGCCACCTAGGCGCCCCTAGAGAACTACTATAAATATTTTAAAGCATATTTAATTTTTTTCCTTTTGCTCTAATCATCTTTGGGAAAAAACCTAGTATGGTATAGACAGATTAATAAATCTTTGTGCATAATTCCAAACTGCTCTCCAAAAAAGTTAGATCAGTTCATAATTTCACAAACAGGAATTATTGTCCCAATTTTTTCACTTCCACTCCTACCTTTGTTTCTTTTCCTTTCAGTCATTTAAGCTAATCTTATAGTTGTAAAATGATATCTCAAGGCTGTATTTAATATGTATTTCTCTCATCAATAATGATTTACAGCATTTTTTCATGTGATTATAAACTGTTTTCATTTCTTCAGCAGAAAATTGCCTGTTCGTATCCTTTGATCATTTATAGAGATTTGATAAAGTTTTTTACATATTTGAAATATGAGCTCTTTATCTGGGAAACTGTTAGAATTTCCCCCCATTTTTCAGCTTTCCTTCTGGCTACAATTGTTTTATTTGTACCAAACCTTTTTAATTTAATGCAATAAAAATTATTCATTTTACATCTAATTTTGCTCTCTATCTCTTATTTATTCATAAAATATTTACTTATTCATAAGTATAATAGGTGATACTAACATTCTTCCAATTTTCTTGTAATATCTCTCTTTAAATCTAGATTATGTATCCATTTTGACCTTATCGAGGTAAATGATATAAGATATTGGTCTATATCCAATTTTCACAAGATTGTTTTCCAACTTTCCCAACAATTTTTACCAATCATGAATTCTAATCTCAAAAATGTAAGTCTTTATATGTATGTCTACTCTGTTCATATGTGATCTACCTTTCTATTTCTTAGCTGGACCATAAAGTTTTGAAAATTATTGCACCTTATAGTTTAAGATGTAATATGGCTAATCATCTTTCCTTTACATTTTTTCATTTTTTCCTTTGATATTCTTTGATATTCCTTTGATATTCTTGCAAATGAATGTTGCTGTTTTTCTAACTCAGTAAAATAATTTTTTGATAATTTAGGAATGGCATTGAATATATTAATTAGTTTGGGTACAACTGTAATTTTTCTTATATTAGCCTTGTCTGCATATAAAATTAATATTTCTCCAATTATTTAGATCTGATTTAATTTGTATAAAAAACTTTTTTATAATTGCTTATTGCATAATTCATGTAATGGAATACTGTGATACCATTAAAGTGATAAATGGGACAATTTCAGAGAAACCTAAGGTTTATATGAAATTATGCAGAGTGAAGTGAGTAGATAGGAGAATAATTTATACTATAATAGCAATATTATAAAAATAAGTAATTATGAGAAATTTGAGTTCTTAGATCATTGCAGTAATCAACCATGATTCCAGAGGACAAAGAAGTTTGCTACCCACCTCCTAACAGAATGATAATGGACTTGGTATACAGAATGAAAACAACGTGAGAATTTGCTTTGGTGACTATGGATATTTATTTTTCTTATTCTTTTAATTGGTAGGGAATAGTGGGAAGGATCAAAATTAATTTTTATTAATTGAAAGAAATAAATACAACTTTAAGAAAAAATTTCCTTTTGATGGCTTTTTTAAATTGTCTTGTTTCATTTCTTTCTCTTGTCATTGTTTCTTTGTTTTTTGTAAGAAAGGAATTTTTACTTGTGTTATGTGGTGAGGTAGAGGGAGAGTTACATTTAGGAAATTTCTATTGTCCACCCAGGATTCCCTAATAGTGACTGACATTTCTAGATAAAAAAGCAACTTCATGAAAAATGTTATCTTGGGAAGACCAATATGGCAGCACTGAGTTGCAGAGACTAGTTGCAATAAGACAGTGAGGAAGCTTTTAAAATCCCATAATCATGAGGTAATATGAGATTGAAGTAGGGTGATGGTGATAAAAATGGAAAGAAAAGAACAAAACAGAAAGACATGAATTGATAGGATCTAGTAAATGACTGAATATGAGGATAGAGGTAGCAGGAGGACCCCAAAAATGAATCTGAGCCTTTGAGCCTGAATGATTTGGAAAATGAAAGAGAAAAATAAGTCAGAAGTGAATGTGAGCCAATGTTTGATGGGCACAGGGAGGGACTGAATTTTATTTGAAATATACTGAAGTTGAAGTGATGACAGAACTTCTAAATGGAATTGGATATTCTACAGATTCTTTAAATACAGTACCCAGAAACTGTCCAGTCACCAACTGAAGAATTAACATAAGAACTGGGATATAGATTTTATTATCAGTTGTGTAGAGGTGTTCATTAAAGCCATGAAAGTAGTTGAGTTCTTCAATAGAGAGGGAAAAAATGCAAAAGGAATGAGTGGCAAAGAACTAGAACCTCAAATTTGGAAACCCATAAGATGATTGGTTGATATCTTCAAGTTTCATTTCTCTTAGAGAAAGCAGTATTTGTTACTAATTTCTTGCCAAAGAATCATTTAGATCTAGTGATGATTTAGACAGGATATTTAATGAACAATTTGATAGCATTTTTTTCTGAACTAGATTGTTTTAAAAAATATTGTTATTTTCAAGAAAATAATTAGTATTTTCCAAATTGTGGGAAAAGAGAAATATGGAGTAAGGAAGAGTAGAGTTCAGATCCTGCCAGAAATACTTCCTAGATGCATAACTAAGGTCAAGTCACTTAACCTCTTAAAACCTATTTCCACATCCATAAAATGAACATAATAGAAACTTGGGCAACTAAGTGGAGAGAGTGCTGGGCCTGGAATCAGGAAGACTGGAGTTCAAATATGGCCTCAGACCCCTATTAGTTATGGGATCCTGGGGAAGTCACTCAACCCTGTTGGCCTCAGTTTCCTCATATATAAAATGAAGTGAAGGAAATGGCAAAGACATTTAGTTATCTTTGACAAGAAAACCAGAGTCATGTAGAGCCAGACATGATTGAAATGACTGGATAACAATAATAATAACTCTAATATAATGGTTCTCAAACAGTATGCTGCAAATATTTAGATGTTATGGAAACATCATGGTTCATTGGGGAAAGTGTTGGATTTAGAATTAAAGGACTTGAGTTAAATACCCCCCTCTGATATCTACTAGCTGTGTGACCTTAGACAAGTTACTGGTACTTCCTGGTCCTCAGTTTCCTCCTCTGTAAAATGAGGAGTTGGACAATATGACTTCCAAGGTCCCTTCGAGCTCTGTCTATTACTCTTTGACTCTTGCAGATGTAACCTGGAATTCAACTAACCATATTTATAAGACATTATTTATTGATGGAGAGAACGATTACTGGATGCTTGGTTCCTCCATGAAGAACGATGAGGGAGAGAACTTGAGAGAGGAGAATTCTCCATTTGGTTTTTATGCTCTTTTGGGAGTGATGCCTCTGTAAAGGACAGAAAGACTCTAAGAAGCTAACTTGTAGAGAAATGGGACCCTGTGCCAGTTCGTTTCCTTAGAGACTTTGGGGAGATTTGCTCCTTGATTTAGATCAACAATACTCTTCTTTCCAATTGAATCTGAGCTTTCCCTCTCCCAGAGGAAGAACCCATTTATTCTGTGTATTGTCTGGTATATTCTGCTCTGTATAATTTCTCTTTTCTTTGTTCTCTGCTCATATAAAAGGTTTTATTTGCTGAATACTGTGTGTCTTTGTGTAACTGGCATTTGATGGAAAAGGAATCAAGCTTGGGGCAAATCTTCCCTGTTACAAAACAGTGACTTGAAAGAAAAAATGTAGCTTGAAACTAATTCCACCCCCAAGGGCATATGAGGGATTAATCTATTGGGGAGTGCCAAATAGATGTAATTCTAGTCTTTTTTTGCCTCTCTGAGGAAATCAGAACAGCCAAACTCTTGACCTTAATCTCCTGCTCCCCTGTAGGCAGAATTTAGTCTCCCTTGGAGATATTGGGAGAGACTCTAAAGATTCATATGCTAGGAGCAGCATTTTGACAAATCTTGTGAACATATACATAGCATATGTGGGCAATACATATACAATGTAAACAAATAAAAGACAATATATAAATAATTTTGTTCAATACAAATTTGGCTTATCCAGCATATGTAATATCACAAGAATAGAATTCACAAAAATAAGCAAAACTTAATGATTACACAAAAATTATATCACCAAAACATGTTAGACCATAGTCTTTCAAAGTGCTCAACAAAAAAAAGCTGTTTATTTGGAAAGAAATTGAGAATGAACTTTTCACCTCTCCCAAGAAGCCAATAATTTAATATATAGTTCCTCATGGCAAAGAATACTATGCTGTAAGAACAACAACAGCAAAAACAACAATATTTGAGAACCAATAAGATAATGTGTGGAAAGTACTTTGTAAACATTAAAGTGACAAATTCTAATGTCCATTGTTACTTGTACAATTAATTAAAATTTGCTACATAGGTCAGCTAGGTCATTCAGTGGATAGAGCACTGGCCCTGAAGTCATGAGGACCTAAATTCAAATCTGATCTTAGACACTTAATAATTACCTAGCTGTGTGATCTTGGGCAAGTCACTTAACCCTATTGCCTTAAATAAATTTTTAAAAATTTGCCATATAGCCATACTTTCTCCAACAATAATACAAAAACTTAATCAATATTATAAGGGTAAAGTAGGCAACTGAGGGAATTATCCATATTATATATAATCTTGCCTCATTTACTGAACACCAGGTAAAAATCATCTTATTTATTTTTAAATTAAATTTTATTTCAAAAATAACAAGCATTTATTTTCTCTTCCTCCCACATTCACTCCACCACCATTGGAAAAAAGAAAGAAAAAGAAAACCCTAGTAACGAATATGCAGTCATGCAAAATAAACTCCCACAATGGCCAGGTGCAAAAGTATGTGTCTCATTCTGCATATGCAGTCCATGACTTCTCTGTCAGGAAATTGCTAACATTTCACAATAGATCCTCTGAAATCTTGGTTAAGAGTTGTATTCATCAGCATGCTTAAGTCTTTCAAAATTACTTATTTTTACAATGTTATTATGGTACATATTGATCATCAATTCTCTACCTACTTGATCTCAATGATAAGTTCTTACCTTTTGCTCTTTTCTTTTTAAATTCCTCTTCACAATCCTACCTTTAAGTTTAGGGTTTGTTTTGCTTATGAATAAACTCTCCCTGAATCTCCTCTGCTTTCCCCTCTGTCTTTTCTCTTCTGTTTGGCTGTGGAGTTGAATGTATTTCTACTCCAAAATCTTGGTGAATGCCTATTGAACCCTCTTTTGATCAGTTTATATAAGTGTGTTTCAAATGACTTTCCATGCACCTACCCCTTCCTTATTTGTATAGTTTTTCTACCTATACCTCCAATTATGTATTAAATTTTTCCTTTATTGCTCCTCTTTTTTTCCTTTTGTATACTCCCATCCCCTATATTTCCTTTCTTCTTTTCATAGCACCAGAACATAGTAAAATCATTCCTAGGCTCTCTATCTGATCAGACTCCTCCATGATTCCTAGTGACATTAAGGTTCTGAAAGGACCCTTGTACTATTGCTCTTCCTGCCCTCTTGCATTAGAATATAAGCCATTAATTAATATTTCTCTTTTTGTGTTTCCTTTTACTTTTGTGATTATATTTCAAAATTCTACTTATATTTTTAATAAGGAATACTTAAAAGTCCTCTGTGTCATTAAGGTCCATTTTGCCCTCTATGAGATTATACTCAGTTTTGCTAGGTAAGTTATTCTTGGTTGTAAGCCTACAGCTTTTGCATTTTTGGACTATTGTGTTCTAGTTTTTATTCCTTTTAATTAATAGCTACTAAACCTTGTGTGATTCTAATTGTGGTTCCATGGTACTTGAACTTTCTTGCCATTTTCAGGACTTTTCACCCTCTTTACAGAATCAGAATTAGAAGAATTAGATTTTACTATTATGTTCTTAGGGATTTTCATTTTGAGGTTTCTTTAAGGGGGTGATCATATTTCTTAAATTTCTATTTTGCCCTTTTGTTTTAATATGTGCAGTTTTTCATGTTTTATTGAAATATGATATTCAGTCCCTTTTTTGTTAGTTGTGGCTTTCAGATAGTTCAAAGTTTCTTAAATCTCTTGAACTGGTTTCTAGAATAGTTATTTTTGAAAGATATACCCTAATTTTTTCTTTTTTAATAAAGTTTTGACTTTATTTTGATATTTCTTTTTGCCTCAGAGAGACATTAACTCTTGTTTGGTCCATTAGAATTTTTTAGCAAATATATTATTCAAGTAAGGCTATGGACAACCTGTGCTAATTTGTTCAGTTCTCATTCCAAGTCTTTCTTCCAAATGCCTCATTTTCTTTCCACTTCTTTCCCCAATCACTTTTGTCACATTTATAATACCATTTTAAAATATTTTTTAAACTCGTACTTTATTTCTTCTAGAATTTCTAATTGGTCTTATAGCCAAGCTGTATTTTAACTGGACACTTTGCTTGTGGGTGTTTTGGAGGTATTATACTCATCTGGGTTGTATGTTGGGTGTCCTTGAAATCAAAATAGTTCTATTTCCCTTTTTATTTACTCATTCCTACCTTATTTTTTAAAATGGAACTTCATGTTAGGGCCAGGCTCTGCATAGTTTATTGGGATTGTTGTGGCTTTGTATAACATATTTCTACTGGGACTGTTGTGGCTGTGTATAGTCCTGACCTGTCTCATTCTCTTCTCCTGTTATCTTGAAAGTACATGGGCTCATCAAGGTACCTTGAAGATCATTCAGTTCAATCTCCTCAATTTTCATAGGCTGAAACTGAGATCCCAGGAAGTTACATGATTTTCCCAGAGATCCTTTCCAGTTCTAGATCTATAATCTTATAATCCTATGTTCATGCTGACTTTTCTTGTATTAAAGACCCCATTGATAGTCTTATCAACCATTTTCAGTGGTCTCTGAAAACTGTCTTTTAAATTCAAATAAATGCACATTCATCATTTTTTCAGCTTCCCATAGCTTATGTAGGCTTAATCTCATTGAAGCCAAGATCTATTTATAGAGATAGTGCAATTTATTGTGTTCCAGAATGCATGACCAAGTGCTAAAATCCCTCAAGGAAATCACCAGCAGCAGGCCTGAAAATTTTGCAGTCCCTTGTGATTCCAGCTCTGTAAAACCATAATTGAGCAATCACTGCATTAAGTACTATGTATATTATGTGTTTCATGGAAACTAATTCTAATTCTCATATTAATTCTATGGCATCCATTCATTTACTGAATATCAATATTTCATTATTACACTCAAGTCAACATCTCTCCCACTCTTCATTTCTTCATCACTGGAAACCTGGAATTCAGGAATTTAATTGTTTTTGATAATTATATTGCAATATAGTTTTCTTTTATGCATATCAAAGCATATCATTTTCACTTTTTAAAATTTGTTTATTGCTTTCTTTCTTGTGTTTTTTTCTTTTGTTCTGATTCTTCTTTAACAGTATGACTAATATAGAAATATATGGAACAGGATTGTGTATGTATAACCTGTGTCAGATTACTTGCTTTCTTAGGGAAGGGGGAGGGAAGGATGGGAAAGAGAAAAATCATATAAAGATGAATGTTGAAAATTATCTTTACATAAAATTGGGGAAATAATTGCTTAATTAAAATATTTTTTATGCAATTAAAAACAGCATTCTAAGGAGTCCATAGGCTTCATCAGACTGCCAAAGGGGTCAATGGCATAAGTTAAGAATTCCAATTAGTAAAAATGTAGAATCATAGAATCATGAATTTAGAGCTGGAAGGGACCTCAATGGCTGTATAGTCCAGGTTTGGGCAACTCACATGACCTCTCAGGTTCTCACTTTCCTCATATTCAAAATGATGGGATTGAAATAAAAACCCTTGGAGATCCCTGAAAGGATCTTTTAAAAGTGATGAATTTATATATTCTTTCATGATAACAGTTGTTCTGTGGGAAAATATCTCATCTTGAGGTATAATTTGAGAGTCAGATTTTTGGAATTTTGAAGCCTGGCTTGAATTTCAAATTCTGTTACTGTAATTGACAGACTTTTTCTACCTCCTGTCAGAGAAATAGATTTCAGAGCAAATCCATCCAGTGGTATTGATTGTCCACAGTCATATAATATTAGAGCTAGAAAAGGTCTTAGAAGAGATTATCACTTGGAACATAAAATATGAACTGAGGTATGTGGGGGTGAATTACTGCTTTGGATCCTGGGACATTACACCCACCCCCAACATTTTCTCCTTCCTCCCAAAATTGTCCTACATTTTCATTATACTCAATAGGCCTGGGCCCCTACTCTTTCTTCACCTCCCCCCTTTCCAGTCACAGCAGGATGAGAAAATTGGGTTGCGATTATGATATCATAATAAGCTCAATTCTTCTTCTCCATCCCTCCTGCCTCCCATATTTGAGAAAGGGCTCTTGCAGAACTTCTGTATCTATCAAATCCCTTTTTTATTATTTATGTAGAAGAGGTCAGACCCAGCAAAGACCTTTCTCCTACAGTTACTCTTTGTTCATATAGCAGTAGTAGTTACAGAGAGGAAAAGGCTATTCATTCACCAAAGACACAGGATTCTGACTCTGAATTAAAGGGGCAAGTTAAGATTGAGACTCAGCAAATCCTAAGAAAGGCCTAAATTGAAAGGAGATAAAATAGAGGAAAAGGTCAGACACTGAGAGAGACTCCCAAGGCAATAAAAATGAATCCACAGCCATGTCATGACACTATTGCAGAGATCTGTATGAAAGCACTCTGAATTCTAGGAGTTTTTACATGAGAAGGAAATTTGATCAGATTCTCCTACCTATTTCAATTCCTGTATTTGACAGCAAAACTTGCTCATAATGAATGGTTATGTGATAACTCAAAATACACATTATAAAAAATGTGGAATCAGATCTGTAGGTCCACTTATTTTATTATGCATCTAGAAAGATTGACATTTCTATGGAATTCTTTGGGTAGAGCAGGAATTGTTAACATAAAGAAACCATGGGAGGGGGGAGTGTTTTCTATTCCCTAGCAGGATAATGGGAAGCACTTGTTCACCTTACAATAATTAATTGCCTGAGGATATAACAGATCTTTCCCCAAAAGTACCTTATACATAATCTGATGCCATCTCTTCCTTTTACAGGTGAGGAGCACTAGACACCTTAGTTCAAATCTTATCTCTGAAAATTAATAGTTATGTGATCCTGGGGATAGTCTTTTAACTTGTTGGAGCTTTAGTTTTCTAATCTGTCAAATGAGCCAGTTGGTCTTGATCATTGTCATAGATGATTTGAATTAAGAAGCAACACCCACTTCCCAATACTCTCTTAAAGGGCTGAAATGGCTGATAATGATTAGATTGACTATGCCCTTTGCATAGTTCTAGGGTTTTCTAAACAAGACAGAGACAAGGCAGTCACAGATACTTCAACTAATAACTTCAAGGATCATGAAACTTTTGCAAGTATTCTTAATAGAGTCAGAGGGACTTTTTGGACATTTTTACTTAAGGGTACAGAATATTTATTTCTGTAGTCTGACTTCAAGAAAAATCAGGGATTTGTAGCATGAATACTCCAATTTGACCTCTGACACCAATTAAATCCACAAGATAACTGCTTAGCATACATTTTACTTTTTCCATTGCCCTTCAAAGCTAAATTGCCCATGGACAATCCAGTTTTTCCTTCTTTCATTTCCTTTTTTTAAAAAAGGAAAGGAAAGGTTGGGAATGCTTGGGTCTTATGAATTTCTGGAGGGGTGTGAAGGAATTGAATAGAATAGAAAGGTGTGAATGGGCTGCACTGGTAGAGAGGGTATCATACCTCTGAGATCATGGACCCCTCAAAGTATAAAGTATTTGTTTTCCATTTCAGAAATCTCTGCTGTTCCAGTTTTTTTAAAAAAAATAAAGGACAAACTCTGATGAACTAAAAAGTCTCTGGGGGTACCAAAAATGTTCACAATTATTATTTTGACTCACAATGCTCTTTTGTATCAAATTTTAATTAAGTGAAATGTGCCAATAACTTCAAATGAATTGACCAAGTTCCTCTCAAAGTCCTCTGATTGAAGTAGACCCAAATGTGTAACCACAAACAGAGTACATAAAATTATAATACAAATAACTGTTGCTGTTTTTAAATAATGTTTATTAGAATCTGTTGGCATTCAATAAATGTAATTTACATTGGCCTGTAGTCTGACTTACACAAGACCTCCTATGGTTTTGTTCATTAACACACACAGAGGGAAAAGCTTTCCTTTTAATACTCTCCTTCCGTTTCTACTTTTTAATGAGATCAGATTATGAAACTCTTACTGGATAGAATTTCTCATCCACTTCAACACAAATGATCCTATATGTTCATAACCTTTTAAGGAACACAGTACAAATAGATTTTTAAAAGTCTGGGGAGGGGGGAGGAACATCACATAGTAGGTTCAGATTCACTTCTGGATAAAAAAATAAGAATTTCGAAGTATCATTTAATATGAAAATGTTTGTTGGTATCCCTACAATGCTATGAAAAAGATTTGGATTAGGATTTAGGAGACCTTTGTTCCAGTTTGAGCTCTGTCTGAAACTCATTTTATGACTTTGAGGAAGCAAGGCACCTTTTCTCTCGGATAATTTTCCTTCTATGAAAAATTAGTAAATTAACCTAAAAATGATCTTTCATTCTTTTTTTCAGTTATAACTTTTTTTAAATTTTATTTATTTAAGGCAATGGGATTAAGTGACTTGCCCAAGGTCACACAGCTAGGTAATCATTGTCTGAGTCTGGATTTGAACTCAAGTCCTCTTGACGCCAGGGCCCATGCTGTGTCACCTAGTTGCCCCAGTTAAAATATTTTAATACATCCCCATCCCTACTTTCACAATTAGAAAAGTTAAATCTAAGATCAAGCATCCCAGTTCAGTGACCCACAGATGAATTCATGGAGTTCTTTTTGAGACAGGTGGTGTCAGGAAGATCTGAGTTTAAATTCAGTCACAGACACTAAGTGAATCCCCTTAGGCAAGTCATTTAAAACCTCTGTTTGCCTCAGTTTCCTCAACTACAAAATGGGGATAAAAATAGCACATACCAAAGATATTGTGAAGACCCAAAAAGAAAATATTTGTAAAGCGAAAAACATAATGCCTGGTATATAATAGCTCTACTTCTGACTTCATTTATTTTATCTGTGGGTAAATTTTTTTTATTATTTTATGTGGTAAAAAAATAAACTTTTTATAATTTGACTATCTCTTGTTGGTTAGGAATTCTCTCTATATTCATAGTAATAGAAGATATATGGTTTTACTCTTTTAATTTTAAAAATGAAATAACTTTTTTATAGATCATATATTCTTTTTAAGCTTGTGGCAAATGGCATGAGATGTTGGTCTAACCCTCATTCTTCCAAACTCCTTTCCAGCTTTTCCACTGATTCTTGTCACAAAGTTTTCTGTGTTGTTGTGGTTTTTCATTTTTCCTCAAGTAACTTATATTTTTGGATTTATTAAGAACTGGGATAGTATTGTTCATTGTTTCTTCTTCTTACTTATTCAAGCTGTTCTGTTGAACTACTGTTCTGTTGGTTTTGTTTTTTCCCCAACATGGAATAGTTCTCATGCCTATTGTTTTTAAATGTAGTTTGAGATGTGATAATGCTATGACACCTTCAATCATTCTTTTTTTTTCCTTACTATTTACCTTAAAATACTAACCTTTTTAACCTTCCAAACTAATTTTGTTAATCTTTTGTGGGGTACAAAATTTACTGCCATGGTAATTTGAGTACTAAATCTGTAAGTTGATTGAATTAATTTTGTCATTTTTGGTACATTGTTATGGCCCAACCATCAACAGTGACTGTGGTTCCAAATGCTTATGTATGTATTTCTGTAAAGAATGCTCTGTAGTTAAATTCATATATCTTATATGTGCCTTGGTAGTTTAAGACTTAGATATTTTATATATTTCTGCTTATTTTGAATATTATTTCACATCCAACCAACCCCAATTCTTTATTTCTTTAAGCTGATTCATTTATACAACTTATATACATTATAACATGTCTGCAAGATTTTTCTTGGACAGGAGAATGGTCATGAGTAGTCACTGATAAATTCACTCACAGATTCATAGAGGTAATTTTGGTGTGGGGTAACATTCATGTCTCTACCTCATGAGTTTGCATCAAAAAGTTTCCTATTTACACAACAGCACTGCTAACTCTAAAGCAAAGCAAGACAAAAACAAAACATTAATTATTTTTTAACATTCATTAAAAAAAATTTGAGTCCCAAATTATTTCCTTTCCTCCTGCCCCTCCCAAGCCCATTAAGAAGACAAGCAATATAAATATGCATACCATTTGATCCAGCAATACCACTACTGGGTCTATACCCTGAAGAGATGATGAAAAAAGGGTAAAAACATCACTTGTACAAAAACATTCATAGCAGCCCTGTTTGTGGTGGCAAAGAATTGGAAATCAAGTAAATGTCTTTCAATTAGGGAACGGCTTATCATATATATATATATATATATATATATATATATATATATATATATATATATATATATATATATATATATACATATAATGGAACAGTATTATTCTATTAGAAACCAAGAGGAATTAGAATTTAGGGAAGCCTGAAGGGATTTGCATGAACTGATGCTGAGTAAGATGAGGAGAACCAGAAAAACACTGCACACCCTAACAGCACCATGGGGGTGATGATCAACCTTGATGGACACACTTATTTCATCAGTGCAACAATCAGGGACAATTTTGGGCTACCTGCAATGGAGAATACCATCTATATCCAAAGAAAGAATTGTGGAGTTTGAACAGAGATCAAGGACTATTCCCTTTAATTTAGGGGGAAAAAAACTGATATCTTGTTGTCTGATCTTGCTATCTCTTGTACTTTATGTTTCTTCCTTGGGGATATGATTTCTTTCTCATCACATTCAATTTGGATCAATGTATGCCATGGAAACAATGTAAAGACTGACAAATTGCCTTCTGTGGGGGGGGGGGAAGTAAGATTAGGGGAAAAATTGTAAAACTCAAAATAAATAAAATATTTAATAAAAAAGAAGACAAGCAATGTGATATCAAATAAAAGTGAATAATTATAAATAAAGTGAAAAATAAAGTGAAAAAAGTCTTGTTTCAGTATGGACTCAGACTTCATTTGTTCTCTGTTTGTACATGGATAATATTTTTTCATTAAGAGTCCTTTGAAATTCCCTTATATTATTGTATTGATCAGAGTAGTCCAGTTTTTCACTGCTGATCATCATAATATTGCTGACACTGTGTACAACATTCTCCTGGTTTGGCTCACTTAACTTTCATAAGTTTATATATATGTCTTCCAATTTTTTCTGAAACCATCCTGCTCTTCATTTATCACATCACAATAGTATTCCAACACAATCATGTACCACAACTTGTTCAGCCATTTCCCAGTTAATGAGTACCCCTTCAATGTCTAATTCTTTGCCACCACAAAAAGAGCTGCTATAAATATTTTTGTACATCTGGATCCTTTCCCATTTTCTTTGATTCCTTTGGGATCTACATCTAGCAGGGATATTGTGGGTCAATTTCATAGTCCTCTGGTCAGAGTTCCAAATTATTCTCCAAAATTCTTGGACCAGTTCACAACTCCATCAGCAGACACTGTTAACTGATAAAACATGAAACTTAAACCAAAAGGCAAAAGCAAGGAAGTTTCAAAACATAATGGTCCACTGAAAAACCTATGTCTAGAGTGAGGGGACACACATTTAACAACAGAAACCTAATAGTGAATTTTATATAAATAGCTTGTCTCAATTTTTATCAGCATTTTAGCTCTGATGTCTCCTACATTCTCTTTTTTCTGATGTATTGACTTCTTTACTTGATTTCAATGTTCTCTCTGTCTCTGTCTCTCTCACTTTCAGTTATTGAATCTAGATCTTCTGATTTGATTCTAATCCTTAAATCAGAGTTCTTTATGTGTAGTGTGACCCATATCTGTTAGGCTGAAAAGCACCAGATCCACATATCTGTCAGCTATAGCACAAATAGTCCACTTGCCATAATCCCAAAGTCCTAAAACAATTCTTTGATTCATGGTTTCCCAGCAATAAACTCCAAAGTCCTATAAACAGTTCTGTTCAAATTAGCTAGTGGAAAACAATGCATGCAGCCATCTCGAACATCAATCATTACTGTTGCCTCTGAGCTGCTTTTATTCATGTTCTCTCAGTATTTTTATCTAAGGGGATTTTTTCCCTTGGTCTTAAGAGCTGTTTTTCTTCTTAGAATGCCTTTTCCCCCCGGATTTCACATAAAATACTTTTTTATGTCCACTTTTAGTAAATAAAATGACCATATTAAAAAGAGTTATTATCTTATTTTTCTTTTACTCCAATTATATAGACAATTGGTACTTTCTTTACCTTCTCAGACACTTGATTAATATTGTTTTGTGTGAAAATCAAACAACCAACAGGAAAAAAAATCCCACATTCATGTCATTGTCTAATTCTAGCTTGATGAAAAGAAACTTTCCATTTGTCTTCACTTACTACACTTCACTACTTCTGTTATTTGGTCAATTAGCATGGTAAATAATTCAGCACTTAATTCTAACTCCCATTAAAAGAATTGTTCAAATCCTTCCATTTTACTTAATATCCAGATATTTTCTATGATGGCCAAGTTCAATTTTTCAGGATATAATTTTTAGATACCAGTCACATTCCTTTGATCCTCAGAATCTCATATTCAATTTTCCTTTGATTTATTATAACCATGGAGGAGTTCTATACTGATCTGATTTATTATTCTTAGAATTTGGAGAGTTTTTTCTTACTGCTCATAAAATATATTTTTTGATACAAATCTGAAATTTGATTACAATTTTTCTTGATGATTAAATCCTTGGATTTTTTTTCTAATGGTGTTCTATGGATTACCTCAATCTGAGCTTTGCTATTTATTTCAATATTTTCAGACAATTATCTTTTTTTCTTTTTTTCTTTTTTTCAGACAATTTTCTATAAGATTCCTTAAAGAAAATGGTGTTTAGATATTCTTATAGAAAATAGTGTCCACATTTTTGTTTTTTTGAAATTTTTCTGGTTATAATCCATAGATTATTTTTTACAATCTGCTTTCAACTTTGAGTTCTTATTTTTTAAGAAATATTTTATTTAATTTTGAGTTTTACAATTTTATCCCTATTCGTGCTTCCCTCCCCCCACCCCAACAGAAGATAGTCTGTTCATGTTTGCATTGTTTCTATGGTATACACTGATCTAAGTTGAATGTGAAGAGAGATAAATCATATCCTTAAGGAAGAAAAATAAAGTATAAGAGATCTCAAAATTACATAATAAGATATCAGGTTTTTTTCCTAAATTGAAGGTCATAGTCTTTGGTCTTTGTTCAAACTCCACAATTTTTTTCTCTGGATACACATGGTATTCTCCATTGCAGATAGCCCAAAATTGTCCCTGATTGTTGCACTGAAGGAAAAAGCAAGTCCATTAAGGATGATCATCATCCCCATTTTGCCATTAGGGTATACAATGTTTTTCTCGTTCTGCTCATTTCGCTCAGCATCAGTTCATGCAAATCCCTCCAGGTTTCCCTGAATTCCCATCCCTCCTGGTTTCTCATAGAACAATAGTGTTCTATCACATACATATACCACAGTTTGCTAAGCCATTCCCCAATTGAAGGACATTGACCTGATCTCCAATTCTTTGCCACCACAAACAGGGATGCTATGAATATTTTTATACAAGTGATGTTTTTACCCTTTTTCATAATCTCTTCCTATATAGACCTAGTGGTGATATTACTGGATCAAAGGTATGCACATTTTTGTTGCCCTTTGGGCATAATTCCAAATTGCTCTCCAGAAAGGTTGGATGAGTTCACAGCTCCATCAACAATGCATTAGTGTCTTTGGGTTCTTGTTTTGTTGAGCTCATATATGTTCTTTTAATTTTGCTAGATTTAAAATTTTGTTCCATTAATTTTCCTTCTGTCTTTGTATTTTTGCATTCCAATTCTGTCATTTTATGTTTATGGAAATAGCTTCTCATTAGGTTAATATATATATATATATATATATATATATAATTAAAAGTTCTAATTTCTTTTATATTTTGCATAATTTTTTTTATTATTTTTTGAAACTAATGTGGACTTCCAGTCAAGATGGCAGAGAGAAGACAGGCATGGTGTTAAGTGCTCCTGATTCCCCTCAAAAATAGCATGAAAGAAACCTCTTAACAGAAATTCGATCTACAAAACCCAGAAAGAGAAGCTAGGAGAAGAACACCTACCAACAAGGTCTGAACCAGCAGCGTAGACCGGAGAGCTAGTGTAGGGACAGCAACTGGGGGAAGGCAGGGGCCTGGTGTTAGCCACAGAGGCTTTGGTGTGTGACTGTGCAAAAGCCACCTTTAGCTGTGGAATCTTTGTTGGGGGGGGGGCAGGGGGCAGAACTACGGGAAGTTGAGTTCCAGCACAGAGAGTTTCCCAGAGCATGCCTGGAAAATGACCAGCTGGACTGGGACCTGAAGGCCATACTTTCAGCAAAGTCCCCTCCCCAGAACAAATGGTAAACAACCACTACCCCCTTAGGCTCATGTGTGGGCAACAGAGTTCCCTCTACTGAGGGCTCAGCCCATTGTTCAAGGTCAACTCAGACCCTGCTGCTGAGGGCCTCAAACACTCCAGAGAAAGCAACCAATGCCCCCTACTGGCGAACACTTCGAATTACTAAGCCAAGTGAACAAAGCCTCTAGAATCTTCAAAAGCAAACCTCTGAGAGCCACCCCCCCCCAACAAAAGATCGTAAGAAGATGAAGAAAGGACAGAGGAAGAGGGCCCATGAAGAAATACTTGGAAGAAAAAGATTCTAACCCAGAGAGATCTAGCACTTCTGAGGAGAATATGAATTGGTCTCCAGCCCAGAAAGACTTCCTTGAAGAAATCAGGAAGAGGTTTAAAAATCAATTGGAAAAACTGGGAAAAGAAACTCAAGAGAAAATCAACATGTTGCAAGAGAAAATAAACATCTCAATAAGAAAATTAATCCTTGGAAAATACAATTGGACAAATACAAAAAGAGAATAATTCTCTCAAATCCTCAATTGGGCAAATGCAAAAAGAAAATGATTCTCTCGAAACTGCAATTGGGCAAATGGAAAAGTCCTTCAAAAATAGAATTGACCCACTGGAAAAGGAGTTGAAAAACATAAATGGGGGTGGCTAGGTGGTGTAGTGGATAAAGCACCAGACCTGGAGTCAGGAGTACCTGGGTTCAAATCTGGTCTCAGACACTTAATAATTACCTAGCTGTGTGGCCTTGGGCAAGCCACTTAACCCCATTGCCTTGCAAAAAAAAAAATCTAAAAAAATTTTTTTAAAAGAATGCATCAATCCCCTCTGGAAAGTGATCCTAAAATGAAAACACCAACTATCAGATAAAAGAAAAAATTCTGCAAGCAGCCAGAAAGAAACAATTTAAATACCAAGGAGCCACAGTAAGGATTATGCAGGACCTGGCTGCATCAACATTAAGGGATCAAATAGCCTGGAACAAGATATTCCGAAGAGCAAGGGAGGTTGGAATGCAGCCAAGAATACACTGTCCGGCAAAGCTGAGCCTTCTTTTTCAGGGGGAAAAGAGACATTTAACAAAGTAGGAGACTTCCAACATTTCCTGATGAAAAGGCCAGAGCTAAATAGAAAATTTGGACATTAAATAGGAAGCTCAAGAGAAAGATGAAAAGGTTAAAAAAAGGGTAAAGGAACTAAAACACTTTTATCCAATAAGATGAAACTAGCTATATTCCCACTTGGGAGAAAGATTCTCATAATTCTTAAGAACTGTAACTCTATTAGAGAGAATATACTTAGCCAGAGGTGATGGGAACAAATGACTTATTGGTGAGATTGTTATCCTCCAATAAGATGAAACTGGCTAAATCCCAACCTGGGAGAAAGTCTCTAAGAACTCTCAAGAACTGTAACTCTATTAGAGAGAATATATTTAGACAGAGTGATGGACACTCATAACTTTTCTGTGACTCAGATAGAATTATTGAAAAACAATACCTCCTCAAAAAGGGGCACAGTAATGAGATGGGAGGATGGAGGAGATATAATAGGGTAAATCTCATTACATTAAGAGGTAAAAAAAGACCTATTGTAATAGAGGGGAAGAAGGGAGGAGGTGAGAACTACCTGAATCTTCATCTCATCACATTTGTCTTAAAGTTAACTTACATACATTCAGTTAAGGTAAGGAACTTATTTTACCTTTCAAGTATTAAAAGGGGAAAAAGGGAGGGGGACAGAGATGGGGAGAAAAAAGGGGAACTAACAGAAGGAAGGGAAGGAAGAAGGGGAAAAAGGGAAAGGGGAAAGAAAGGGGAGGGGGTTGATATAGGAGGACAAACACATTGAAGGTGGCATTATTCAAAAACATAATACTGGGGAATATCAATAAAGGGATAAAAGGGGGGAAATACAAACAGAAGGAAGATAGCATGGAGGACAATAAAGAGTTAGTAATTATAACTTTGAAAGTGAATGGGACAAATTCTTCCTTAAAAAGTAACTGAATAACAGAGTGGATTAAAAACTAGAATCCTACAATATGTTGCTTACAAGAAACTCATTTGAAGCAGAGATATACATATAAAGTAAAGGTAAAAGGTTGGAGTAAAATATATTTTGCTTCAGCTGAAGTGAAAAAAGCAGGGGTAGCAATCCTTATCTCAGACAAAGCAGCTGCAAAAATAGATAGCATTAAAAGAGATAAGGAAGGAAACTACATCCTCCTAAAAGGTACCATAGACAAAGAAGTAATTTCAATACTAAATTTGTATAAATGGTATAGCATTCAAATTTTAGAGGGGAAGTCGAAAGAGCTACAGGAAGAAATAGACAAGAAAACTCTTCCAGTGGGAGGCCCCAACCTCTCACTCTCAGATTTAGATAAATCTGATACAAAAATAAACAATAAGTAAGTTAAGGAGGTAAATAGATTGCTAGAAAGCCTAGATATGATAGACTTATGGAGGAAATTGAATGGGGATAGAAAGGAATGTACTTTTTTCCTGTAGTTCATGGCACTTACACAAAAAATTGACCATGTACTAGGACATAAAAACCTAATGATCAATTGCAGAAAGGCAGAAATAGTGAACATATCTTTCACAGATCATAATGCAATAAAAATCATATGTGATATTGGACCAGGGAGATATGGACCCAGAATTAATTGGAAACTAAATAGCCTCATATTAAAGAATGAGTGGATCAAGCAACAAATTATAGAAATAATTAATTATTTCTTCCTAGATAATGACAATATGGGATACACTCAAGGTGGCAGTCAAGGGACATATTATATCTTTAAATGCTTACATGAATAAATTAGAGAAAGAAGAATTCAATGAACTAAATATCCAATTAAAAACATTAGAGAAAGAACAAATTAAATACCCCCAATTGAATACCAAATGAAAGGAGGAAATTAATAAAAATCTAAAAATGAAAGGAGAAATCAATAAAATCAAAAGCAAGAAAACTATTGAACTAATAAATAAAACAAAGAGTTGGTTTTATGTAAAAAAAATAAAATTGATAAACCTCTGGTCAATTTGATTAAAAAAAAAAGAAAAAAGAAAACCAAATTGCTAGTATCATAAATGAAAAAGGTAAACTCACCACCAAATTAAAGTAACACTTCAAAATTATTTTCCCCAATTCTATGCAAGTAAATTTGATAATCTAAGTGAAATGGATGAATATTTACAAAAATATATGTTGTCCAGGTTAAATTAAGAGGAAATTAAAAACCTAAATAACCCTATCTCAGAAAAAGAAATTCAACAAGCCATTATTCAACTCCCTAAGAAAAAAATCTCCAGGGCCAGAGGGATTCACAAGTGAATCAATCATTTAATTAATTAAATGATTAATTAAATACCAAACATTTAAGGAACAAGTAGTTACAATTCTATATAAACTTTCTGGAAAAATAAGTGAAGACGGAACTCTGTCTAACTCTTTCTATGACATCAATATGGTGCTGACACCTAAACAGGAAGAGTTAAAACAGAGAAAGAAAATTATAGACCTATCTCCCTCATGGATATAGATGCAAAAATCTTGAATAAAATATTAGCAAAATGATTACAACAAGTTATCACTAGGATAATACATTATTATCAAGTAGGGTTTATCCCAGGAATGCAGGGTTGGTTCAATATTAGGAAAACTGTTAGTATAATTAATTATTTCAATAATAAAACTATAAGAAATCATATAATTCTATCAAAAGATGCTGAAAAAGCTTTTGACAAAATACAGCACCCATTCCTACTAAAAACACTAGAGAGCATAGGAATAAATGAATTGTTCCTTAAAATAAAAAGTAGTATCTATCTGAAACCATCAACAAACATTATATGCAATGGGGATAGGCTAGAGGAATTCCCAATAAGATCAGTGGAGAAACAAGGATATCCATTATCACCACTACTATTCAGTATTGTATTAGAAATGTTAGCTTCAGCAATAAGAGAAGAAAAAGAAATTGAAGGAATTAGAATTGGAAGGAAGAGACAAAAACTCTCATTCTTTGCAGATGACATCCCCAAACGTCATCTAAAAAATTACTAGGAATAATTAACAACTTTAGCAAAGTCACAGGATATAAAATAAACCCTCATATATCTTCATCATTTCTATATATGACTAGCAAGATGCAGCAGAAAGAGCTAGAAAGAGAAATCCTATTCAAAGTAACCTCAGACAATATAAAATACCTGGGAGTCTACCTGCCAAGGCAGACTCAGAAAGTTTTTGAAAACAATTACAAAACACTTCTCACACAAATAATACCAAATTTAAATAACTGGGTAAATATCCACTGCTCATAGATAGGCTGAGCTAACATAATAAAAATGACAATTCTATCAAAATTAAACTACTTGTCTAGTGCCCCACCAATCAAAATTCCCCCCAAATTACTTTAATGAGTTAGAAAAAATTGTCAATAAATTCATATGGAGAAATAAAAAGTCGATAATTTCCAGGGATTCAATGAAAAAAAGTGCCAAAGAAGGTGGCTTAGCCTTACCAGATATAAAATTATATTATAAAGCCAAACTGTCTGGTATTGGCTAAGAAGTAGAGTGGTGGACCAGTCTAGAGGCAATAGCAGGAAATTATTATAGTAATCTTCTGTTTGATAAACCCAGAGAGCCCATCTATTGGGATAAAAACTCTTTCTTTGATAAAAACTGTTGGGAAAATTGGAAGTTAGTATGGAAGAAACTTGAATTAGACCAACACCTCAAACCCTATACTATAAGATCAACATGGATACAAGATTTAGACATAAAAAACAATATTATAAGCAAACTAGAAGATAAAGCAGTAGTATACCTGTCAGGTCTATGCAAAGGGAAGCAGTTTATGACCAAGGAAGAGATGGAGAAAAATCATTATAACCAATTTTTGATTACACAATTTTGATTACTTTAAATTAAAAAGCTTTTCAACAGACAAAACTACTGTAACCAAGATCAAAACCAATGTAGTAAATTGGGAAACAATTTTTAAAACTAATATTTCTGACAAAGGAATCATTTCTAAAATACACAGAGAACTGAGTCAAATTTTCAAAAAAACAAGGCATTCTTCAATTGACAAATGGTCAAAGGATGTGCAAAGGGAATTTATAGATAAGGAAATCAAAGTGATCCATAGGCATATGAAAAATTGCTCTAAATCATTACTTGTTAGAGAAATACAAATTAAAGCATCTCTGAGTTACCACCTCACACCTCTCAGACTGGCAAATATGACCAGAAAAGATAATGATCAATGTTGGAAGGGATGTGGGAAATCTGGGATACTAATATATTGTTGGTGGAGCTGTGAACTTATCCAACCTTTCTGGAGAGCAATTTGGAATTATGCCCAAAGGGCAACAAACATGTGCATACCCTTTGGTCCAGCAATACTACCACTGGGCCTATGCCCTGAAGAGAGTATGAAAAATTGTAAATCTTAACTTGTACAAAAATATTCATAACAGCCCTGTTTGTGGGTGCAAAGAAATGGAAATTAAGTGAATGTCCTTCAGTTGGGAAATGGCTTAACAAACTGTGGTATATGTATGTCATGGAACACTATTGTTCTATTAGAAACCAGGAGGGATGAGAATTCAGGGAAGCATGGAAGGATTTGCATGAACTGATGCTGAGTGAGATGAACAGAACCAGAAATACATTGTGCACCCTAACAGCAACATGGGGGTGATGATCAACCTTGATGGACTGGCTCATTCCATCAGTGCAACAATCAGGGACAATTTTGGGCTATCTGTGATGGAGAATATGATCTGTATCCAGAGAAAGAATTGTGGAGTTTGAACAAAGGCCAAAGACTCTTTACTTCAATTTAGAAAAAAAATTATCTTATCATGTAATTTTGCTATCTCTTAAACTTTATTTTTCTTCCTTAAGGACATGATTTCTCTGTCATCATAATCAACTTAGATCAATGTATGTCATGGAAACAATGTAAAGACTAACAGACTACCTTCTATGGGGGTGGGGGTAGGGAAGCAAGAATGGGGGGAAAATGTAAAACTCAAAATAAATAAAATCTTTCTTTAAAAAAAAGAAATTAATGTGGATGTGCTTGAAATCATTCCATTATTATTTGAAGTGTCTTTACATAATGTGTTGTAGGATCTTGTGTTCAAATTTTGCCTCAGACATGAACTTAAATGAGTTACTTAACCTCCCAAATTCAGTTTTCTCATCTGTAAAATTAGAAATTTTGACTTAAAAGTCTCTAATGTTCTTTTCAGCTCATCATCTGGAATCTTCTGATTCTATAACCAAAAGTCCATATCAATGACATCTATGATAGATTCTCTTAAATGCTAAAGCATCAAGGTGATATCCTTTGATATTCTTCAAATGCAGCACCCTCTGACTCTTACTTAAAAGATGATAATCATTGAACTTTATGGGGCATGTCTGAATATTTGGATGTAGCCATGGTAAGTAGATAAAAATGAATATGGGTCTTCTATCTAATATGTTAGTTTTGGAAGTTAAGGCTAATTTATCTCCCTTTGATAATGGAATAAAATTGAGTTCTTATCACTAATATATCTCTAAGTCTCTAATTTTCTAACAGTCTTAGTCTGAAATCTCATTGCCATTTACAGTTAACTCTGTGATATAAAATTTAACTGTGCTACTAATCTGGAAAGGCTTCAATCACATGTCAAACTATAACCAAAGGACTAGCTTAATATGTTTGGAGAGGATCTTCATCACTCTCAGAACATTTTAAAAAATTGATTTCTGGTTTGGTTTTTTTTGGCACAGTGATGCAGAAAAACTGTCTTCTAAAGAGGTGAGAGGGAAGGTTGGAACTTTCATTGATAGCAGGAGTACTTTCATACACAAAGTAGTAGTAACTAACAGGTTTAGTTTAAATGAATTAATTTACATATTATATCTGAAATACTTCACTGATATGTTGCTATACAATGAATGATAATTTTCCTTATTGTTCAGTCATTTTTCAGCTGTGTCCAAATTTTCATTACCTCATTTGGGGTTTTCTTGGCAAAGATCCTGGAATGGTTGGCCATTTCCTTCTCCGGCTCATTTTACAAATGAAGAAACTGAGACAAACAGGGTTAAATGACTTGCCCAACGTTAAATAGCTCATAAATGTCTGAGGCAACATGTGTGTCAGGATGATGACTTTTTCTGAATTCACATCCTGCACTCTATCCACTGTACCACCTAGCTGGTGAAAGCTATGCTTAATCTTAGATAAAGTTTAGCTTAAGAAATATTTTTAAGTTAATCAATCCCATAATAGTTATATAACTGTATGTTCTCTCTAAGAAAGGTATGTTGTTTGAGAAGTTTCAGAGCTTAGGTGTCTGATATGGCCACCAGTGAAATCTAATGCCAGCAATAACATTTGTTAGTAAAGCATTCACTGGAATAGTAGCAGCAATTCTCTGTGTTCCCTCTCATCTTCCTAAAAATATCATAAAATTGAAAGGAATTTTAACTAATAGAAACACAATCTAAGTCTTAGAAATACCGTTTCTTGAACAAGAAACATCAATTACAAAATTTGATTGTGACTACAAAGAGGTGAAATTATACAGACTTTCTTTAGGAAAATAAACAGTTTTCCTAATGCTATGTTAGCACTAGTTAGTTTTTTAAAGAGCAAAATAAAACTTTTGGGGGGGAATTGGCAATCCAAGTATTTTAGGAATGTGGCAATGGGCCCATTGTGTGGGAGAACAGCATGTGATTATAAGAAAAATTAGTTCATTTGGATTTGGCAGGTATTTTCCTTACAGCAGTCCTGGACAGTCCTCCCAAGGTAGATCTACCAAACATCTTGTCTGGGCAGATTTCTGCAAATTCAGTCATCAGCAATGAAAATGCTCTAAGTGGGTAGCAACCAAAGCCTCAATTAATTAGTCATTTTGCTCAGTTAAGATAACTCATTTCATTCCCCTTTCAAGGTCTTAAAAAACTACAAATGAGGAAGGAGAGAGAACTTTCCCCCTTTTAATTTAGAATTGACTTAACTAAAGAAAACACTGCACAGTACTTCACTAGATTTCTAAATTCTCTGTGAGCAGAGCTGTAACTATTACAGGGGTGAACGATGCTTTGATTGAGGCCCTTAACCTTCTGGGAAGGAGAATTCTTTGAAAGGGGTTAGACATGTGTGTACTTCCTGCTATTAACTGTTTTCCCATACTTATTCTCAAAGTCCTCTACCTGACCATTCATCAGTGGTGAGAGACTATTGAGACTATCTCCTACATTGCCATGATTAGTTTTTCCCTTTGTCACTTTAGATAAAATTAGTCCTCTGTATCTTACTTTATTCAGCTATAGACTGTTAATACTTTTTTGACCCAGCAGTACCACTTCTAGGTCTATATATCCCAAAAAGATCACAAAAAAGGGGAAAAGCCCCACATGAATAAGAATATTCATAGCATCCCTTTTCTTGGTGGCGAAGAATTGGAAATTAAAATAATGCTCATCAATTGGGGAATGGCTGAACAAGTTGTGATATATGAATATAAAAGAAAATTATTGTTCTAAACAAACAAGCAGATTTCAAAAAAAAAACCTGAAAAGGCTTAAATGAACTGATGCTGAGTGAAGTGAACAGAACCAGAAGAACATTGTATATACTTTAACAGCCACATTGAGTGATGATCAACTTTGACAGGCTTTGCTCTTCTCAGCAATACATCAATCAAAGACAGGTCCTAAAAGACAATTCTAAAAGACCTGCAATAGAAAATGCCATCCATATACAGAGAAAGAACTATGATATCTGAATGCAGATCAAAGCATACTATTTTTACCTTTTTCAAGTTTGTTTTTGCTTTTTTCCTTCTTATGGTTTTCCCCCTTCTTGTTCTGATTCTTCTTTCACAGTGTGACTTATATGAAAATATATGTAACATGATTTTATATGTATAACTAATATCAGATAACTTGCTACCAAAGGTGGGGGGGGGGAAGAGAAGGATGGAAGGAAGAAAACTGCACAAAAATGAATTTTTAAAATTATCTTTATATAATAAATAGAAAAATAAGCAATAATAATAAAAATTTGAAAAGAAAGGTCTATAAGAGTTGATCTAGTGTAGCTAGGTGGGAGAGTAGATAGAATGCTGGCAGTAAAGTCAGGAAGATGAGTCTTCTTGAGTTCAAATTTGGTCTCAGACATTTCCTAGCTGTGTGAACCTTGGCAAGTCACTTAACCCTGTTTGACCCAGTTTCTTCATCTTGTAAAAATAAACTGGAGAAAGAAATGGCAAATTATTTCAGTATCTTTTCCAAGAAAATCCCAAATGAGGTTATCAAGAGTCAGACACAACTGAAAACTGACTGAATAACAACAACTTTTTCTGCAAAATACATGGTTTGAGCCTTCAAGGAGTTCATACTCTAATGGAGGAGACAATATACAAATCTTTTCATAGATATATGTTAGATACAGAATAAATGGAAGATAATACAGTAAGTCAAGTGAGAAGAATACTAGACCAGGACCTAGGACACAACTTCTAGGATCTATTTTTTCTATTAACTCCCTGAGTAATCTAGGACAAATTATTCCCTTTCTGTAAATGAGGAGGTTTCATTTGATAATCTCCAAAAGTGCTCTGAAATTCTTTATTCAAAGGTCCCTTTAACTTCAGATTGCTTCCACCAGGAACCCTTTGATAGGTCCTTTAATTTTCTCATAATTAATATATTTTTATCTTTTTAAACACTGAAATATATATTATTTTGTATTGTTGTGCCAGGCTCATTGTGACCCCAGTTGGGGTTTTTCTTGGTAAAGATATTGGAGTGGTTTGCCATTTCTTTCTCTAGTTAGCTTTACACTAAAATTTAGATGTGAAATTGAGGCAAACAGTTAAGTGACTTGCCCAGTGTTGCAAATTTGAACTCAGGATGCTAATCTAATTCTAGGTTTAGCACACTATGCACTGAACCACCAGCTACCTCACCAAAATATATACATACGAAAAAAAGAAAAACATGAAAGAAAAAATTACCAAAAATTGTGTTTTCTTTCAAAGTTTGTATTAAATTTAGCCAGGTTTTGACAAAATCATACTGTCCTTCTTTGTGGGAGACAGGGATCTAGGTTCAAATGCTAACTTTGATAATTATTATCTGTATATGAATAGCAAAGAATTGCCAAGAATCAATTAAAGAAATTTTTAAAAATTGTTAAATTGTGCAATCTGGACAAGTCACTTAACCTACATAAGCACCAGTTTCCTCATTTATATAGGGAAAAATTGTATTTGATGTTTTCTAAGGTCCCTTCCAGCTCTTGATTCTTTCCTGGATGTTAAAACAGGGCACTGTTCCTGTTACTGCTGTTTTTATTTACACAATTGTGGTCATTTTGCATATTACCATTTTGATTATTTGCAAGGCAATGGAGTTAGGTGATTTGTCCACAGTAACACAGCTTTTAAGTATCTGAGTCTGGATTTGAACTCAGATCCTTCTGACTCCAAGGATAGTGTTCTTCTCTGTGCCAAATAGTTGCCTCAAAATATCCCTTTTTTAGATCTATTTTCTCCATTCTGAGTCATTTGTTACATCTTCCCATGTTTCTTTGAATCCTTCACATTTGGCATTTCTTATGGCACAGTAAGATTTCACTACATTAATATGTCATAATTTGTTTAGTCATTGCCCAGCTTTTTTTTTTTTACAAGTAGTTTATTTCCTTTTGGGGCTGTTACAAATGCTGCTAAGAATATTTTTGTATAAGTAGATTTTTTCTTATTATTAAGTTTGCTTAAAAAATTGTCTTCAATTTAACAAGCTCCAATTGAGACTCTACTGTAAGTACTGAAGATAAAAAACAAAACAGTTTTTGCCCTCAGGGGTACTTTACTTACACTCTACTGAGGCAGACAAAATATACATAAATAAGAAAATATGTAATATATACAAATTAAGTATACTGAATATTCTCTGATTTTTTTTCTGCCAGAGCATAGTCTCTCCTTCAGTGCTCTAAGGGTACTTCTGAAGAGTTGGGATATTTCTTCTCCACTGCTATTGGCTTAAGTCCCTATTCTGAGTATATTCTCTCTTCATTTCATTATTTGCTACCCATGATAAGCATTCTAGTTCCATTTAACAGCTCCCCATCATTTAACTTTTACAAATGAATACTTACTTTTAATCTATAATAAGAACAGAATTACAAATTCTTCAGGAACACAGTGTGCCCTATGAGAAGGCTCATACTGAACATTATTTATACATAACATTGATCAAACCAAGTTCATGTCCAAATTCAACATCTCAATGGATAAGCCCTAGTCTCAGACAGTGATGACCTGGGTCCCAAAGAAGACTCCTTGATCTGTATGGCATAGAAGTTAGACTAACAACAAAGCCTAACATAGAATGAACTCTACGATCTAAGACTTTTCTGACATTTTGAAACACAAGGTCACAGCATTAAATTTCTTTTTAAAAAATGAAAGAACAACTTCTGAGATAGGTAAAGAATTGGAGTTCACATTCTCAGGTCACATACAGGCCTTGAATGCAAGTCCTTGCCCATTGGGTTTTGTTTTTGTTTTTGTTTTTTTTTCTTTTCTCAGCAGAGCACAATTTGTAGACAGTCAAACTAAAAGAATCAAGGGTCTTGTCTATTAGTACCTCCCTCCTCCAAGTTCTGGCTACATAGTGATAGCCTTCAAAGAGGCTTCTGTTTAAGAACTATACTTAGTTACAGAATGTCTAGGCAAGCTCCTAAATCCAATGGGAATTGAAGCAATTGTGAGCCTCTTGCAAATGCGTGCAGCAGTCCCCTGATTCATTCACATGGGTTTAGTGCTGCCTCAAAGTGGCAGACTGTTTAAAGACAGAAAGGCAGGAGATCAAATGTGAATGGGGAAGAGCAAGTTATTTTTTCTGGAATGGAAATGAATGGTAATAATAATGCTAATGCTAATATTTTTATAGTGCTTACTCTGTGCCAGCTACTTTACAAATTTCAACACATTTGATCATCACAATAGCTATTATTATTATTATTATCCCCATTTTAAAGATGAGGAAATTAAGCATATTCATCTAAGTAAAATAAATGTCTAAGGTTAAAATTGAATTCAGGGCTTCCTAATTCTAGGCCTGAATCTAGTTGCCCCATATAAATAATGTAAAATCAGACTGGAAAGATAATTGGAGTCAAATCATACTGAATTTAAATACCAAATAGCAAGGAGTCAATCAGTTAAAAGATATAAATATTCTTAATACTAATATGTCATAATTCCAAACTGCTTTTCAAAAAGATCAGAACACTTTGCAATTTAATGTATATAGTATATAGTATGTAGTATGTAGTATTTTAAAATGTAGATTTTTGAACAAACCGTTTTTGAATAAACTGCTATTGAACTTTTTCAACCATCTTTGTTAAATAGTGAATTTTTTTCCCAGTGTTTTATGACCTTGGATTTTTTTAACTACTAGTCTAGAATATTTGGTTCTATATCATTGTTTGAAAATCTGTCCCACTTTCTTATTTTAAAATTTTTTGTTCAGTTTAAGAAAATTGTAATAATTATTGCTTTATAGACTAACTTTAACTCTAAAAAATAAAAGTTATTTCCCCTTTTTTATTTACTATTAATTTCCTCAATACTTTTGAGAAGCAGCACAGTATAGTGGCTAGAGATTCAACTTCTATGCCAGGAAGATATGGATTCAAGTCTGACCTCTGAAACATGCTGTCAGTCCGGGCAAATGACTTAACTTCTCTATTCTACATAATTTTATATTTGAAGTTGTACAGAAAGTGCTTTGAAAATATTCATGATGGAATTGTATATACTAATGAAATCAGGGGCTAATTCCTATCTCAGTTCTTCCATATAAATACTATTTCCTCCCTCTTCCAATCTATAAAATGTTTCATTTGAATTTTTAGTTGCTATTGAATTTAAGTTATAGATTAATTTGGAATAGTAAGTGTTACTATCTTGGCTAGGATTATCTTTATTGACTATAATTACTTAGTTACTCCTCTATTTTTCTTCCTTTTTTTGGTTTTTGCAAAGCAATGGGATTAAGTGACTTGCCCAAGGTCACACAGCTAGGTAATTATTAAGTTTCTGAGGTCAAATTTGAACTCAGATCTTCCTCACTCCATTGCTGCTGCTCTTATCCGCTGTGCCACCCAGCTGCACCACTCCTCTTTTTTCTAAAAAGTGGTCCTATGTGCATTGGTAAGCTAATGCTAAAATATTTAATAAAATTTGGTATGATTTAAAATAGTATTTTTGTTAATAGTATTATATTAATATTAATTATTTAATAAATTTTTTTGCTGAACCTATTTTTTTATTTTGATCTATTTTACAGTTGTTGAATATCCTGGGGTTTTTTGATAAACCATCATATATCAATTGCATCAATGCAGTTTTAATATTGACAATTGACTATTGCCCAGAGGATACAAAATTACTCTCTGCTTACTGTTAGTTGACTGTCTAAGAATACTTGATTCAACAGAGCAAAATATTTGCCATAAAATTTTACCTCCAACAAGACATTCCCTATGTCTATAACAAAAGAATGCGAGATTCTTTCAAAGATAAAAGGGAAGAATTTATTTTATTCAATGATACATGGATTATTAAGATTAAATGAGATTTAAAACAAGGATACAGATGCTTGCCAAAATAATAGAGGGGATTTGGCTCAGAGATCTTGAAGAAGGATTCTCTGTATATAGTGAGGTTCTCTGTGCTCAGGTTTTCAAATCATATTATGTTGGTTCTATAAGGTTCCAAAACATTACAGAGGCTCCTAAAGAATTCCATATAAACTCCCGAGTTTGTCCAAACTATCCACAAAGGAAAAAATGAATGAAAAAATGTAAGTTTTCCAAACTATGGCAATGCAACTGGATTAACAAACTTTAGAACTCATTCATCAGTATTTATACATCTATTTCTATTTATCTATAGATATATGTAGAGAAATAAATATATCTATATGTATGTAATATATATGCAAAATAAATACATCTTTTATATATCTATCAGTGCCTATATCTATTTCCATTTATATGTATGTAGAAAGTTTTAATATTATGAAAATTATATATGATATAACCATCATTTTTAAAAAACAAAATGAAAAGGATAGCAAAGAAAGCATTTTTTTTCTTAAGATGATTTTAAAGTATTCAACTCAAGAACATATGCAATGAAGAAATAATTAAAACTTTCCCATTAAGAACAGGGTTAAAGTAAGTCTTTCTACTCTTGGAATATATACATAGATAGAGATAGATACAGACAGAAATATGTATATGTATGTATAGATATATGTGTATCTGTACAGATATATGTAAATAAAAGTATACATATATGTACACAGGATATGCATACGCACATTTATTGTATATACATATCTTGAAGAAACATTACATATGGCCATAAATTGAACAGGAGGAGAATGATTTGGGTGACCTTTAGGAAATTACAAAGATCTTTTGTTGGTCCTCAGCTTCTCCTTGAAACAAAAATTCATCTTTTTTTTTTTTTTTTTGGTCTATTTTGATTGAAGCCTGTGACTTTAGGTTCAGGAAGCTTTGGGATAGAAATTTCTCCACCAAAGCAAATCAACAGTCCTCTCCAATTTGCTCCTCTTAGAAAGTTGCTTGGGAGCACTGAGCTATTATGAGGTATAGGTAGGACTTGAGCCCAAGTTTTCCTGAATTCAAAGATGACTTTTCATTTAATTTTCAAGGGTGAATTTCTAGAAAGCTATCAATACAGTATTATATCAACAAAACGGGGAACTTAAATGAATTTATAAATTGAATTAATAGTTAATTATTTATCTTAATCAAATTTAATGAATTTACCAAAATATAAAGTACTTATGTTCACAATACAGGAAATAGATAATCTATATAATCCAATGAGAAAGCAATGTCATGAAAAAAGGACATCAGCAGCAGGTGAATTTTCAAGAAAATTATAGCAAACATTTAAAGAACAAATGCCCCTTCTATATAAATACCGTTAAATTATTTTTCTTTCTTTTTTAAAGAAAGATTTTATTTATTTTGAGTTTTACAATTTTCTGCCATTCTTGCTTCCCTCCCCCCACAGAAGACATTCTGTTAGTCTTTACATTGGTTCCACTGATTTCAGTTGAATGTGATGACAGAGAAATCATATCCTTAAGGAAGAAAAATAAAGTATGTGATAGTAAAATTCCTTAATGATATAACTTTTTCCCCCCTAATTTGATGGTAATAGCTTTTGGTCTTTGTTCAAAGTCCATAATTCTTTCTCTGGATACAAAAGGCATTCTCCATTGCAGATGGCCCATAATTGACCCTGGTTGTTGCACTCATGGAATGAACAAATCCATCAAAGTTGTTCATCACCCCATGTTGCTGTTAGGGTATACAATGTTCTTCTGGTTCTGCTCAACTCGCTTAGCATCAGTTAATGCAAATTGTTCCCATCCCTCCTGGTTTCTAATAGAACAATAGTGTTCCATGGTATACATATACCACAGTTTGTTAAGCCATTCCCCAGTTGAAGGACATTCACTTAATTTCCAATTTTTTGCCACCATAAACAGGGCTGCTTTAAATATTTTTGTACAGGTGATGTTTTTACCCTTTTTTCATAATCTCTTCAGGGTATAGACCCAGTAGTGGTATTGCTGGGTCAAAGGGTATGCACATTTTTGTTGCCCTTTGGGTATAATCTCAAATTGCTCTCCAGAAAGGTTGGATGAGTTCATAGCTCCACCAACAATGTATTAGTGTCCCAGATTTCCCACATCCCTTCCAACATTGATCATTGTCCTTTCCGGACATATCGGCCAGGATGAGAGGTGTGAGGTGATATCTCAGAGATGCTTTAAATTGCTAAATTATTTTTAACTTAGAGAAAGATAACATTCAACTAGACACTTTTTTTATGAGACAATATTTCCAAATAAGATAAGAAGGAAGAAACAAGAAGTAAATACCAATCTCATGAATGACAACCATTATAAAATTATAAATAAAATTCCAGAATATATTTTAAAATTTATTACAACTAAATGCAATTAAACTAGGAATGCAAGGAAACTTCAAAAATATGAAAATTAAAAAATTTATTACAAAAATTATGAAAAAGAAAGCAATTATTCTTAAACTAAATTTAATTTAAATTAAACTAAAAGACAAGCACTATGCATAAATGAAAAATATTAGAAACTTTCCTATTGAGAATAGGGCCAAAATAAATGTTTCAACTCAGCATTGGTTTTAAATAGTATTCTAGAAAAGCTAGATATGGCAATCAGGAAAGAAAAATAAATTAAAAATAAATACTGGAAAAGAGTGGCATCATATTTCTAAATAGAAATGATATTCTAATTCATTAATGTATCTTATAGATATTCAATTCAACACTATTACTACCTTTGATTACCTCTTTGATGCTCATACTAGTTTGTATAATTAAAAATCTAAAAAAACCTTTCTGTTGTTTTCTTGTTCCCCCAAGGTATTTGCATTGATATAGGTGTTACTTAAAAGTAAATACTATAGGTTATTATTTGATAGAGTTTACATTGAATCATTGATTAATCATTCCTAATTGTAAACTTCAGGCAATTTTGGGGGCAAATAGGGATGGACATTTTAACAAGCTATTCTAAGCTTAGCCTTATTTCTATGGTTTCTCCAAGTTACTTTCTTATTCTAAATTATCATCTTTCATCTTTAAAAGTGTGTGGTTTAGCTGGGTACCTGATTTGGACCCAATTTTTCTTGATTTTTTATATTATATGCCTAAAGTTCACTCTCTTATTGGATAAAAAATCTTGGACAATTTAAATTGGTATACTCTTACATGAAATGTTTTTCTCTGTAGTCATTGATAAAATAATCTTTTTATTATATCCTCTGTTTGACATCAATGTGTTTGGTTTTTTCCCAAGGCAAATGGGGTTAAGTGGCTTGCCCAAGGCCACCCAGCTAGATGACTATTAAGTGTCTAAGGCCAGATTTGAACTCAGGTACTCTTGACTCCAGGGCCGGTGCTCTATCCATTGTGCCACCTAGCTGCCCCGACATCAATGTGTTTGGAATAGATTGACATAATTAATAATGTTCTATGTATTCTGTCAATCTGCATTCTGTTCCTTGATTTCAATAATAATTGGAAATTTTCTCATGACTTTTCTAAATTATGATGGATGTTCAGACCCTGTTCACATTTTTCTAAGAAGACAATACTTTTTAGGCTTTTTTTCTGACTTTAATTGTCTAATCTATCACTTTTATTTATAAAACTATCAAGGATTTTCCCATTGGCTTCCTTTTTAAGTTTGTTTTGCTACTTGTTCTGCTGTTTCCACCTTTTGGTTTAGTAGAACAATTCTATTTTACTTTTCTACAGATATTTCAAAGTTGTTATCTTAACTTTCTCTTTTGTTACATATAACTTTTGCTTTATTATCTTCAATATATTTGTCATCCATATCATTATGTCTTATAATAGTTCTGGTTTCATTTGGAAGGGCATTCTTGATGTTAATATTGAATTAGTTACCCTTGCCTCTTTTATTGTCTTCTTTTTGCTTTCTCATCTAAGTTTTTTTTCTCATTATTTGTGAGGGAAAAGTTGTAGAGCTGAGATTTCTTATATATCTCTCAACCTACCAATTTGCTGTAAGTTCCTATCTTTAATTATTCTATGTCCTAACATTTTATCTTATAAGGTCTCTTTTAGCATTAACATGCTTTGTTATACTATCTCTACCATCTTTACATTATATATTCTAAGATCTTTCCCAGCACTCAATAGTCTCTTACTCTAAATGGAGAGTTGGCAACCATCCAATATATACTGTGTACATAGTCAATTTGGATGAGTAATTTTCTTAAAGCTAAATTTTGTCTTGAATAGGAAGATTTCCCTTTTTGATTAAAAATGGCCTAAATGTCTCATGCTTAGTAAGATGTCATTTTATTATTATTATTATTATTATTATTATTATTACTCCTATTAATTACCTTACTAGTAGGAAGCACTTAATTTGCTTCCTTTGTATCATTGAAAAAAGATAGTTCTTTATACTTAATTCCTAGAATCTTGAAATTCTATAGTTCTATGACATCTACAGTAGTGAAATGATAAAATGAGACAATTATCAGGATAATTAAAACCATGCCCTGGAAATTAGTATCAGTTTTCTAGATTTTCCCTCCCTGATCTTACTAATTCTTATAATAAGGATTAATATTCCTTATATATGTTCATGATGTGTGGCTATAGCACAGTCATTGATGTCCATGAAAACTGTGGAGAACATTTATAAAGTGTTTATTTGTACAGGACTCTGGGATGATATATTAAAATTATCCATTATTCCTGCTCTCAAAGAGCTTGAAATCTATTGTGTTCATGTATGAAGGGAGTTCTGTGATGGTGGTATAAAGGCATATGAAGAGACCACCAAGAAGTATATTGATGAAGTGTATTTGTACCAGGTAATGATGGGCAACAAGAAGCATATTGAAGGATATTGTTTCTCAGGTTCATTCTGTGCAGTTTCTTCATAAAACAATATTTAGCCTGGAGAGCTGAGACCAAAAAAGTCCTCCTGGGCTAAAATAGGTCATATGTACATCATTATAGAAGAGCAAAATGAGATTCAAGGAGAATATATGATTAACCTGGGATTATGGAACTAAACCCCAATCTTCTTTTTCCAAGGTCCTGTGTTCTTTTGAACATTTCACTATTCTGTGAGTTTGAGTTATTCAATAATAATGATTAAATTAGGGCCAATAAATGGTACAGTAGATTAAGTCCCCCCTCTGGAATCAAGATAGACCTGAGTTCAAATATGACCTTAAACCTGTTCCAGTTGTGTGATCTTGGACAAGTTATTTAACCTTGTTTTCCTCAGTTTCTTCATTTGTAAAATGAAGGAGAAGGAAATGGCAAATCACACCAGTATTTTTACAAAGAAAACATCTGGGAAAAAATGACTAAATAACAACAATGATTAAATGTGTTCAATTATGTGACCAACACAGGAACTTACATATGATAGCCACTAAAATGTTTGTCAAATTGAATAGGATTAAATATAAATGTGTTTTCTTTGGATTCAACTCAGTCATCTGCTTATGGGGATATACTAAGGTTTTAGTCTTCTTATATACTTATAGGGTGTGTGCATGTATGTATGTGTATGTATATGAATGTATCCAAAGTGCAAGTGATAAACCATCTACTATTTTTTTATCATTCAAAATACTTGTTCTTTAAAAGTTTTCCATTAGGAGTTCACCCCAAAATGCTGGGGACTCTCTTCTAAATCAGGGTTCCTAACATCAGATAAGCATATACTCAAAATATAAGGGGAATTTTTCAAGGGGGGGGTAAATTTGATTAATAATTATGTTATCCTATTGAAATATTCCAAAAGAAGTTGTATTAGTAAGAAAAAGTTGTGTGCTGTTTATTAAAATTAATATTCAATTTTATTTTGTTTCTCAGGTACATGTATAATAAGGTGAATGCTGGAATTTATTTGATTTCATGTCAAATAGAGGGTGTGTGAATTTACTGAAAGTCAAGTAATTTGGAAACCAGTACTCTAGATCAGTCATTCAGTCAATTTCACAAGTATTTGTTTGTTGTTCAGTCATTTTAGTAGCATTTGACTCTCTATGACACCATTTTGGGTTTTTTTGAAAGATTCTTCCTTTCTGAGATTCAATTTAAAGATGAAGAAACTGAGGCAAACAGACTAGTGTCTGAAGTCAGATTCTGAACTCACAAAGCATGAATTCTATCCACTGTGCACTCAGTAGTCCTAAGGTGCTTTTACTAAGTATCTACTATTAGCAACTGTGCTGTGTCTGGGATCCAAATAGAAATGATGATACAATCCCTACTCCAAAAGAGTTTACATTTGATAAAAATGAAAACTCTTAATTGCTGAAATATGATGGGGGTTTTTCTTCAGTCCTTAGTCTCCAACTAAGAGAGACTGCATTTGAAGTTGATGACCATTCTTTCTTCCTGAATTCATAGTCTCTCCTGAGTTTTCATTGTTAACTCTCTTCTGATTCTTTTCCTAGCTTTCTGACCACTCCTCCATCTTCTTAGGTTAATTCATGATCAAAATCATTCTCCCAAATTGTGTTTTCCCAAAGGTTCTGTTCCAGGCCCTCTTCTCTTATCATTTTCTCTGTGCCTCTTTTTTTTCCATCTCTCTGATGCTCTTTCTTGTTCTCTCCCTCTCTTGCCCTTTCTCTCTTCCTTCTCTCATTCTATTCTTTCCTCCCTCTCCCTAGGCTCTTTCTCTCCATTTGTCTTTGTCTGACTTTTTTCTCTATATCTTTCTACAGCTCAGTCTCTCTGTCTCTTTTTCTGTTTCTGTCTTTTTTTTTGTCTTTGTCTATCTTTGTCTGCCTTTTCTTATCTCTTCCTATTTGTGACTTCAGCCCCAGTCTTTTTCTTGAGTTTCAACCCAGCATCACTATTCATTCAACACTTCAAACTGGATATCCTGGAAATATTTAAAATTAAACTCATTATCTTAACCTCCACCCCAACCCTCCTTCCTCCTTTTCCCAAACTACTCTATTTCAGTTGAAGACAGTATCTTCCTTCCAAGCTCCCAGATTCATCACTTCAGCCTTCTTCTGGCTTCTCACTTCCCTTCATCCCATATATCCAATCAGTTGTCATATCTTCCCATTTTTAACTTTACAAATCTCTGATATCCGCCCTTTCTTTTCATTCAAAGTTACTTTCCTAACTCAGGGCCTTATCACCTCTCACCTAAATTATTGCAACCTCCAATTGGTCTCAATTGCCTCATCTTTCAACTCCTGCCAAAATTATTTTCCTAAGAGTAGAGCCAACCATATGATTTCCCTATTCAATGCACTCCAATGGATTCCTGCTGCCTCTAGGATAAAATATAAACATTTCTGTTTAGCTTTTAATAATTGGCCTCAGTCTATGTTTCTGGCCTCATAATAGGACATAAACCCATCTATTATCTTCTGTGATTCAGTGAAACTGATGTTCCATACACACAACACTCCAGTCCCTCTCTCCATACCTCTAGCCATCCCCTGTGCTTGGAATCTGTCCTTTTCATTTCTGTTTCTCTCTTCCTTTAAGATAGACAAAGTGACTACTAGAAGAATTACTGTCAAAAGATTAGAGTGTCTCTGAGCAGGAACAGTTTGTTGTTAACTTGGAGGGAAAACTGAGCAACAGTGGAGCAGAAAAAGAGTGGGCAGAGATCTGGTGTACAGCATTGCATTTGCTCATCTGAGCCAGAACACTCAAAAACACCATGACTGATCTGATAAGAATGATGGGGAAATATAGAAGCTGCTAAATGAAAAACGAGAACTCCACAGGGTTTACCAGCAGGATAGTTCATCCATTTCTAAGAAGGCAGCATTTAATTCCATCCAAAGTAAAGTACAAGGGAAGCTTAGAGAGATGCAGGTTTCTTGACTCAGTAAGAAGGCAGATGAAATTCAATTTTATGCAAAAAGTAACAAATCAAAATGCTTTTATGATGCCCTGAAGGCTATTTATGGGTCAAAAACATATGGTGCATCTCAGCTACTTGGTGCTGATGGATCCACATTGATTAACTATAGGGACATGACCCTAGAGAGATGGGCTGAACATGTCCATAGTGTTCTTAACAAACCAACATTAATTGATGTAGAAGCCATTGACCATTTGCCTCAAGTTGAAATCCTAGATGAAGTTCCACCTGAAGAAAAGGTTTTGAATGCCATTAGGCTCTTTTCAAGTGGCAAAGCATCTGGTGCTTATTCTATTCCAGCTGAGATCTAAAAGGTGGGGGCTCATTACTCATCCAAAAACTGAATGAAATTTTCCAGGTTATATGGCATGAAGAGTTTATCCCCCAAGAATTCAAGGATACCTCCATCATCCATTTCTATAAAGGTATAGAAATAGATTTTCCTGTGACAATCACAGGGGTATTTCTCTTTTAATCTTTGCTGGTAAGATTCTTGCCAGAGTAATTCTCAATAGGCTTTACCTGGAAGATGGTCTCCTCAGTGTCAAAGAATAGTCAATATGGTGTTTGCTGCCCAACAACTCCAGAAAAAATGCCAGGCACAGAAGTCTGTATACAACATTTGTAGATCTGACTAAGGCTTCAAAATCATCAGTTGTGGGGGGTGTATGGAAAATTATGTCCAAATTTGGTGGCCTGGAGAAGTTCATCAGTATTGTACATCAGTTCCATGGATGGTACTCTTGGGATTTCCTAGTCACCAATGGAGTAAAACAAGGTATCCTTGCTACCATACTTTTTAGTATGATGCTTTCAGTCATGTTATCAAATGTTTTTGCTGAGGATGAAATAGCCTCAAGGTCAGTTTCTGCAGTGACAAATTCCTCAACTTGAAAAGGCTAGGAGCCAAGACCAAAGTGGAGGGAGTATTGGTGCATGATCTTCTATTTGCAGATGATTGTGCACTCAGTGGAGCCTCTGAAACTGTGATGCAACAAAATATGAACCCATTTTCTGCTGCTTGTGCTAATTTTGGACTAACAATTAACACCAAGAAAACACAGGGGCTCCATTAGCCAGCAACATACCATCCATATGTGGAGCCATCAGTTATAGCTAATAGAGAAGTTTTGAGTTCTGTGGACAAGCTCACTTACCTTGGCAGTGTCCTTTCCAAGGAGGTACACATTGACAATGAGGTTGACACATGCATTGCCAGAATTAGCTCAGTATTTGGGAGGCTCCAAAAATAATTGTTGGAGACAAGAGATATTAGAATGACTACCACACTGAAGGTCTACAGAGCCATTGTGTTGATCTCATTGCTGTATTCCTGTGAAACCTGGACAATCTACTAATGCTATGTCAGAAAACTGAATTGCTTCCAGTTAAATTGTCTTAGGAAGATTCTGAAGATCACCTGACAGGAGAAGATACCAGACACTGAGGTCCTGCCTAGCTAAACTGCCTAGCATTCCAATATCACTGCAGAGAGTGCAACTATGATGGACTAAACATGTTGTTAGAATGCCAAAATAAAACTATTTTATGGAGAACTCATACAGGGCAAGCACTCACAAGAGGATCAAAAGAAGCAATAGTGAGATCCCTGAAGGTCTCATTGAAGAACTTTAGAATTTATTGTACAACATGGGAGACACTGGCACAGGCCCCCCAGGATTATATACATACATACATACACATTATATACATACATAAATACATGTATGTATATTGTGTATGTGTATGTATACCAGTGGAGCCCACAGGTTGTCAATATGTTGTTCATTATTTCAGTACTTGACTTGTCTGATTGACCCACCTCCTTTAATGGTTATAAAGCTCTTTAATATTGAATCCCTTCTGGCTTACACTTCTTTAATGTAACAAAGTCTGTTTATGCTCACCATGTATCTCTCCATTGTCTTTTTTTTTTTTGCAAGGCAATGGGGTTAAGTGGCTTGCCCAAGGCCACATAGCTAGGTAATTATTGTGTCTGAGGTCAAATTTGAACTCAGGTACTCCTGACTCCAGGGCCAGTGCTCTATCCACTGCGCCACCTAGACATCCCTCTCCATTGTCTTTTGAGAAACTTTAATGGTAGTTTATATTGGTAGTTACATGGTATAACTAGTGATGTTGAAAAAAATGAGCTTTTGCCATAGGAGAAAGATGCCATATGTACTCACTATGTATTTTGCATTTTATTGGAATAAAATAATTACTCTCATTGATCCCTTAGTGAATTTTTAAGATATAAAGACAATAAATTTATATATGATTTTACCTGTCTTATTGATATTTTGAAACTGAGGAAGGAGAATATATATATATATATATATATATATATATATGACTTTGAATCTTAAATTACTAAGCTGCTTACTTGAATTCTTGAAGAAGAGATTTGTGTATATGAGCTAACATTGTCTTTTGTCTCTGGTCAAATTACATTTGAAGTTCTGTCTCCTATCCTAGGCAAATATATAGTTTAGGAAAGACATTGTCAAGCTAAAACAAATACAGAAGAGAGGAAATAGAAAGGGGGGGAGGATTAGAAACCAGAACCAATAACTAGGAATCCTGGCATCTGGGACAAATTCATTTGAGAGGGAGGAGGGGCATAGACCTGCCCTTAGAGACACCTCCAGACTGGCTACAAATGTGCCCAGAAAGGAAACAAGAAGATACAGAATGGTGGATGAATGTAAAGCATGAGGACAGAAATACTGTAGACAATACAAAGGACAGACAGACTGCTGTGAGGAAAAATCGTTCTACCTTATGGTTGCCTGAGACAAAACCCTTGATTTACCCTACCCTAGTTACTCCTCTACTGCCAATCATGTCATATAATTGGTTGAAGGAATTGATCATGTTTAGCCTGGTGAGAGGGAGATTTAGGAAGTGATTGATTATATTTCACACATTCACAATTCAAATATCTCAAAGCTATCATATCAGAAACATTAGATTTGTTCAACTTGTTACAGAAGACAAAATTAGGACCTTGGAGATGCAGTTTTTGGCTCAATATAAGGAAAAACTTCCTAACAACTAGACTGCCCAGCAATAACAAACAGACTGCCTCTAGAGATGGTGAAGTCTCAACCTGAGTGGAGGTGTTTAAGGAGAGGCTGAATTACCTGTTTACAATTTTGTAGTGTAGTTTGTTCCTTTTATGAAAAGAGGAACTAGGTAATCTTTCAGTTTGCTTCCAAGATTGTACTCTATGACATGTTGGGAGTTTGTGCCCAATAGGAATAGAAGAATACAATATAGGTAGCACACTCTCCTCTAATATGGCTTAAGGGTGGGGAAGAAAAGACTTAGGTATAGTGGACAGGAAATTGGCCTCAAAGGCCAATTGAAGTCCCAAATCTTTAGCCACTAAACCACGCAATGTCTCTAGGCAATTCTCTAAAACTAAGTTGCAGAGGTATTTATATGTACTGGTAGGAGAATTTCCTCATTTACAGAACTCCCTACATCAGTCAAATTCATTATTTGGTAAAAAGAAAAAAAATGTGGAGGAATAGGTCTTATTTCCTCTTTTAAATTGTGAACTATAATTGATGTCATGGTATAGGTTTGTGAGCACAGCACTTTTCACAGGATAAGAACTTAGTAAATGTTTGTTGAATTAAATTGAATTTGGTGGAGATATGGTTTTGGATCTCCACGAAGAGAAATGATGGTAAAGATATTTAATTAGGAAACCTAAAGCTAAAAGAAAATGGTAGAAAAGATAGGATGTCAAATTGATTCTCAAAGTATTTCTAATGCCATTTTAGAGACCACTCCCTCTCCTCCCCAATCTCTGGCTCCATCTCTCTTCAGAAAAAAGGAATGACTTCCTAGGTAGTGAGTTTCTTTCTCTGAAAGTAGCTAGGTGACCACTTGTTGGGTGTGACTTCTGAGCTCCCTGGACTGCACTGAGCTTCAGTGAGAATCAAGTTCTCTACCACCTGAAAGTCAACAAGGCCACTAACTTCTAAAGGAACAGGAAAAGCACAGGGACCAAAATGCTGCCCAAAGACAGCGAGTCAGCAGGACTTTTTTTTTTGGGGGGGGGGGGGATTGGGAGAGTTGAGCATGTTCACAGGGCTTTTAGAGTTGGAAGTGACCTCTAGGGCATCGTTTTACAAATGAGGAAACTGAGGTATCAGAGAGGGCTGCACATTTATTTAGTAAGTAGAAGATAATAAAGCTAGCGACCTTTCTATTATATCACCAGGGAGGGAAGAGAAATTGGGAACGTTGTTGGGGGAAAATAGGAGATGCTACAAATCAGTCCCACCCTGCTGCCATGCCTTTTAAAGGGAGAACAAGAAACCCCCCGGAATTGTGTCATCTCGGTGTAAACCCTCTAGATATCAGTCATAGTAAGAATAAAAATTAGGCTCTGAGCAAGTGTACAATACACAATAGACTCAGGAGAAAGGGATGAAAAATCATTGCAGCAGCTAAAGCGAAGATCATAGGCAGTCCAGGGAGAAGAATCTCTGACTCCATTCACTTCGATTCTCTTTTTCCTTTCATTATTTCTCCTCCTCCTCTTCCTCCTCCTCCTCCTCCTCCCACTCTTGTCTTTGCCTGCGCCTTTCCCCCAGCCGCGTCCTCCCAGCACCCGCCCCATGGCTCCTCGCCACCGAAGCCTGCGCTCTCGGCGTCCCCGGGGGACACATATGATGGACAGCCGCGGGCGCTGACATCCCCGCCACCCGAGCGCCGGGCAAGGCGCAGCGCCGAGACTTTAAAGGGAGGGCGGCTGGGACCACGCGCGGGGGCCGAGGAGCCCGAGCCGGAGGCAGCGGGGCAGGGCTTTAGGAACAGGAACCGCCTCTCTGGGGAGTCTTTGGGGTGACTTTTAGGATTATTTCCCTTCTCCTCGCCTTCCCTTGCGCTTCCCCTACCTACACCCCAGTTTTTCCCGGAGATGAAAAAGCGGGACATGCTCTGAGTCTTTGCCGCTTGAACCAAGCCGGACGCATTTCTCTGGACGTTTGTTTCCCCATTTTTTTGCGTCTTTGCCTTTTTTCTCCTACTCCGACACGTACTGAAGACAGGTTTGGGCTAGAAGGAGACTGAAGGAGGGACAGCTTGCTCCCCCCGGGCCGCAGCCAGCTCCCGGCGCCCCCCAATGAGAGGGGGCCGTGCCCAGAGGCTTCGGCTCAGCACCCCGAGGAGGCCGGAGCAGAGCGCAAACTTTTGCACCTGCGCCCCGCGCGCCTCCCCAGCATGTAAAGTCCTGCTTGCAGCCCCAGCTGTCACCGGCGTCGCCGCTGCCTCAGGGGGACCCCCTGCCGGCCCCGGGGTGAGCAAGGTATGAGGGAACCGGGGGAGACTTCTGCACGGAGCTCTGTCCCGGTGCAAGGGAAGACCGGGAATTGGGGAGATGAGGGCACCCCTTCTTTCCCCGCCTCGGAGCTGCTGGAGGAGTTTGGGGAGCCGGGTGGAGAAAGGAAACGTTGGGGTACCCATTCCGCGAGGTGATAGGAAGCCGTGTGTGTGTGTGTGTGTGTCTGTCTGTGTGCGCGCGTGTGCTAAGAGTAGGTGTGTCTCATGTGCCTTGTCCCCTGGGGGCTTTTCAGTGAGTGTGTATGCGTAATGTGCGTGTGCATGCAAGGTGGGTGGTTTGAGTGTGTTGGGTGCGCGTGTAAGTGTGTGTGCGCGCGTGAGCGCTAGAGAGCGCCCCGCGAGCGTGTGTGTCCCCAGGCTCCCTCCTGACCCTTCCGCCTGGCCCTCTTTCCTCCTGGCAGTTGGGCTCTGGGCGGCCGGAGCAGGGATGATGATCTGGGACTGGATGCTTCGCCCTCGCTGCTGCTGGCCCTCCTTGCTGCTGCACTGTGCGCTGCACCCGCTCTGGGGTTTCATTCAGGTGAGCTTACGGGAAGGGCGCCCGAGCCGCCCCGGAGGGATGGAGGGAGCGAGGGAAAGGAGAGGAAGCTCACAGCTTCCTCTCTACAGTTGTGAAGTGGCCTGGGCTAGGGGGGCTTCTTTGGTGGAGTCTAGAGCCTTCCGAGAAGGCCAATCTGGGCATTCTGCGAGGTCCCGAGATCCCCACGGGCTAACCCTTCTCAGCCGGCTTTTGGAGAGAGGCTATTTTTCAGGTTCTCCCGATTTAACGGGGTGGGAAGACATAACTAGAGTCTACTTTAGAATCAGAAACAATACTAGACAGCCTCAAGTTCCCTTAGTCCTAACAGGAAAGAGAAACCATGAAGATGAGAGTAACTAGACCACCGACATCTTTCCTTCACTAAGTGACTTTAAAGCATATTGTTGTCAAGAAAAGTCAGGTTTTTCTAACAATGCTTGGGTTCTGAAGTTGCATTTCTTTCTCTGACACAATCTAATTGTGTAAACCCAGTCCTTTCCTGGCCTAAAGCTAGAGTACAAAATGGCAAACCTTAGTAAACATTCTGATAATGATATTTGTTCCATTAGGATTAAAAGTTGAACCTTCCTGGGCTTTCAAAAAAAAAACTTTTAAAAAATTGTTCTAGGGAAACCAAATTTAACACATTTTATATATATTTTTTGTATCAAGGATAAAAAAATTAAGGTATTTTCTGTGAGGAACTGTGAGGAACTCTAGAAGTTATATATTTATTCATATATGAACTATGATTACATCGTGGGCACCTTTAGCTCTCTTAAGATTCCATATTCTTGAGTAACTTACGTGTTCCTGAAATTTAGAAAACTCACTTTTAAAAATTTGATTGGTTTTCAGAAATCATCTAACAAAATTTTATACTTAAAAATGTGCCTCTCTCCTAATTAAGAATTTGCTTCTTGGTTATTTAATATACCTCCCTGGGTCCACCCCTATTCACACACCTTGTTAAATCTGGCATATTCATGCCTTCTGAGCAAAGGTTCAGGGAACTACTAAGATGTTTACAATATTGAGCATTTAAAGGAACAGGCTTTGGGGAAACCTCTTCTAATTGGATTTTGTCAGAGAGTAGACTTTCTGTATCATGTGATTCCAATCTGAGAACCAGCTAGATGTGAAAGCTGAATCAGCATTGTCCACTCCAGCTCTGATGGTAACTGTGGCGTGATGTGACCTTGGTGGCAATTTGGTGGAACCAGTGATTGTTTTGCTGTCAGAGTATGTTTGCTGGGAAATGAGAGAGGCATTGATAAGAAGGACAACTCCCCAGTCTTCATCTCTCCTTCCCTTATTCCAATCCCATGGAAAAGGTTGGAGGGAAAACCCAGCTGATTTTCATTTTAGAATTATCACACCTGTGAAATAAGTTAATGGTTAGGAAGTCATATGATGTGGTGGAAAGGCCACATCATAGGAATATGAACTAGACAACCCAGATTATTGATCTGTATTGCTAATTAGCTCAGTTTCCAAAACTATAACAAGTTAGACCAAACTCTAAGATCCCTTTCTGTTCCAACAAGTCTGCATATATTCAGAGTTCTTTCTCAGCTGTGCCATTCTATGTCTATATTCTAACAATTTGTGATTCCTAAGGTTCTTTTTTTCAATGTCGAATGTTTTCACTTAACTGTTTCTATTCAGACTTTGGGCTTTTGTCACTTTACACATTTTAGTTACCTAAAGTAACTTTCTTCTTCTGGAACTTTTAGCTGTAACTTAAAAGGTTAATTCTCCTTTCTTTACAATTTGTCTCCTACTCCTTGGAAGACTCTTTCCTTCCCCACCCCTCCCCATAATAGGCAGAGCAAAAATGATCAGACTATTAACTCCCATAGGTCTAGAATTTTGGTTGCAGTACTGGCAAGACTGACAAAGTACATGCTTTTGAATTTTTCTTTAAACAAAAAAGGTAATTACTTGAAAGCAATTGAATATGTTAGTGTATATCCTGTGGACCAGCAGTAAGAATAATACAACTACATCTCTGCAAGAGTTTCAGGTACTATAACAAAATAAAAATCAATTTTAATTAAATTGGATTATGGAGAGGCACCATTTTCCAGACAGGCCAATTTGTTGTAAACTTGGCTAAAGTTTCTGGGAAAAAAACTAATCTTCAAATGACAAGAGCAAAAAAAAAAAGATTGGTGCAGCCAAGTAAGAAAAGGTCTTGGAATGAACTAATCCAGTCTTAAGTAAAGGACTTGAGGGCAAGTCAACCATATTTAGGACAAATGGGATGCTACAAAGCCATGTGTTTTCATAGTAGATTTTTAAAAATGTCAGCTCTTGAACTTCTCTAGAAAAGGACAACTTTGCAGATCTATTTGTTCCTTAATGAGCAGTTTGCTGGAGGAAGAATTCTTCCTGAGTGATAAGAGTTTGGAAGGGTGGGGCAGGCTACAAATAATGAATTCATAGTCTTTAGAAAGGAAAACAGAGATTCCTCAGCTTATTATTATACTCAACTCTTACTTCAAAGTTGGCATTAAAGAAATCCCCAAATTGTCATTGCTCAACTTAAAGGATGTTTTTAAAATATAAAATTGACTGATATTTGAATTAGAGGAAGGACCATTTTGAAGGTATTTCTTGATCATTCTTTCTCATTCCTTTATTTTAGTTCTTATCTAACATAGTTAAAAATGGAAGGGAAGAGAACAAGATATGTCTCATTCCTTATGCTTTAAAATATCTTAACTTGATCCTCACAATTAACCTATAAGGGAAAAAAAAATCATAGGATCACCCAGCTAATTAGTATGGGAAACAGGATTTGCACTCAGGATTTCCTGCGTAGATACTTCATCCATTGGGTCATCTAGCTGTCCTAAAAATCACCTAGTTTAGACTACCTTATTTAATCTTACTGATGAGAAAACTAATACCCACAGAGGTTGAAACATGCCCATTGACAAACGGTATAGCTGGGATTCAAACCAGGTTTCTGAATCCCAGAACTCTTTCTCTTTTTTGAAAATAACTTATTGATATATTTTGTTTTTTACAGGATCTACATTTACCAATAAATCTCTCACCTTATTCCCTCCAGAAAGCCTTAAAATGAAGACTACAAAAGGGGGTAGAAAGTTAATAAAAACCAAAAAAAGCAAAAATTTATAGTTCTACACCCACAGACCTCCTACCTTGGCAAAGACAGAAGGAGGTATCTCATGTTCTTTTTGGGGGTAAACCTTTGTAAATCATCTCATAGCATTGTTTCAGTTGTTTGCAGATGGTCTTTCCATTTGCATCTTTGTAGTCTTTCTGTGCAGTAGCACAGTGCTGGACCTGGAGACAGGAATGTTCCTCTTCCTGAGTCTAGTCCAGCCTCAGATACTTACTAGCTATGTGACCCTGGGCAAGTCACTTACCCCTGTTTATCTTAGTTCCCTATCTGTAAATGATTTGGAGTAGGAAATGCAAACACCCTAATATCTTTACCAAGAAAATCCCAAACGGTGTCACTAAGAATGCAACACAACTGAAATGACTGAATTGACAACAGTCATTCTGTATATTGTTTTTCTGGTTCTGGCTTACTTTACATAACTTCCTATACATTTTCCCATTCTTCTTTATAATCATCAAATTTATTGCTACTTATAGCTCTGTAATATTCCATTACAATCACATATCACAATTTAGCCATTCTACAATCAATGTAAATCTATTTTGCTTCCAATTTTTTTTTTACTACTTTAGAAAGTGCTGCTATAAATATTTTGGTGTATAAGGAACCTTCTTTTCTAAATGGAATCTCTGAAGCATTTTAGACAATTTACTTACATAATAGAAAAATAGTTTCTCAGAATGGTAAGACAAATTTACAACTCCTCCAACAATGTGCTTATGTGCCCAGTTTTCCACAACTCCTCCAACATTGGTTCTTCTCATCTTTGCCAGTTTTCTGAGAGTGAATTAAAACCTGATTTTTCTTTCATTATTAATGATTTGATTCAGTCTTTCTGGTTTTTAATAATTTGCAATTCTTTTTAGATTTAGTTATTCATATTCTTTTTTACTTTCTGCTTTTATGGTTGAGGAGTCTTTCTAGATCTCTCAAAAGTGATAAATTCATTTCTTTCCTTGCAAACTGAGAGTGGGACATCACAGTAAATTATTTGGTATGACAGGAGCATGTCTCATCAAGTTACAGTGTTTCTGCCCTGCTCCTATTTAAAATGCCAGAATCTATCATCTTTGTGATTTTCTTCCTTAAAGTTGTTGTCGATGTGATTTGTTTCAATCAGTTGCCTTTAGCCTTTAAAATCTTATGACTGTATTCTTGAGACATACTTGCAAGGCATAAGGAGCCCATGAATGATCAGAGTCTGTTTAATTAGCATTTTTAAGTACTTTTCATGTCCAAAGTATCATACTAGGTCTTGGTCATGCAGGGATTCCAAAAACCCGAGTCCTTGTGCTTTTATCTCCCAAAATTAGTATGGAGGATAAAAATTCTAAGGCTTTAACTGAATTCAGAAACCAGATGGTAATGGTGTTGTGTGTGTGGTCAGGTATAATGGTATGAACACTAGGTTCAGAGTTAGGAAACCTTGGTTTTTGGAAGTGAAGAATCTCAAGAGTTGGAAGAGGTATCAGAGGTCATCTAAGTCTTACATGACCCTGAAAAGAAATATCTTTTAAGGGCAATTCCTAGTTCCCTACCATTTTAGCTTTGTCCCAGGAATTCCTTTCATAAAATCTCCAAGTGGTTGTCTATCTTCTAATTAAAGACTTCTTTGATGGGGACCTCACTACCTCTTGAAACCATTCACTTTACTTTTTTTCTGTTGTTGTTTTTTTTATATTTCTGAATGTTCAGGTTTTTTGGTCTTTATAAAGGTGGAATCTGCCTCCCTTCCTTTGGCACCCATTGCTCCCAGTTGAATGCCTGGGGACAAGTAGAGCAAATATAAATCTTTTTCTGCAGTGATAAGAATGAGTTAGACTTGCGTTCAAACCTCAAAATAAAATCAGAAAAGATAATAGAACAGATATAATGTGACTGTAGCTCAAAGTCAAGTAAGAAAGAACTTCCCAACTCAGTGAAAGTAATGCTACCTTTGGGTGAATAAATCAGACTGTCCAATATTGAACTAAATTCTTTTTCTTTAAAAAATTTTTTATTTAATTTTTTTTCCAATTACATGTAAAGTTATTTTCAACATTCATTTTTTGGTAAGGTAAGATTTTGAATTCCACATTTTCTCTTTTCTTCCCCTCTCCTCATGACAGTGAGAAATCTGATATGATATATATGAACTACACATATATAATCATGTTTAACACATTTCCATATTAGTCATATTGTGAAAAAAAGAAACAGAACAAAAGGGAAAAAACAAGACAAAGAAAAAAAGCATGCAGCAAATTTAAAAAGTGAAAATAGTAAGCTCCGGTCTACATTCTGATTCCAATTTTTTTCCTTTTCCTCTGGATGAGGATAATATTTTCACAAGTCTTTTAGAATTGTTCTTGATCACTGAATTGCTGGAAAGAGCTAAATCCATCATAGTTGGTCATCTCATAATGTTTCCGTAAAGATGTACAATGATCTTCTGATTCTGCTGATTTCATTCAGTATCAGTTCATATAAGTCTTTCAAGCTGAACCCAAAAAAGAACTACTAATAGTACTTGTGTACCTGAAGAACAAGGCAGTTGGGTGGATAGAACACTGGACTTGGAACTGAAATTCTTATCTCCTTGATACTGGCTAGCTGTGTGACCCTGAGCAAATCACTGAAGCTTCATCTGTAAAATCAGATGGAGAAGAAAGTGGCAAACCATTCTAGTATTTCTGCCAAGAAAATTCCTAAGGGGGTCACAACAACTTGAAGTACAGAACACAGCATATTGTCAAATACGGTGAATGACAACTAGATCAAATTACTACAATTACTCATTCCTTACCAAAAAAGTCACAGATTTTTCCTTTTGCTAGTGATGGGAAGAGGTTAGGTAGAGAATAGTGCTAGACCTGGAGTCAGAAAAAATTGAATTAAAATCTGGTCTCAGATACCTAACTAGCTATGTGACTCTGTATTATAAAATAGGCATCAATTCCCAGAGTTGTGAGATCAAATGAAATAATTTTTGTAAAATCCTTAACATGTGCCTGGCACTTAAGAGGGACTGTATAAATGCTAACTTACATGTGAAACCATAAGTTGTAGACTTTTTCTTCTGTGTCATGTTTCAGACTTGAAGCACAGCCTGTTTTCTATTTCATAATATTATTATTTAAGCCAATCCCTAACCCAAGTTTCATTATATTAATCCCCTTTCTAGACACTTAACTCTCTTTAATTGTCTTGTCAATTTTTTTTTAAAAAATTGCTATTCTTTCAGCTTTCTCACAAAGTACCTTTTGAATGATACAGAGATTAATTATATGGGGAAATGATGTTCCTTGAGACTTGCCAACATACTTGATAGAGCTTGGGGGAGTCAGAGGTCAAAGACTATAAGAGGATGTAGCTTTCAAACAACCTCATTTGAACTCTTAAGCTTTATTAATGCAAAGTCTCAGAAAGAAGGAAGCTTATGGAATAATTGGAAAGAGGTTCAGCAACTGTAAGAGAAAATGATTTTTAGAGATGTGGTCAAACTATAGCCAGGCATGCAGAGAGTTAATCTTGTTTATAAAATAATTGATAACATATCTACTGGATACTGAATGTCCTATTATCAGTACTAGTTAAGTTTGCCTTTCAGGATTTGAAAGGCAGTCAATAAGTTTTTTTTTAAAAAGCAAAGGGGAAGCATATAGGAGACTTTTGACCTCTGCTCACATTAATTTAATCAGTCCAATTTACTCAGTACCATTGTGATGCTCCTGAACACAAATATTTGTATGTATATATATATATATATATATATATATATATATATACATACATATATATATATAGTTTTGTACATGTACATTTATGTATTATATAATATATATTTATCTGAAATTGGAGAATAAGTTGAAAAACTCTCCATCTTGAATAGTTTCCTTCTCCCATCCTTCCCTTTCTTGAAAAGTTTCTAGGGGAAAAATTGTTTCAATCTCACCATGAAAAAGGACAGAGTTGACAGGCAATAGAAATTACATGAACTGGGTCTCTAGTTAAATTACCTGTCCATGCAAGCAGGATGCTAAATTGGAAATCAAGAATTCTGTTGTGTGAGCAAGTTACTTGATCTTTCATTCCTTTAACTATAAAATGAGGGATTTGATAAATTAATTCTGAGGAATCATAAAGCTCAGGTGTTTATCTTTGGTTTTATTTTTGGTAAGGCAATGGGGTTAAATGACTTGCCCAAGGTCACACAAGCTAGGTAATTATTAAGTGTCTGAGGATGGATTTGAACTCAGGTACTCCTGACTCCAGGGCTGCCCTACTTAGTTGTCCCTCAGGCATTTATCTAACAACTAAATAAATTCACTGTGGCTATGTTTTTAACCAGAGTTGGACAGAGGAGACCAAGAAGGACCATTTTTTGATTTTTCTCTTTTTTAAAAAAATTTTATCTTGCTAGATTAATGATTAATTTCCTTTTTCATTTTCATGTAGAAATAAATAACTTTAGGGGTAGCTAGGTGGCCCTATGGTTAGAGCACTGGCCCTGGAGTCAAGAGGACCTGAGTTCAATAATTGCCTAGAGGTGTGACCTTGGGCAAGTCACTTAAACCCATTGCCTTAAATTAAAAAAAAAGAAATAGCTTCTTTGAATCCCACCCACCTCCTTCATTATACCCCTAAACTCCCCATAGATCCTTTCCCCTTCTCCAGTCCTCTTCCTACCTCCCACCCTACCCCCATTTATTCAATGTGAGCATTGAGGTGAAGTGAAAGATCATTTTTATATACTTCCTCATCTGAAGCCCTGATATGAGTTGAGCAGAATCTCATGCTGATCTCTTGGGGTGGGGTTGTGTTTACAGATCACTCACGGTGAGCTCCAGAAGTCATGTTCTAAGACCACTGTGGAAAAAGGTACTGAAAGTTGTCAGGAGATCTGTCAGTGTAGACGACCTCCTCCTCTACCACCACCTCCTCCTCCTCCTCCACCTCCAAGGCTGCTCTCCCTCACACGTAAGTAAAGACTTGAATTTTCAGATTCTTTTTTCTACTTTTAAAAAGAGAAAGATCTAGATATAGAACAGAAGGCAAATCCATTTCATTCTTAATTTTTTAAAAACTGAATTAATATAAAAGAAAAGCTAAACTCGAACTTTACATTTTAGTTTCTGGAAAAATTTATTTTTTGTTATGTTTTACATATTTAAATATATATGGGTATGCATGTGTACATACACACACACATATATATTATATATATATATATATAAATAATCACATGTCTAATATGTCATTTTCCCAGGAAATATGGATATCAGCTAATTAGATAAATGCCAAACTCTAGTTGATATAATACTCTTTTTGGAATAGATTATTCCAAAGGAGAAATACTTAAAAGAGGCAGATTAATTTTAATTATCTCCCCCAAATTTCATTCCAGTTTTTCCTGAATCATCTGTCTCTTAAGGCAACTTTCAGATAATTTCGTTAGAAACCTTCTTTTACTTCAATTATGCAGATAACCACATCTATTTAAATATGCTTGCTGGGATTAATTCAAACAGAAAGTGATTTCTTAGCCCAAAATTACCTTTGCCTTGAATTATGGAGTCCTGAATTGAATTAAATTAGTAGAACTGTGAAAGCTAGATCAAGTATGTCAAGTTAATAAAGTTTGCAAAGTGAAGTTTCACACTTCAGCTTAGTTTCACTTGAATTTCCACCTATAAAATGTCCTTCTTAATATATGGTTCCACCTCATTAAGCACACCTCAACTGAATTATTTTGTGCATGCTTAAATAACCTTGGAAGAAAGGTTCTTCGGTGAAGTGCTTTGTTTTTCATTTAGTAAAAATGCAAGTAAGGAATAGTCTATAGAAATAGTAAATATACCACTTATCACCGAAGCCTGGACTTTGACTAATGGCCCCACTTCATTTCCTATTCTCCTCCCCAGTACCAATTCTCTATTTCCTCATTGCTCCTGAATATGCCTATACATTTACAGGATCATGGGATCACAGAATTTGACAATTTGAGGGACCTTAGAAACTTTGGACCCAGTGGTTTGCCTGTTGTTTCTCCAATTAGAGTGTTACCTCCTCTATTTTTTTTATTCCTAGTGTTTAGCATGATGCCAACCCCCAAATGAAAGGAATTTCCTAACATTCCCACTTGTCTACCTTTTTTCCAGTGTTCATTGCCTGACATGTTAACCCCCACCCTCTCCCCTTCCTATCCATTTAGCTAGGCTCTACCTCTGCTTCAGGTGGTATCAGCTGAAGTCCTACACCTTTCATGAGGTTTTCTCTGATTCCACAGTCCTCCAATCTCATTCCCATTTCTGTTTTGTTTTGGGGGTTTTTTTAGGGTTTTTTTTTTTTTGGCAAGGCAAATGGGGTTAAGTGGCTTGCCCAAGGCCACACAGCTAGGTAATTATTAAGTGTCTGATACCGGATTTGAACCCAGGTACTCCTGACTCCAGGGCCAGTGCTTTATCCACTGTGCTACCTAGCCGTCCCTCATTCCCATTTCTGAACATAGACAGAAACTATCCATCCTACCTACTCATTTGACCTGTAGCCTATGCTACCTTGTATTGACACTTCCCACCTCCCCTGTTAGGGCAAGGACAGAGATCATGTCTTCTACCCCTCTGTATTTCCAGGGACTAGCCATGTATCATGAACTCAGTATAGACTCATAAAATTGTCAGTAGTGAGTGGTAGCAATTCAACATTTACATAGCATCCTCTATGTAGGTACACCAAGAACTTTTTTAGGCAATTAGTATGGTAGAAGGGTGAATGATGGAGTGCTTGTCCTCAAGGAAGATTCATAATCACCAAATTTCAGAATTGGAAGGAACCTCAGTAGTCATCTAGTTCAACTCATCTCCAAAAACAGAATCTTGTTGATGACATACCTAACAAGTAGTAGTGCAAGTTTTGGCAGAAGACCTCTTATGATGAGTAACTCATTTCTTTCATTTCACTTTTGGATAATTTTAATTGTAAAGAAGCTTTTTCTCATATCAAACCTAAAATTGCTTCTTTGCAATATTTACCATTGCTCTTAGTTCTGACATGAAGAGCCAAATGAAAAAAAGTCTAATCCTTCTTCCAAATATTTTTGCAAATATATTTGAAGACAGCTATCCTGTTCCCCTTGAGCCTCCTAGTTACTACAGGATTCTCATATGTCTTGGATTTAAGACTTTTTGCCATTCACCAAGGAAATTATTTCCTTCCTTTGGATGTCCTCTGGCTTATTAATGTTCTTTTTTTCTGGAATAACATTTCATTTTTCTCAGTTATGTGTAAAAACAATTTTAACATTAATTTTTTAAAAAGTTAATGTCCCTTTGAAATGTGGTGCTTATAAACAAACACAATGATCCAGTTGTGGTCTGATTAGAGCAGAATATCACCTCCTTAATCCTGAAGGGGTGGTCTAGTTAATATTTTCTTTGTATCTCCAGTGCATAATCCAGTGACATGTATGTATGTATGTATGTATGTATGTATGTGTGAATGGTCATGCATATATACATATGGTATGTGTTCCTATATGTACACTGATACACATGCATCATGTGTCTAATATTTGCTGAATTAAATTCAAGTGAGAACTACTAGCAGCCTTCACTTGGGTGGTGGAAGACAAGGAAGTAAGAAAAATATAGTTTGGTCATTGATGGTATATGTAGGATGATGGAGAGGGAGCGATAAAATATTACATTATAATTTCAAGCCTGGGTGCCTGGGAGAATAGTGATAACATTAACAGAAATAAGAAAATGATGTGAAATGATGAAAACAAGAGTGCCAGCAATTTCAGCAATCCATTAAAAAAATAAATCCTAGCTAAGTTATCATGAGATCATTACCATTACCATAGTGAAATATCACTTTCCTTTGGCAGCCCAATAGTTTATTCTTCATTAAAATTGATTTATTAGTTGTATTTTTTCCTTCCAAGTATATGTTTTGTGTTGACCTTACAAGTATTTATAGATTGTACCCACTCCTACTATGAGAGAAACCTCTTATAACAAAACAAAACAAACAAAACTAATAATGCTACTGTACTATTAAGGGGCCTTAATTAATAACAACTACTGTATAAATAAGTGACTTTATCTGAGAGTACAGGCAATATCAATATCTTGAGGAAGGTGGGTGAACCAGTAGATAGAGTGCTGGGCCTGGAGTCAAGAAGATCTCAAAAGTAAATTAGGAACAATAACAGTACCTATCTCACAGGGTTGTTATGATGAGTAAGTGAAATAATATTTGTAAATATTGTGCTTGGCAAAAGATTGATGCTACATAAATTCATATTCCCTTTACTTCCTAACCTCTCAATGATCCCTTAACCAGTATTTTTAATGAAAAAAATTAATAGAAATCCACCCTTATTTCACTGAAAAAAAACAGAAAAAAGAAAAATTTCCTCATAACAAGTAAAGCAAATCCCCTCATTGACTATATAAAACACACGTTTGTGTGCATACTTATATACAAGTGTATATTTTATATATATGTGTGTGTGTGTGTGTGTGTTTCATTCTGTTCTCTAAGTCTAACACCTCTCCAGGTTAATTGAATAGCAGCTATGATGTACCCACACTTGCACCTAGAGTAGGAGTTTTTGTTGCTTCCTTAAGTGTCTTTATTCTAAGTAGAAACATGATGCTAGGGAAAGAGGACTGTTGTTGAGTTGTTTCAGCCACGTCCAATTCTCCTTGACCTTATTTAGGGTTTTCTTGGCAAAGATACTTAAGTGGTTTGCCACTTTATTCTCCAACTCATTTGAAGGATGAGGAAACTGAGGTCATCAGGGTTAAGTGACTTGTCCAGGGTTACATAGCTAGTAAGTATCTAAGATTGGATTTGAAATGGGTTCAGGAGGATTGGAGTTCAAATCCAATCTTAGACACTTACTGCTGATAAAGAGATGAGAATTCTTGAAGAAGGCCAACAACTGTGCTGACAAGAGGCTGACCCCGCCCCCCCCAATGCTGTATGGAATCATTAATTATTCAGAATTTTCTGTTGCTCCTGAAGATCTACTGTGTAGTTTCAAATATTTGGAATGAGTAAAATAGAGCCTACCTGCTTATGACCAAGTACAGACTAATGTTCAGTGAATAGTTAATATAACTAGGTAGAGAGTGGTAGGTTGATTCTGAGTCAATGCATTTTATGAGAAAGAATGACTAGATTTAAGGCAGGTTAGAATTATAATCTGAACCTTTTTCTTGGGAGGTAAAAGACCAATTCATGAGCCAACTAGCCTTCTATGTACACTATTATTTAAGTTTAGTTCATGTGATATTCATTGTTAAGCATCATAGTTAATGAGCACTCTATTAGAAGTTCCTATGTGCTTTAAATAGACCCCTTAAAGGATTGAAACCAATCTCCAATGTGTTTAATGCTATTGAAAGGCATAGATAATAGATCTTTAGGATAGAAAGGGAGGGACTTTAGGCTATAGCCAGAGTGACTTGCCCAAGGTAATACAGATACAGTGAATACTAAAGAAAAGACCAAAGTTTAGATCTTGAAGTTCTGGTAATAACAACCTACTCCAAAAGCAATGCCTGCAGTGTTTTTGAGTCCACAGAAATGTGTATATATGGGGTGTGCTCCTGAAGCTGGTTATTGTTATGGACCATCTAGGTAGCATAGGGATTAGTGCTCTTTATCTGGAGTCAGTGAGACTGAAGTTTAAATCTAGCCTCAAGCATTGACTAGCAGTGTGACTTTGGACAAGTCACTTCCTCTCTGTTTACCTTAGTTTCCTCATCTGTAAAATGAGTCTAATAATAATACCTACCTTGCAGAGTTGTCATGAGGTTCAAATGAGGAAATTATGAGACAGCTGGGTTAGAACACTAGGTCTGGACTTAGCAGTCTTAAGCTCAAATCCAGCCTCAGACACTGACTCACTGACTAGTAATGTGAGCCTGGGCAAGTCACTTCACTTCTGTTTACCTCACTTTCTTCATCTATAAAATGCAGGTTGTAATAGCAGATGCAAATGAGAAAATTTTGGGGTAGACTAGAGTACTAGCATGCTGGGCCTAGAATCAGGAGGACCCAAGTTCAAATCCAGCTTTATTTGTTTGTTGTGTGACCTTGGTTAAATCATTTAATCCCTATTTGTCTCAGTTTCCTTATCTGGAAAATGAAGAAAATAGAAACACTTACTTCTCAGGTTTATTGAAATAAGTTTTATTATTAGATAATAATGCACTAAGCACAATAGTAAGTACTATTACAAATATTAGCCATGATGAGGCTGCTGCTGCTGCTGCTGGGCTATGATGGTTATAAGTTCCTTGAAAACAGACACTATATCCCCAGGACTTAACACAGTGTCTGGCACTTTATAAATGTTTGTTGACTGGCTGACTAAACTGTAGGGTAAAGGCAGAGGATCTTTTCCAAGTATTGTCTGAGGACAGAAAATGTAAACGTAGACTCCTGGATTCAGGGTTTTGTTTGCTTTTTAAAATGCCACTAATTATTTTCAGCTTCTTCAAAAAGAGTATAAATGATGTGTATTTAGAAAGCCATGTAGTGGAAGTCACTGCATGAACACCCCTCATTCCCCAGGGAAAGCTAGTACACGCATCATTTTTCAGAACCTGCCTCATAATTTGCTCCAGACAAAAATAACCAACTTCTCTGTGATGCCAGTAGAGTAAGGAGGAAGAGGGGGAAATGCTTACATTTTGATAATGCACTCCTCTAGGAAGTTCAAGGCCCTTTTATAGATTCTTTTCTTTTCCTCATGCTATGTCCGCTTTTATACACAGAAAATGCTCAAACACGCAGAGGTTAAGTGACTTCTCTAAGGGTACTCTGTGAGGCGGTGCTAGTGACAGGAATAGAATTCCTGACTCCCCTTCATTGTGCTGTTGTGTGACTGTAATGTCGAGCTGGTACCATGAAATGACTTCGAGCTGCACCCAGCCCTGAATGACATCTCTGTACTTTCAGAAGGAGGATTGTATAAAGGGCAGAGCCAACCTTATTTATATAGTCATTTGTTATTAACTGTACAAGGCCTTTTGAAAGTTGTCACCCCCAACGGAGCTTGTCTAGAATTAACCCAGGAGGTAGGCAGGAGTCTCATGGAAGGGGATTCATGAACAGGGAAATGTAGATTCATTATTTAGTAACCAGGACAGGGATACAGAAGAACAGAGGGGTGCACTCAACTCTGTATTCACGGTTTCTTGAATGTTTATACAGCTATCTCTTCCACAAAGCAGGGGCTAGGTGTGGGGTATCCTTGAGATCTGGAAATCCAAATAAAATCCATAGGGGTAAACCCTTCAACCTTCATTTTCCATTAAGAAATAATACAAGAACTTAGCCTTTTCTCATATGATGCCAGTCTACCAAAATACATTTTTATAACAATCCTACATTTCTGAGTTCCTAAACTATTTCTCTGTTGTCTGCTGGCTTTCCTGAGTCATCTGTGGCTTATGCAAAATTTCCCCCCAAGAATAAGAATTCTTATGCCAACTTCTGATATACCAAAACTGTGATGGGGAAAATTTTTTTGTGGAAGGGATAACTGTACTCCTGTGGCCTTTTCTCATCTGCCAACAGGAGGGGGGGGGGGAGAGAGAGAGAGAGAGAGAGAGAGAGAGAGAGAGAGAGAGAGAGAGAGCGTGCATGTTTTATAACAATATGAAATTATAAGCCTTTGTAAAGCAAAGTCTTTGCCCTGTATATCAGTGTATCTTATGTGTTTTTAGTGCTGAATTAATGTTGACTAAATTGGATTAAAATTGCACTGATTTTGAATGAGAAGTTGAGTCTGACTCTTTGTGTCTGACTCTTTGTCTGACTCTTTGTGTCTGAAACTTTGTTAAGTTACACCTTATAACTCATCTGAACTGAATTAAGTGACCTGCCTAGTATGTGTCTGAATTCAGATCTGATCTCTGACCCAGTGGTCTGTTCACTATGACATCACCTACCTGCCCCTTGAATGAAAAGATCCTGGTTCAAATCTCAGACCTGTTACCATCTGTATTACTTTGAACAAGACATTGACCATCAATTTCCTGATCTATAATAAGAGGGAACTGAAATAGATAAGGAATTCTTGACCATTTTTGTGATTTAAATCCCTTTGGAAGTCTGATGTAGTCTAAGGGCCCCTTCTCAGAATAAGTTTTTGAAATTCATAAAATAAAAACAAAGGATTACAAAGGAGAAAAAGTTAGTGAAAATTAAAATTTATATTTCCCCCATATTACCCCTTAAAAATCTTTCCACAGATTTCAGGTTAACAGCTCCTGGACTAGATAAGTTCTTAGGTTCCCTTGAACATTAAATCCAAGGTGAGATTTAGTAAATCCAAAAGAGAGTATTGGAACATAACAAGGTTAGTAATGAAGATGCCATTTGTTTCCTGGAAACCTTGTTATTTTGTGCCTTTTATTAAACAAATGTATTATATTTCTTCTCTATTATATATCTACTCTGGCAGATGGGTTGATCCTTCTAATGCTTTTGAAAGAAATATCAACCAAATATGCTATCAGTTCATATTCATAAAACACAACACTTGTACTTAAGGTTTCAATACTTCAAACAATTTGTATTTTCAGTGATATGGATACTTTCTCTGTTAATGAAGATTGCAATCTGTCAATAGTTGTCCATCCTGTGTAACTCTTGGCGGTTTCTTCCCATATTTCTCACACAGGGGTCCAACCAATCTATTGGGTACCGTCTCCTTCCTTTGCCATTATTTATATACAAATGGAGTGTGAGCGTATTATCCCTCATTCTTGCCACAAATACTCCTCCATTTTTCTCCTACCTATATAGCTCTTTAATGAAATCCTTTATGCTACTGTTCCAATGTGATTCCTCATTTGTACTATGTTGCAACCTTATTGTACCCACTGTGCATCTTTCCTTTGCCTTTTGTATAGTTCCTAACTACAATTCTTTTTTTAAAATGTTATTTTATTTTAAAAATTATATGCAAAATTAGTTTTCAACATCCATCTTTTTATAAGCTTTTGGGTTCCACATTTTCCTATCTCTGTTCTATGACCCTGGGCAATAGGAATAAATAGGAATAAATAAATAGGAATAAATAAATAAATAAAAAATAGGAATAAATGAGTTTCTCCCCATAAGATCAAGTAATCTGATATGGATTGTACATGTTCAGTCATATTAACTTTTTTTTGGTTTTTGCAAGGCAATGCGGTCAAGTGACTTGCCCAAGTTCACACAGCTAAATAATTATTAAATGTCTGATGTTGGATTCGAACCCAGGTCCTTTTGACTGTCTCCAGGGCTGGTGCTCTATTCACTGCACCATCTAGCTACCCTAAATCATATTAACTCTAACTCTATAGAGATTTTAGTATGTTACAAAGTTTGATTTCTATTTCAGGTAAAAAATCTTAAAGTCATTGGAAGTATTATATGATTTCCCAAATGTTATCCAGTCTGCTCTCTGTGAATTAGTGGTATAGATTCTCTAAACAGCTGCAAACCATGAACAGGATAATTGTCTTTTTCATTAATTCAGCTTTTCCTGATAGCAAATAGGTTAATTTCTTTTGGGTGAGCATCAATTTCATTTAATAGATTTTGTTCACTCCAAGTTTAATATAGTCATTGACACTTGTAAACAATAATATTCGAGGGATCTCACCAGCTATTAAAAATCCCTATTCATTTGAGTTCTTTACTGTGCATCACCCATGATAGTGAAAATTACTTTTGGTATATGTATGTGTATGTGTGTGTGTGTGTGTGTGTGTGTGTGTGCATGTGTAACTCCCTTTTTTATCTTTTCTTGACAATTCATAGTCAGAAGGTTGTGGAACCAGTTAGATCTTTCAAGGAATCTTGCATTAACATGATCATAGGAATATCTTTATTGGTACCATTTTTGTCTATTGAATGTATTTTTTATAGTCATTAAACAATAAGCACAGTAAGATCTTGTATTCTCTATAATTTTTAAGCAGGTATATTACTATAAATATGTTATCTATCAATGAACCTCACTTATAGAGGGCTGCCAATTTCTTTTTACAACTTTATCAAGGATAACCAAGATGCAAATATAGATTATTCTCATAAAATTTTTGTTTAGATGTACAATTATGAAAATTGGCCATTAATTATTGATTTTCTTCCTGCTACCCTTTGCTCTTGGTAGAACTGAGGCATGGTACTTTTTCTCCTATTGTTTTGGTATCTTTCTCTCCTTTAAAACCTTGGAATTGATCCCTCAGTGCCCTCAAAATAATATTGATTCCTTCATGGAGCTACTCTGTGTAATCATGGTCTAGTTGCTTTTCCTATCTTTCTTTCAGTGCTATTTCCTCTTTTGATTGCAGCAATCTTGAACTGCAGTGTTAGAATCCAAATCTGAAGGCTCTAATTTTCTTTTATGGTTTAAAAGAAAATAATTTTTTGGGTAACAATTTTCCAGATCTTTTCCATTTTTTTCATCCATTTCTTAGTTTGGATCCAGCTTTATCTTTAGATATGTATAGGATCCCTCACAAACTTTCTCTAAAATTTTTTTCTCCACTGATTTTCATTGTTATATGAACAGAATGTAGGTGTATGCTGGGGCTATCTCCTACTGGATTTCAGAGGTGTTTGTTAAATTTCTGGCATGAGTATTTATATCTTGGAAATCAGTAAACAGAAGAAATCAGTGAAAAGCAGTTATGGCACAGTGGATAGAGTATCAGGTCAGGAGTCAGGAAGACTTAAGTTCAAATTTGCCCTCAGACACTTATTAGCTACATGACCCTGGGGAAATCACTTAGTCTCTATTTGTTTTAATTTTCTTAACTGTAAAATGGGAATAAATGAGTTTCTTCCTCCCAGGATTGTTGTGAGGATCAAATATTATAACATATCTCACATATGAGATATTTGTTAAAAGTTCTTAGTACATAGAAGGTACTAAATCCTTCCCATCCTTTCCCTTTACAAATTAAGGATAGATTTATTGTTTTGTTAATTGTCTAGATTTTCACCTAGACTCTGGACTAAATAAAGTGATAGGGAAAATTTTAATAATGTAGGTTAAACTTAAAAGTATGTTATATTGACTGATATTATAATATGTTAGACACTTGTACATATATAACCTATGTCAGATCACTTGTCATGGAAAGGAGGAAGGGAAGGGAGGTCAGTAGAAAAATGTGGAACTCAGAATCTTATAAAAAAGATGTATGCTGAAAACTATCTTTACAGAGGTAGTTGGGAGAGCATCTCTGGTTGTTTGGATGGATGTGGACCTAGGAGTATTTCAGTATAACTCCAACATTATAAGCCTCAATTGCCATGACTGGAGGCAATATTGACAGAGCTAGGTCAAGAAAAGAAGGAATAAAGTTTCAGGAAAAAGCGAACCTGTGAGTTTAGGACTTGTGTAGAAGGTGACAGTAAGATGTTTAGGAGAGATGCCTCAGTAGCTTTAGATGGTACTAGGTTCAAGGAAATTAATTTTTTTCCTGTTAGATAGAGAATAATTGAAGATGCCATTAAGAAAGGATGAAATGTAGATAACATTAATAGCTTACATTTATTTATGCAACACATAAAAGTTTATGAAGTACTTTATTCCCTTTTTTCTCATTTCATCCCCATGCATGACAAGATTATAAAATAGATAATACATATAGGATTATTCCCCTCTTATAGTTGAGGGAAATGAAGCTATGAGAGGCAAGATTAATTGCTATAAACGTACAACTAACTAGTAAGTGGCAGAACTAAGATTCAAACCCATTTCTTCTCATTCTTAGTCCAGTGATTATTCCACTATTATAATTTTATATTCAAACCTGATTTAGCATTTTTGGAAAATATAATAAACTTTGAAAATAAAATCCCTTATTCCCAATCTTATTGGGAAAACAGGAACACAGGAAACATTAAAAGAACTGTTCACAACTCTTACTCCAATAACTTTTGACTGATTTTCTAGAGTCATCAATGACCCTCTTATTGCAAATCAACAGTCTCTTTATTTGTATTTGTTCTATACATTTTAGAGAAGGCACTAACTTGCATTGGTAGAGGGAATTTCCTTACCTTTGAGGTCAGTGATCAATGAATGCAATTATAGATCTAGTTCCTATCCCTGGTCTCTTTTATCTATATGACACATCTGAGGGTTCCTCTTGGACACTTGGTTCTACGGGTTTTCTTGACATTACTGTATGACTAGGTTCTGTTTTTGGATCTTCTCTCCCTACACTCTTCTTTGGAGTTCTCATCAGTTCCCATGACTTCAGTGATCATTTCAATGCAGATTTCCATATACAACCCCCATCTTTCAATTGCCTTCTAGTCTATATATGCTTTATAAGTATCTCAAACCTGATTCATTATAATTTTCCTGAAACTCCCCATCTTCCTGTTTCCCTATTTTGTCATTTACTTCTTGCCAGTTTTTCATATTTGAAACTTTGAATTAATCCTTAACGTTTTATTTTCCTTCACTTACCATATCTAATTAGTTACTAAGTCTCATCAATTCGACCTTCACTGCATCTCTCACATCTGACCCCTTTCCACTTTCACCGCAACCACCTTCATTTAGACACTCGTTATTTCTTGCCTAAACTATTGAAATAGTCTCGTGATTGGTTTGCCAATCATTAGGATGCTTCTACTCTATCCTCCAGACAGCTTCCAGATTGATATTCTGAAGGCATCTATGTGAATGTGTCATTCCTCTGCTTGAGAAGCTTCAATGGTATCCTGTATCTAGGTTAAAATATAATTCCTCTCTTTGGCATTGAAAGCCTGTGTTCATACACTCCAACCTGTCTTTCTAAAGCATTTCACATTCTAGTCCTCCATACTTTCTGTATTCCAGCCAAATTCACTTACTTTCTGTTCTTTATAATGTGTTAGTCCATTGCCTGCCTCTGTATCTTTGAAGGGTGTTCTCCCATGCCCAAAATGCTTTTCCTCTTCATCTGTGCCTCTCTTCTTAGAACCTCCAACTCCCTTCTAGCTCATACTACCTCTTATATGAAGACTTTTCCCAACTTCTATAGTATTCTGACTTCATGAAATTACTTTGTATTTAATTTGTATTTACTTATCTGTGTACATATTATTTCTCTCCACTACAGCAGGAACCAATTGGTTTTTGTCTTTTTCAGTGCTACTTAGAGTTCCTGGCACATAGCAGAAACTTAATAAATTGTTAAATCATTTATATTATCACCCTTACTCCTCCCATTTCCCTACTTTTGATCTTTCTACCTCCCCATGTCTAAATTGGACGTTTCCCAAACTCCTTTCCTTCCTCCAAGGTTCATAGCAATAATACCTCTCTATGAAACCTTTCCTAATACTATTTCCCCTAGAAAAATCATCTCTGTTGCCTCAAATTTCTCATAGGGTGTTTTGTGGATCTCTTCTTTATATTAATTTCACTACACATTGTATCAGTTATGCTTATAATTGCTCTTCACCATTAAATTATAATCTTCTTGAAGATAGAGCCTGTGTCATATCTATTTTTGTGTCACCAGTACAGTACCTTACACATATCATTGTCATTGTTTGTGCTTTGTAATTGAAGAAGACCAATAGCATCATGATGTTGAGGTTAAAGCAGTGTGTTCAACTGTGGCTAACCAGTCCAATATGAGCTCCAAAGGGGGTACTACAGGTTGAGTACAAAGAATCCCTTTTAACTCTTGGGATGGAGATGCCTCTAGATTTTCATATCTTGCATTTCCTTTGTGATACTGCAATTCTGCAGTAGACACAGCCTTTTCTTTGATTTGCCAGGTGGTCCTGTACCAGAGTCTGCTATCTCATACTCAATACTACAGTTCTTCAGAGAGATCTTAAGAGTGTCCTTGTACTATTTCTTCTGACCTCTGTGTGAGCAATTGTCTTGTGCTAATTCTCCATAAAATAGTCTTTTAGGTAAACACTCATTTGGCATTTGATCAATGTGGTCGGTGTCATTGGAATTGTACTCTCTGCAGGAGAGTTTGTATGCTTGGCAGCTTAGCTCAAGAAAGGACCTCAGGGCCTGTACCTTATGTTTCCAGGTGATCTTCAGAATCTTCCTACAATTAAAATAGAAGTAGTTCTGCTTTCTGGCATGGCACTGGGTTTTTTAAACAGGATTGTATTGAATTTATTGAATTGTTTATTGGAGTATATGATTCAGTTCATAAGTATTCTAAGTCCTTAGGGGAAAATAAAGAGGAATATGGGTCAGAGTAGTCGGGGAAAATTCTGTGGTGGAGACAGAATTATTCTGGCCCTTTAAAATGCTAGGATTTGGAAAGGCTAATATATTAGCAGGAGGAAGGCCATCTCAGAAGTGAGTACCATGGCCAGAGAGGGAATGTATGTAAGAAAAAAGATACTGTATACAGGAATTCATGAACGGTCTCCCTGATATGAAGAATTTAAGGGTTATAGCAGGCATGCCTAATGATAGAGCATGAGTTTTATTAGTGAGTCCTTAAAGAGAGATTTATATTTCATCTATTAGGGTACTGAGTCTGCAGGATAATAATCTTGATACAGTTCTCAAACTTAGGCAAAAGGAAGACTAAATTGTCATGCTATTTTCATCCTAGAATGAAGAGTTTAATTTCCAGTGGACAGAGCACTGGTCTTGTAGTCAAGAAGACCTGAGTTCAAATCCAGCCTCAGAAACTTATTAGCTGTGACCCTGGGCAAGTCACTTAGTCTCTGTTGCTCAGCTATAAAACAGAAATAATAATAATAGGACTTGCCTCATAAACCTCATAGGGTTATTTTGAGGAACAAATGAAATCAAATGTGATAATATTTCTAAAGCACTTAGCTCAGTGCTCAGCAACATGATAAATGCCATATAAGTGCTAGCTTTAATAATTATTATTATACATTTAATAAATGGCGACTATGTTCCAGAAAAGTGACTTGCCTAGGTAAATGTAGTAAAGCTGGGATGGATCTGGGATTTCTGACTGTGAATCCAGTGTTCTTCTCATTGAATCATCCTGTCTTTTGCTAAGAGAAATCACATATAAGCAGATGATTAGGAGCAACCCAAAATTATTCACTTATAAAGTAACATTAGTTAAAACAAGAGCATAGAAAGAGAACCAGGATTGAAAACATAAGTTTTGGGTTCAAACCATGACTCCTACATATACTCCCTGCATGACCTTGAGCAGATCATTTCTTTTCTCTAGATCCACATTGACACTCACAGTCTATCTGAATGGGACTGGTGGAGGTTGTATCATTCAATTTCCTCAGTTTACAGATGAGGAAATGGAGACCCAGAGTGATTTGGCCTGGGCCACACAGATATTAAATGACAAGGTTAGCATCTGAACCCAGGGTCTTTCCATCTAAATATGGCAGACTTGCCACTGTTTCATAATATGACAAATATTTGAAAACATTGATTGCATGTACTGTCCCCTAAGTCTTTAGGATAAACACCTGCAGTTTATCCACACACCTTCAAATGATTACCTTGGTTCTCAAAGAACTTATAGACTAGTAGGGCAGATAAGTATACAGATAGTAGCTATAATACAAGAAAATACCAAGTGCTTGAGGGAACACTTCTCTGCATTCCACTATCTCTTCCAAATGCAAAGCCTGAGGGAGACTACTTTAGAGCATGGGAATATTGTTTCCAGTTTGAGGACAGGGGATTAGGAATTACTTCAAGAAGAAGATAATGATGAACAGTCAGTCATTTCAGTCATTTTTCACTTGTATCTGACTGTCCTTGACACAATTTGGAGTAATCCTTAGTAGAGATACTACTGTAGTTAGCCATTTCCTTCTCCAGCTCATTTTATAGATGAGAAAATGAGGCAGAGTTAAGTGACTTGCCCAGGGTCACAAAGCTAGTTAGTATAATTCTTCCTGAATCCAGGTCCTGCAATCTATCCACCATGCCATATAGCTGCCCTATAGTATTTAACAGGATCTTGGAAAGTGAGTAGAAGGTGCTATACCCCTCAGCAACCCAATCACTTTCCTATAGATATGCTCAATAGTATCAATAGTGTTACTGAAAGAAAATTTAAATCACTTACACAAGACAACCAGAAGTTTGGCAAGAGAAGTTTGGAGTGGATGATTTCTATGGGCTTTCCCATCTCTAAATCTGTGATCTTTAAAGTAGAGTCTGGCAGAGAGTTTCTTGGTGAATGTGGGAAAGGTGGGGCCAAAATAAGAGATATTGAAAGAAAGAAATGACAGGATTTTGAAGTGAAGTGGATGTAGCAATATTAAGAGGATGAGCAATGACCAAGTCACATGAAAGACTACCTGATGTAATCCATGAGGCAGAATCATTAAAGAACAGTATCCCAACTTCAGAAAGGTTTCGATAGAGCAGTTTTCTAAATGGCACAATATCAGTTTAATTGAAGAGAGGAGAACTGATTTATGCATTTAAAAGTTCTATTGAGTTAAGGATAAAAATGTATTGTGTGGGTTGCTTATGGGGTCTTTTGAGCTGAGTGCTTTATTGCACTCATTAAAGATAATGATCATTATGATGAGCCTACTTCTTTCTGATTTTAATCCTTACATAGTAGTAGAATTAATATCATGAATTCTGACCCTTTTGCCATTTGAACTTGAATCACAGGAGCACCCCCATAATCTATAAAATGCTGGCATCTTTTTGTCTGCCCATTAAAGCATCCAAAAGAATTTGTGCATATGTCCTTAGAATATGTGTGTTGAATTCTATTGTGAGGTATTTTAAATTCCATGAATATGAGTAGGAAATTTGGGTTTTTTAAGTGATATGTGATAGGTAATGAGGGAACTAAAAATGAAGAGATATTACAGGAAAGAAAGGAAAAAATGAGAATTTGTTAAGTACTTATTGTATACCAGATATTACTGGGGATACAAGTAAAAAGAAAGAAAATCACTGTGCAAAGAATTTATATTCTAATAGAGAAAGACAACATAACATAAAAGGAGATGAAAAGCTGAGATGAGATGGGAAAAGGAAGAAATGAATATTTCCAAAGTGATGGGGGGCATAATTTTGAAGCCTAGAGAGTTAGGTACAGGATCAGGAGGAGAATGAACATAGACAGTCATGGGCTTCTTCATAAACTGTTGGATCCAGGAGGAACTCACCAATTGAAGAAAGATGGGATAGGTCTTCTAGAAGGTGAACTCCATGGAGAGCAGGCTTTAGGAATGGTAAAATGATCCAGAGTGATGAGACCCAGTTGTGAGGTCAAGTCAGCAGGTGAGGGATGATTTTGAAGTCCAGAAGGTCAGAAACAAGGTCAGCAGGGGGATGAAGAGAGAAAGAAAAGGAGGAAAGTAAAATAAGATTTAGATATGAAAGGGATATGAGAGAAAGGAACCATACAAGGAACCTAGAGATAATCTAGAATAGAGATTCTTAATTTTTTATATATGTCATGGACCCCCTGAGTGGACTGGTGAAGGCTGTGGATTCTTTCTAAGAATGAATGTTTTTAAATTATTGAAGAAAATGCTAAATTTCAATTAAAGGTTAATAAAAAAAGATGTAATATTTCCCATCCAATTTCACAGATACCCCACACCTTCCCTCTTCCCCCACCCCATTTGAAATCTCTTTACAAAGATATCAGGTCAAGATATCTGATGAAGACCAGCCCTTTCATTTTGAATATATTGGAAATAAGTTGCCTGAATTCATTGTTACACATGTTTATCTCTTTGCACTCTATTCCCCCACCACCACCACCAGTGCCTTGTAAATCATAGTCATTCAGTAACCATTGAGTAAAAGAACTCATCAAGGACTATAACTTCTATCCCAAATAGAATGGCTGATATGCCCAACCCAAGCCACCCAATGTGGCTAAAGCCACAGCTTCTTCTCTGCATTCCAATATCTCTTCCATCTGCAAAGCAAATTCATGCAGGACATATGAACCACTGGTTTTATCTAGAACTTAACTCATAAAATTATGAGGCTGACATTTTCCATAGGAACTAGAAATGCCTAGATTCATTGACTGAGTCACTTAACAGATATTTATTGCCTATACACAGTGTTAAGCCACACCAAGGGATATGCTAAAGTTAAATAAGACAGACATTGCCCTCAAGGATTTCACCATCTTTAGAAGATGGGTTAAAAGGGGATTACATAAATAGAAAATGAGAGTACACATTTTTAGGAGAACACAAAAATTCACAAGATCTCTTCTATGTCTTTCACCCCATGGTCCCTCTCCTTAGAGAACTAACTTTCTAGTAAGGGAGACAAGGCAATTAAACATTTAACCATATTATATAAAGAAGAAATATGCTGGGATTGAGAAAGAGCTGGACAAAGTGATTCTTATAATTCAGAGTAGGGAATGATTGCTTCTATCCTGGTAGTAGCCTAGGGAAAGATTCATTTAGGAGGAGGTATCCTAGAAGATGGGTAAGATTTTAGTACACATAGGTACTAGGTAAGGGCTGTTAAAATACATAGAAGCAAGAATGTAGGACCCAAGAAGTAATTTGGTTTTATTAGACCACAATCAGTGTGTTGGCAAAGAGTAGAAGAAAAGGATAGAAGGCCTTGAGTGTCAGGTTGAGGAGTTAAAATTTTATTTGATATTTGATGGGTAGCAACTAAAATAATTAACTTATAATGAATTATGCTGTGTCTAGGGGTTATCCTTAAGGACCAAATAAGCCATATGTTATCTTCCATATTCTTAAAAATTGAGCTATTTAGTCACATTTGAAAGTGTTAGGTCTCAGGGACAGGATTTGTTAGTTAAGTGCTGAGGCTGAGGCTGAGTCAAGAAAGTACAGGCATTTAAGTTGAGTGAGATATTTTGTGAGTTGGAATACACGTTATTTGAATGCTTCAAAAGTGAGTTTGAAAGAATTAGAATAAATTAGAGAGACAACTGAGACCTGGGAAAGACCCTAATTTAGAAAGACCAGGGTCATCCACTTTATCCCAAGCCATTGCCAGTCTTCTTAACTTTTGTTTTACCACTGGACTTCAGTGGGTCTGGGTCTGGAGGAGTGAAGCAAATAACTTTTCACACCTCTGCCTCAGTTAAATCCAGTCCACACACAAGATAAGACAATCAACCACACGATGTCATTGAGCCTCTCTGAGAAGGAAAGATAAACAACAACAATAATAAAAATGAGGGGGTTGGGCTGTATTACTTCTAATATTCCTTCCAGGCATAAATCTATAATTTTAGAGACTCATCATAAGAATACTCACTCGATCTCTCAACTGAAAATACTCTCCATCGTCTTTCTCCTTTCTTTTTCTCCCTTGCTGTCAGTTCATGGAAATGTCTTGGTCTTCTTTTGTTCCTTTTCACAGTATTTTTATAGAGGAATATGTTTTGAACTGTTCCTCAAACCTGTTTTTTTTTTAGAATATAGTTATGATGAATTGTATTTGGTTGAATTTCCTGCTCATGTGTTGCATTTGGCTTATTAAAGCCAGTAGCTGTCTGTTTACCATCATTTGGCTGTTGAGAGAAGAAACACAAATAGTACTGAGTTTTTCCATACACTAATCTTCTGATTATACTATTGCAGTCTTTAGAAATGGGCAAAGCATCCCTAAAGGAATCCCTAAACACTGCCCCTCAAGTTAAAAAAAAAAAAAGCTGAGAGAGGTTTCTTATTATCCATTTTCAGTCAAGATCTAGCCTAGTTCCAAAATTTAGTACTGTATGCTTTTGCCCACTGGGTGGGCTGTCAGATGCAAAGCAGCTATCCTCTTCCTTCTATTTGACTTCACCAGGAGAATCACTGGGATTAAGATTTTTCTAAAAATGAACGTGTTTGTCCTGAAAAATCAAGGTTGCCAAGAGTACTTTTGGTAAGACTATTCACAGATTCCTACCTTCCTATCCTCTCTGACTAGGCATGCATGTATGCACACACACACACACACACACACACACACACACACACACCCCAGAGTCATATAAATCTATTTAACTCTTCCACAAGCCTGTACCTCAAAGCCTGATTAAGGGGGTTAGCCTTCCAGAACTAAGTGATGATGCATGCAACTGAACCTTGAGGAAGTAATAATAAGAATAGCAAACTTCTTTTTTTTTGCTTTTTGGTTTGCAAAATCTTTTCCTCATAACTGTCTTATTGAAGAAGGAAGCCCAAATCTTTTAAAATCCTTATTCTAAAGATAAGGAGGCTGAGACTCAAAGAGACAATGTGTTTTTTTCCATAGTTGTGCCTCAAATAAATAGTTGCATGAACAATAAATGGAGGGAAGTATAGTTTAGTAGAAAAAATGTCAGATTTGGAGTCAGTGGACATATATTTGAACTGGACTTCTCTGCCTCTGTAATATTTCTATTTCATTCTTGGCTTCATTTTTCTCTTCTGTAAATTGAGGGGGTTGGATTGAAAGATCTTTGAAGTCTTTTCCAACTGAAATCCCATTGTTAATATATGTATGTGCATGGATTTTCTAAATATAATGATGTGGCCTGTGGGTGGGATGAATAAATATGATCTGAGATCTTTTCTGGCCCTCCCCATCTTCAATGAGTATGCCTTTCTTTCTTTAAGAGCAATAATAGAAGGGTCATGTCAGCACTGCCAGGGGCCCATTTGGGGAAAGAGGGGGATAAATAGCATCCAGGACCTCTGAGGCTGGAAAATCCCTCTGATTTCTAAGATGTATGTCAAGATAAAATTGTATGTATAGTTGTTCTTTAAATATCTCTAGTCTTAGGGAAATTAATTAGGTTCAAAGGAAAATCTATTTTTCATGATCACTTTTAAGTGCATAAGGTATCTCTTAGACTCATTCACTAACTTAGCCCTTGCCCACCAAACTCAGGTTACACAAAAGACCACCACAATTGTCAAAATGTGATTAAAACCATTCAAGTAAAATAGCTAGTAGAAATTCTCTTTTCCTCCCTCTTCTTTGTCACCTTCTTTAACTGATTTCTGCAACCAGGTTAAGTACTATCCCTTGCTATATACAGTATAAAATACAGTTACATAAAACATTCTCTTAGCTCATCAGGAGTCACATCTCCTTTCACATATGCTGAATGAAACACAAGGCTTTCCCTCTCCCACTTCACCCAGCTAAGAGTTGCTTTTGTACCATGTTCCTTTGGAGAAGCCATAACTTGAACCTAGGTCCTCAGACTACAAATCTAAAACTATTTTTACCACATTAAAATCATATAGCATTGATTAGCAAACCCAGAATTATGGAAAACAGACCACTAGAGCTGGAAAGAATGACAGAATCACAGAACATAAAATATTGGAATTAGAAGTGACCGTTTGTAAAAATTGAAGTTCTTTTTTGCTTTTACAATTACACGCAATGTTAGTTTCTCAATATTCATCCATTTGCAAATTTATGAGTTTCACATTTTTTCTACCACCCTCCCCCCCAACCCCTGTGGCAACAAACAGTCTGATAAATGTAGTACACATACAATCCTATTTAACATATTTCCATAATAGTCATATTGTGATTCTTCTAGTTCTAATTCCTAAAAGGAAAGAAAAAACATAAGAAAGGGAAAACATAAAAGAAGTTTTAAAAGAGAACATAGTGTGCACTTTTTCCTCCGGATTTGGATGGCATTGTCCATAGCAATCTCTCAGGGTTGTTTGTGCTTAATTTCTGAACTGCTGAGAGGAGCAACATTCATCATAGTTGATCATCTCATAATGTTGTTGTTTGTGTATAAATGTTCTCTTATTCTCTTAGTTCTGCTCACTTTACTAAACATCAATTCATGTTATTCTCTAAAGTTGGACCACTCGTGATTTCTTTAAAAACAATAGTACTCCATAATATTCTTATACCATAACCTGTTCATTCCCCAGTTGATGGGTAGCCCTTCAATTTCTAATTCTTTACCACCACATAAAGAACTGCCATAAATATTTTTGAACATTGAGACTTTTCCCAGTTTTTATGATTTCTTTGAGATTTAGACCTAATGTTGGTATTGCTCGTTTTTAGATAGGTACTGCTTATTATTTCAAGGAAACCTTCAATTATGCCTATATTCTCTAGTGTTTTTAATTGGAATGAATTTTATCAAAGATTTTTTCAGCATCTATTGAAATAATCATAGGATTTCTGTTAGTTTTGATTGTTTTCCTTACCTACATGGTATAAACCCTACCTGATCATGGTATTTTATTCTAGTAATAACTTATTGTAATCTCTTTCCTAAAATTTTATTTAAATTTTTGCATCAATGTACATTGGACAGATTGGTCTATAATATTCTTTGTCTGTTTTGTCTTTTCCTGGTTTATAGGCAGCACCTTGGTGTCATAAAAGGAATTCTTCTTCTCCTATTTTTAAATATAGTTTATATAGAATTGGAATTAATTGTTCCTTAAATGTTTCATAGAATTCACTTATAAATCCATCCAGCCCTAGAGATTTTTTCTTAGGGAATTTATTGATGGTTTCTTCAATTTCTTTTTCTGAAATGGGGTTATTTAAGTAATTTATTTTTTCTTCTGTTAACCTGAGTAATTTATATATTTATGAATATTCTTCCATTTCACTTAAATTATCAAATTTATTGTCATTTATTGGGAAGAATAGTTCCAAATTATCACTTTAATTTCCTCCTCATTGGGGGGTAAATTCACCCTTTTCATTTTTGATACCAGTAATTTTCTTTCTTTTTTTTAAAAATCAGATTAATTAAAGGTTTTAGCTATTTTATTGGATTTTTCATAAAATCAATTCTCAAGTTTTATTAGTTAAATGGTTTTCCTACTTCCAATTTTATTATTTTCTCTTTTGATTTTCAGAATTTCTAATTTAGTATTTAATTGGGGATTTTTAATTTGTTCTTTTTCTAACTTTTTTAGTTGTATATCCAATTTATTGATCTCCTCTTTCTCTATTTTATTCATATAGGCATTTAAAGATATAAAATTTCCCCTTAAAACTGCTTTGGCTGTCTCACTGTTGACATTGTTTTGGATGAAATTCTTGATTATTTCTGTGATTTGTTGTTTGATCCATTCATTCTTTAAAATTAAATTATGTAGTTTCCCATTAATTTTAGGTTCATCTTTCCATTTTTATTGCATCATGATCTGAACAGACTCATTTAATATTTTTCCTTTTCTGCATTTGATTGTAAGGTTTTTATGCTCTAGTACATGGTCACTATTGCTATAGGTGCCATATTCTGCAGAGAAAATTTATATTCCTTTCTATCCCTATTCAATATTCTCCTGAGTTCTAGCACATCTAAGTTTTCTAAAATTCTTTTTACCTTCTTAACTTCATTACTGGTTTTTTTTTTGGATAAATTTATCTCATTCTAATAGAGGAAGATCTAGGTCCCCCATTATTGTAGTTTTGCTGTCCATGTCTCCCTGAAATTCATTTAACTTTTCCTCTAAGAATTTGGATGCTAAACCACTTAGTTTATGTATATATATATATATATATATATATATATATATATATATATTAATAATAATAATATTGCTTCAGTTCCTTTTAAGAAGATGTTGTTTCCTTCCTTATCCCTTTTAATGTGATCTATTCTTGATTTTGCTTTGTTGAGATCAGGATTACTATCTCTGATTTTTTTTATAGCATACTATATTTTGCTGTAGTTTTTTACCTTTACACTGTGTGTAGCTCTCTACTTCAAATGTGTTTCTTGTCATCAACATGTTGTAGGATTCTGATTTTTAATCTATTCTACTATCTGCTTCCATTTTGTAGGAGAGTTCATGCAATTCACATTTCCTGTTAAGATGACTAATTCTGTATTTCCTCCCATTCTATCTTTCTCCATTTATATTTTTTCTCTTTCCTATCCCCTTATCCCTCCTCACCAATGTTTTGTTCCCTTTCTCTTTATACCTTTCTTTTTAACTTTAACTTTAATTTTTCTTTTACTTTAACCCTTCTTCTCTTTTCCTTCCTTTAAATTCACTCAAATTCACTTGGGAATGTATGTTATTCCCTCTTTGGACCAGATCTGTTGAGAATAGGATTTACTCAGTGTTCACAAACGCCTTTCTTTCCCTCTACTATCATTTGTGCCTCTTCATGTGATACTGTTTATCCTGTAATGCCTAGCCTTCTCCTCATATAATCCTTCTTTTTCATGTCTTTCTTGTTTTCATCTTGTTTTGTACCTATAATCCTTCTTTCAAAATATACTTCTTTTATCTGTACTGAGAGAAATACCTTTCACAATGGTTGATTCATTGTTTTATTGATTGCTTGATAAGCAACATTACCTCATAGTCATTAACTACACTCCCCCTTCTGTCTCATTAGAAATATATTTCTCAAGTGTCATAAATAACATCAAATTACAATCAATTTATACTACCTCTTTATATGTGCTTTTCAAGAACTCTATGGACATACAATCCTCATGAGCTAAAGTATCACATAAAACAAAAATCATTCCATGAATCATTTATATCCTTCTCCTCTAAGTGTACTCTCTCTCTAATTGAGGCTAAAATATCAAGTAAAACAAAATAGCTTCATGATCTATTTATATCCAGTGCCTCTCAGTACCCGGTCTCTTACTATTCCTGTAGTACTACAACTACAGCACTACAACCCTTGTTAACTAAAGCATGGAATAATCCAAGATCACTTCATCTATTTAGGGCAATTTTCCATGATAATTTTCTGAAAGATCCAAGCTCTTTTTTTGATCTAGGCTTTCAAATTGACCAATTCATAAATTGTCTCTCCTGGATCTATTTTCCAGGTAGTTTGTTTTTCCTAAGAGGTATTTTATGTTTTCTTCTTTTTTTTTTTTTCAGCCCTTTGGTTTTGTTGGATGGAGTCTTGGTGTTTCATGGAGTCATTACTTTCCAAATCTAATTTTTGTAAGTTTATTTTCTTCAGTTAGCTTTTGTGTTTCCTTTTCTAGTTGATCAATTTTAGTTTTACATGAGTTACATCCTTTTTCCAGTTGTTCATTTTTACTTTTTACAGAGTTGATTTCTTCAGTCAAATTTTCATAAATCTGAATGACTCTCATTTCTTTTTTATATTTTTATTTTTCCTCTAATCTTTAATTTTTAAAATCCTTTTTGAGCTCTTCCATGAAGTTTTGGATTTGAGTCCAATTCTTAAACTCTTTTGAGGCTTCCCATGTAGGCAATTTGTCACTGCTCTCTTCTGAGATGGCATTTTTATCATTCCTATCTGAATAGTAACTTTCTGTGGTTAGCTTTGTTTTTTGGGTTTGTTTTTTTTTTTTTTTTTGCTCATTTTGATAGTTGAACTCTGCTCCTGGGGTAGAGAGAATTTAGTCCCAATTTTTTTTTTTTTTTGTTTTGGGACTGGATCTCTGGTTTATCTATATAGCCCAAATGTTGCCTATGCAAAGGTTTGTTTCCTCCTTTATGCCAAGTTTTTTTTCCTATGCAAGTTTTTCCCAACTCAATCCCATCTGTTGCCCTAATGTTCCCAAGGCTTGGACTTTGCCTGGGGGTTCAGACCTTCACTGTTTGGCCTGTCATCTAGCTGGTTTGCTGAGCCTGGACCAGAACTGTACTGTGGCTAATAGCCTCCTGCTTGCTTTCTGGCTCTCCTGCTTACACTGGGCTATACTTCCTCTTTACCTCTGAAGAGCCCTACTAAAGATCCTTCACAATATCTTGAGCTGAGAGAGTGTTTTGCTGTAGCTTTAAGGTCTATGTTTCACTGTAGCTTTATTTAAAATTATTTTAGGGTAAGTTCTGAGGGTCTGCTAGCATCACACCACCATTGGCTCCACCTATAAAGTCCAGAAGTAACCTTTGAGATCATCTAGTTCAACTATTACAAATGAAGAAACTGATGGCCAGAGAAATAGAGACTTTTCTGAGGTTACAAAGCCTAAGAGGCAGAACAAATGAGACACTAAGCCACACCTTCAGAACATTAATCCAATGCCTTTTCCAGCCTCTACCACTGCCACTTTTATGTCTTTGTAATTGACTATTACAAACAAAATAGGGAATATGTCTTGCAACAGTGGCATTGTTAGAATAAGGCATGGCATTCTTGTGGTAAAGGAGAGAAATCTGCTCCCCCTTTTTGAGTGGATATGTCATACCACCACTGTCTTGGCTTCTCTCTTATTTTATCAATGGTATTTCCATGCAATATATATTTTGTACTAATTAAATCAGTTGATTGGCATATATTCAACAGTGTGGCCAGATAGGAATCAGGTTGACTGGAGATGCCCCTGGATGTGAAGTTAAGTAACTTGCCGAGGGTCACACAGCTAATTATTGTGTCAAGTATTTAAGGTCAGATTCAAACTCCTCTCCTCCTACTTCCAAAGTCACTACTTTATCCTTTGCACCATTTAGCTGCCCTATTTTTCTTCTTTGAGAAGGATGGACAAACATTATTCAATGTGTGCTGGCAAATATCTAACAATTGACTCTGAAAAAATGTACACACAACCCATTATTAACCTTAATTTGCATTTATTAACATTTTCCCCATCAATTTCTTAAATCTAGACAATTGACAAAATAAAACAAACCCTGATGTTTTAGAGTTTACTCATTTCTAAGATATAAATGCTCACAGTGAGAATTTAACAATTGACTCTTGTGAAATCTGGTTCAAGTTGACCCCAGCACATCTTTGCACAGTCTCCTAGAAGCTTAGCAATATGGTAGGTCCTCAGGTGAAAGTAAAAGTGGGCAGGCCAATCACAGAAAGCAATAGAAGATCATCTTATAATTCTCATGAGAACTGAAGCTTTTTACCATCCTATTACCCATGTGATATTTAAAATCAAATTAAAAATTACTCCTCTACAGAGTTCCCAGATGATGGCAGAGAAATGGTGTTTGTGGTTATGAATTAATTCCTACTAAATGGTCTTTGTCACTCCAACCTGACTGTCTGAGAATAACATGTTCAAGTTAAGTACAATGGAAGAACCTGTTGACTTATAAGCGAATAGTGTTGACTGCACACTATTGATATTGAATAGGGGTGAGGCTGCCCCTCCTCCATCATAACTCAGGTTCACAGTTATCCAGATATTTGGAGTTGAACCAAGGGACCTGTCAAGACGTTCTATAATCCTGAAAAGTCTATATTTATAATTATTACAGACTACGGAATTAAAAAATAATTAATATTTTCTATGGTTCATTCTCATTCCATACAATTTTTATAAAATTGAATTTTTAATGTTTATAATTAATTTTAATCAATACCTCTTATTTTTATATAACAATTTTATTCTGTTAACTTATGCCTTAACCCCTCCTAGGGAATCATCTCATATAAGAATCAACTTTTTTAAAAAAGAAAATCAATCAGAAAACTAATCAATATATATAGAAAAAAATAATGTTCCATATTCATGAACCCTACAGCAAGATGGTGCAGGGATAGCTTTTTGAGCATGAGTCAGGAAGATCTAAACTCAAGCCTTACCTTAGGCACTTACTAACTGTAGACCCTGAGCAAGTCATTTAACATCTCTCTGTCTCAATTTCTTTAATTGTAAAATGGAGATAATAAACAGATTGGTTTAAAGATCACAATTAGATAATTTTTGTAAACTGTTTAGCACGGGGCCTAGAACATAGTAGGTTTTGTTTCCTGTCCTTCTTCCTTCCTTCTCTTCTTTCCTTGGTACTTTTCCTTCTCTGAAATGCTTTGAAGGAATGAGGGATGCATTTTCTTATATTTCTTCTTTGGGGTCAAGATTGTTCTTTATAATTCCTCAACACTGATTAAAAAAAAATGTTTTGTGGAAATTGTTCCATCCATTCATATTATTATAGTCATTTTATATTATTTCCATCATTCTACTTAATTTATTTTGCATTAGTTCACAGAGATCATTTCATGTTTCCTTGTATTGATCATATTTATAATTTCTTAAAACACAGTAATATTCTGTTACTTTTACAAATCATGATTTTTTTTAGCTGTTATTCATTTGATGGATTAGAGCAGCTAAACAGCATAGTTGATCCACTCTGGATTTGGAATCAGGAAGACCTGAGTTCAAATCTAGCCAGCTTCAAACACTAGCTCAGTCAATGCCTCAGTTTCCTCATTTGGAAAATGGTCTGGGGAAGGAAATGACAAACCACTCAGTACCTTTGTCAAGAAAACCCACAATGGAGTCATCAAGAGTCAGACATGACTAAAAATGACTGAACAATAAGCTATACTTCAGGTTTTCTACTTTGTTTCCAGTTCTTTGCTTTCCCCTCAAAATGTTGCTTAAATATTTTGGTGTGATTGAAGTCTTCCTTTTTGTCAGTGACCTTCTTGGGTTCATGTCTAGCAGCGAAATCTCTGGGTGAAAGAATAGGGACATTTAGCACTTTATTTGCGTATTTCCAAATTGCTTTCCAGAATGGTTGCACTAATTTACAGCTACACCAGTTTGCTAGGTGTGAGGTGAAATACCAGGGTTGTTTTAATTTGAATTTCTCTTATTATTTGCAAAATGGAGAGTTCTTTCACAGGGTTATTAATATTTTGCAATTCTTTTACTGAGAACTGTTTGAACAAAAAATAAAAGTAATGAATCTAACAAAATAAGCAAACAAAAGAACAAGATGAATTAATGAGTGAAAAATATTTATTAAATAAATTATTTACTGTAATTGAGCTAAGCACTGGGAATGCAATACACTGAAGCATGGCAGTGAGGAGCTTACCTTTTAATAGGGAAAGACAAGAGATAGGGAAGTGAGCACTAAAAAGGAATATCAAAATGGTGTGATAATTTGATTTCTCCTCTGTTTTCTGCAGAGTTGGATCTATAAAGGGAATGGGATAAATGTTATTATATGCCTAGAAATGACCAGGAAGTATTTTCCTTAGTCACAGAGTTGGCTAGATGTTGTGAAAGCTCACCAGTGACAGTTCAGGGTTCCAGGTTCAGAGTATTAATTTCAGTCAGAGGAGGAGACTGGAGTTTAGGCTGCTTGGGTAGGACACAGCTGAAAAGTTAAGGGAAAAGATGATTAATAAAATCTCAAACTACATCATGATTTTTGATGAAAGTGAAAATATAAACTTTTAAAATGACATTTTGCTAGCTGTCATCTTGTAATCTTTTATCTTTGTCCTTACAAAATTTTATAATTGCTTAGAAAATTGAATTGTGTGGGGGGAAAGGCTCGCGTGGGGCCCAGCGGTGGCTCCGAGCACCCGGCTGCGGGGCGCTGCGGGCCTGGGGAGCCACTGAGGCCTGTAGTGCAGCGAGGCTGAGGCCAGCCTGGGGGGAGTGCCTTCCAGAAGAGGTAGAACCGAGGCCTTTTCTTCTCAGACCCCGATGAGGCTCAGAATGACATCTCTTATGAGGAAGTTCATACATCAGACTGTGAAAACTGGAATTAAGTGCAATGATAGATATTTTTGTGTACAGATAGTACAAAAGGCAGCACTAGCACAGTTTGGGGCTATCATTGTTACCAAAAGATTACTTCTGCCTTCATGTGCTAATGTATATAGTACTATTGAAGATACAGAAGATGAAAAGGATAAGAAAAAAATCATCAAAACCAACTTTTGGTAATGTTGGGCGAAAAATTGGTCATTGAATTCTTCAACTACTTGATAGTAATGGAGACAATTTGGGAATGATGCACTGAGCTGAAGTGATTAGACTAATGGAGGAACAGAACCTGAGACTTGTTTGACGGAAAGACAATGCAGATCCTCCAGTGTACCAGTTAATGAAAGGAAACCAGATTCATGAAGAACAGCTTCGACTTAGAGAGAAAGAAAAGGTTCAATTGAAAGCAGGACCTCCCCAGTTAAAGGAATTGACCTTTTCTTCAAATATTGCACAACATGATTTGGACACTAAAATTAAACATATTCAACAATGGATTGAGAAAAAATATGAAGTCTAAATTACAGTAAAGAAAGGGAAAACTACAGTCCCAGAAGATAATATGGAGGAACTGTTTAATAATATTCTCAAGACTTTGCCTGAAATTGCTACCTTTGCATCTAAGCCCAAAATCACAAGAGGTGGAAAAGATGCAACCTGTGTTTTTCGTCACTTGAGCAATAAGGAAATGAACAAATTTAGGAAAAGTAAAGAAGAGACTCAAAAAAACAGAGACACTATGAATAACGAAAATAGTGATAATATGGGATCAAATATTCTCCAACAGTGATATTTTAATGAAGAAAAACTTTCAAAGATTATTAGGGAAAATGATATTTTTAATTAAAAAACTTATTTACATAAATCTACATATGTGATGTTTAGCCAAGGGTCAGTGTTGCAACAGTGGAGAGCATATTTTCTTCAAAACAGTCTGATGATTTGCCATTTTTAGGCAATGTTTCTTTAATTTTGGGAGGAATGTATCCACTGAGACGAGAGGCCAGACTCCGTTTTCCAGAGGATCGTTTCACCTTTGAGAATTTAAAATGAAATCAGTAATACATCCACATAGGTATTGCTTTAAGAAGTTTTTATACATATAAGTGTCTTCTTGAGATCTGACTATAACATAAGTTTTTTTTTTATTTTCTGGACCTCTGATTTCATTGGTGTAAAGATTTCCTACTAGTATAGTGAGGTGGGCAACTGACTCATTAACTTAGTCTTGGAAAACTGCTCAGGGCTCTGAGAAGTTACATTATGTGTCCATGGTAATATGGCCACTATGTGTCAGAGGATTTAAGGATTTAAATCCAAGTCTTCCTAACATCATAGAACTTATATTATTGTCCGATGACACCATCTCCTAATAAGAGCTAAAGTCAGCATCATTAAATTAAAAGCGGGTATTTTGGCTGTCCCACAGAGAAATGAACCTATTTCCTAAAATATATAGTAACATGAATTCACACTTCATAAATTCCAACTTACCTTGATCTTTGATTTTCTCTTATCAGGATCATGTATAACAGCATGTCTTGTAAGACTTTGCTGCACTGAAAGGAGGGAGAAAAATCAACCTAGGTATTCTTTGTGTACAAATTTTGAACCTGTTAAAAACTTCAATCTCCTGCTAGTTGTACTATCATTAAAGATCTGTCTCTTCTCCCCCCCAAAAAACAACAACAAAAAAGTTGAATTGTGTGTTGTTGCTAAATTTAAATTCTTTCTAAGTGTGTTTGGGAGGTAGCTAGGTGGCACAGTGGATAGAGTGCCATGTCTGGAGTCCAAAAGACCCATTTTATAGAATTCAAATCTGGCTGTATGACCCTGAGCAAATCACTTAACACTATTTGCCTCAGTTCCTTCATCTGGAAATGAGCTGAAGAAGGAAATGGCGAACCACTCCTGTAACTTTGCTAAGAAAACTCCAACTCGGGACATAACTGAAAAACAACTGAACAACAACAACAACAAAGCATGTATTATTATTCTTTTAAATTTGAACAACTGCATTGATGCATTTATGCATAATGGTATTAGAGTTCCCACTTGTCAATCAGTTTGACAGCAGAATATTTTCATGATACAGACTTTGGAGAATGTAATTTAAAATGTTTTGCTGGGCCCAGTCTTGGTAGAACCAATTAAGATGGAAGCCTATCCAACTTTCATTAGCAGAACAATGTTAACCTTGGAGTTAAAAAAAAAACTTTTCCTCCATTTATGTTTCCTGTATCCATTTACCCTTTTCCCTTCCAACCTGTCTTCCTTCCTTACTTCCTGCCTTTTCTCCACTTCTCATGGTTATGTCTCATGGTTACATCTCATGTTTACATCTCATTTTTGCTTCCCTAAGACTCCTAGAAAGCATTTGACTAGTAATGTTAGCACACTAGGGAAGATATAGCAGTGGTAAAAGAGCAGATTGTGATGTTTATTACTGATAATAATTCATATATGACATTTATATGCTCTATTGGCATTCCCTCTTTTGATCCTCTTGACAATGCTGTGAGACAGGTATTGCAAACATCGTTGTCTCTATATTGATATAAAGATCCTTGAAACTCTGAGAGATGAAGCAATTTGCCCAAAGGCATACTCCTAATTAATTGATGGAGATGGAAGTTTAACTCAGATCACCTAAATCCAAATTAAGGTGGATTATACATTTGTTGTTGTTCATTTGTTTCAGTCATTTCTGACTCTTCAAGATCCCATTTGGGGTTTTCTTGGCAAAGACACTAGAGTAGTTTACCATTTCCTTCTCCAGTTTCTTTTACAGAGAAGGAGACTGAGGACAAAAAGGTTTAATGTCCTGGCCATAGTCACATAACTATAAGTGTCTAAGGTCAGATTTGAACTCAATAAGATGAGTCTTCCTGACTCCAGGCTTGGCACTCTATCCATTCTGTTGCCTTGTTGCCCCCAAATCCACTAATATTTCCACTCTACCATCGATGTTTGGTATTTCTACTAGTGTCATGGTTATGTGTTGCCAATTATTTATGTAACAGAGCAATGCATCTATTGCTCAGTTTTGATTTTTAGATCAATTCCTTTTGATAGAAACTTGAACACAAAGCTAAATTTCAGTCAGATGAGTCAAAACTTTTGTGGTTGTAAGAAGCATAGCTGGGATGCTTCTTACCTCTAGATGTGCTTAGTTTTGGGAGGCTATATTTATGTTTCACTAAGACTCATAATATTTGTGAACAGAAAGAAGCAAGATAGATTATCAGTGACCCTCAGGTGGTTCTTGTATATCTTTGTCCTTTGCTAGCATGTCTTGCGCTCCTAAGAGAGGCTTAGTGTTGAGACAGCCAAAACTATCAAACTCATTAGTGCTTTCTGATATCACACAGATTCAGCAAAGGATGTGGTAGAAGGTAAACAGTCTGGGCCTTGGAATCAGGGAGACCTGATTTAAAATCCCTTTTCACATTGTACACCATAACAGAAACATGGTGTTGATGATCAATCTTAATGGACTTGCTCATTTCATCAGTGCAACAATCAGGGACAGTTTTAGGGTATCTGCTATGGAGAATGCCATCTGTATCCAAAGAAAGAACTGAGAAGTTTAAACAAAGATCAACGACTATTATCCTTAATTTAAAAAATAACTTCTCTTATTGCGTAATTTTGCTCTTATGTTTTATTTTTTCTTACAGGATATGATTTCTTTCTCAAAACATTCAATTTTGATCAGTGTATAGCATGGAAACAATGTAAAGACTATCAGACTGCCTTCTGTGGGAGGTGGGGGGGAGGGAAGCAAGATTGGGGGGGGGATTATAAAATTCAATAAAAATAAAAATAATTTAAAAAACAGAAAAAATAAAATCCTCTTTCAGATATTTACTAGCATGATGACCCTTGTCAAATAATTTAAGCAGTCTCAGTCTGTTTCCTTACTTTTAAAATGAAGAGACTAATATCCACTTCACAGTGTTATGAGAATCAAATGACATATGTAAAAGTGCTTTGTAAACCTTAAAGCTCTATGTAAATGCTATCTGTTATTATTATTATTACAAGTTATCATCATCATCATCATCATCATCATCATTATTATTATTATTATTATTATTATTATTATCATCATTATTTTGCCCTAGGGCTGGTATGCGGGAACCAGATAGCAAAGTTGATAGAATATTGGGGTTGGAATCAGGAAGACTCATCTTTGTGGCTTCACACCTGATCTCAGACACTACCTGTGTGACCCCAATCAAGTCAATCCTCATCTGTAAAATGAGTTGGAGAAGAAAAATAGCAAACTACTCCCAGAAAACCCCAAATGGAGTCAGAAAGAGTTGAATATGACTGAAACTATTCAACAACAAGCAAAACAAAAGAATCTAGTATGTCAACAACAACAACAACAGGCAATTTTTAAAAATATGATCACATTTTGAGGTCATTATTTATTACAGGGGTTATTCATAGTAACTTTGTAAACCAAAAAAAAAAAAAAAGACTGCCTAGAAGGGCCCAGATATCTTTTATTTATGCCCACTGCCTGGTAAGAGCTTTGATTCACAGGATTAGGATACTACATTGCTTAGTATGTGGAACTATATAAAAGGCTATTTTTCTGTCTTTTATAAGTTACACCAGCTAAGCTTCTGATAGAGAACTATTGATAGAGGATTTAGATTTAGAACCAAGAACTGTCATCACATAATAAATAAAATCCTTAAAGCCTCAAAGAACTAAGCCACACTATTATTTTTTACCTTTTAGCTTTGAATCACACAAGCAGTTTATAGTTTTCAATAAGTGATAACCTGTGAACTAAAACAACTTCCACCATGTTAGATGTTTATATCAAGGTGTGTGATTGCTCATATAGAAAAAGAACCAGACCAGTGGCTGCCTGAAAGCAGAGAGTGATGGTCTGGAGTTCTAGTCTTAGTCTAGGTCTTAGTTCTTAGGTCAGCCACAGATACAGACTAGTTGCATGACCCTGGGCAAGTCACTGAGTCTCTTTCACACTGTTCTCCAATATGTAAAATGGAGAAAATAATAACATCCACCTTCTGGTATCAAATGATGTAACACGTGTGAAGTACAATTTGGAGTAGTTTCGTTTAGAGGAGATGAGATGAAAGCTTGAACAAAGGTGACTGGTTGGTGAAAGGAGACAAAATGATTGATGCAAAAATATTTAGGGCAGGTGTAATGATAAGATTTAATAGGACAGGGTGAAAGAATGAGTATGACTCCCAGCTTACAAACCTAAATAACCAGAAGTATGGTGGTATAGTTGAGAAGGGTAGGGAAATTAGTAGGAATGATAGGTGTATAGAAGAACTATGATAAGTTCTATTTTAGAATAAAGCATTTTGCATATGTTCTTTTGCTGAAGGAGAAATATTAGAGAAATGTTTGTCTAGCCTTTCCTGTAATAATAAGGAACTATTATGTGTGCTTGTCTGATATTTTCTGTGGGTCTCTGATTCCTTCTCTATTTTTCAGCTTAACCCTTTTCTCAAATGTAAATTCACTAAGATAATAGAAAGCAACTTCAGTCCCTTCCCCTTACTCCTCCTCCACCTGTTTGGCTCTTAGACTTTCAAGGTGTATGCCTGATTCCAGTCACATCCAGGTGGGTCAGTCCTTGACCCCTTACATCTGACTCCTCCCTGTCCAGGAGGTAGACTAGGCTCACTATTAAAGTTTGGCCTTCTTCTCCATGCTGAATCCATGATGATTTAACCTCAGCTATCTTCTTGTGGCTATTACCCTTTTCCCCTTTCTTAATTGTCTTTGCTGTTCTCCTATTTGAACTTCCTATCTTCTTAAATTTCTTTATCTTCTTAAAGGACTTAGAGACCTGTTAACTTTTGTAGTAACCTGTGAATTAAAATTTATATCTATTCTTGCTCTCCTGAGTCAGAGAACTTGGAGATTTGATCCCCCAAACAAGCCCACGTCAATCTTTAAAGTCTCCTTCCTCCCATGTTCTTTTTCGTGGCATCACTTGCACTCCCTTCTAACCAATCCATCCTCTCACAGATGATTGATAGTCCTCTAGGGCTTGTCTGACAATGTACCCCTCTTCACAAAGATTCAATGGCTCCCTGTTGCTTTTTCTGGTCTTTTTTTTTATCATTTATATTCATTTTTGAACTTAGATACAAAAATAAAAAAAAATTTTCATGTGCACATCACAACATGAAAAGAGGATTCAACATAAATTTTCATTTCACACTTTAGTTTTTTAAACTGTGATAAATACTACACATGATTTTCAAAGCTACCCTACTTTTCTATGGTTCCTTTTAAGTTTTCTTTTGCTTTCTTCTATATTCCCATTGCTTATAAGAAAAAAATACAAGGTCTCCTATTTAACATTTTAAAGGCTTTCACATTGTGGCCCCCAAATGTCTTTATGGGTAGATTACACATTCTTCCCTCTCCAGCACTTTGCTTCTGTCAAACTGGACATTCCCCATATGTGTTATTATTACACCAAATACAAGATTCCGTTTCCCCACTCTTTGACTTTATACACGTTGTCCCCCATGCCTGGAATGGTCTCCCTTCTACTGCCTGAATCCCTCTAACTCTTTCAAGGATCAGTGCAATGACACCTTGCCCCCTTTAAAGAAGCCTTTTCTGATTTTCCTAGTTATTTCTTTTATCCATCGCTGTGTATTTATTTTGTATAAATCCTCTATTTACTTAACTATAATCATGTTATTTCTCTTCCCCTCACAATAGACTAAGAGCTCCTTGGATTCAGAGACTGTTTCATTTTTGGTATTGTATTATCCACCATCAATCATAGTACCTAGCACATGTTGTTATTGTTCAGTCTTGTCCAACTCTTCTTAATCCCATTTAGGGTTTGCTTGGCAGAGCTACTGAAGTGGTCTGATGTTTCCTTCTCCAGGCCATTTTACAGATAAGGAAACTGAGCCAAGAGGATTAAGTAACTTCTTCAGGGAGAAATAGTTGGTTTCTGAGACCAGATTTGAACTGAGGTCCTTATGACGCCAGACTCAGAACTGAATCCATTTTGCTACCCAGTTGCCTCATGCCTAGGGTGGTAAAGTAGACAGAGAGCTAGGTCTACAGTTAGGAAGAACTAGCCTCAGACATAAACTAGCTGTGTGGCCTTGGGCTAATCACTTTACCACTACCTGCCTCAGTTTTCTCCTCTATAAAATGGGAATAATAATAATAGCCACCTTCCTCCAGGATTGTTATGAGGATAAAATAATATTTGTAAAGGGTTTTGTAAACCTTCAAGCACTATATAAATACTAGTCATTTCTAGCATTGAAAATAACAACAGGGGCAGCTAGGTGGTGTAGTGGATAGAGCACTGGCCCTGGAGTCAGGAGTACCTGAGTTCAAATCCGGCCTCAGACACTTAATAATTACTTAGCTGTGTGGCCTTGGGCAAGCCACTTAACCCCATTGCCTTGCAAAAACTAAAAAAAAAATAGCAACAATAATTATAATAATCATAAGTGCTTGCTAATTGTTGAAATAGCTATATAGTCTCCTAAGATGGCTACTTTGAAGAGGACCTCATTCATTTAGGTAATGATAACAATTTGCATTACCATAGTGTATTGAGGTTTTCAGTCACTTTCCTCATAAAAATCCTAAGAGGTATATAGTGAAAGTAACTTGCCTCTTTTTCAGATGGGAAAACTAAGGTGCCATATCTCTGTGTTATAAATGTGTGTGTGTGTGTGTGTGTGTGTGTGTGTGTGTGTGTGTGTGTTATTTTTCTCCCCGTATGTATATTTGTGTATATGTACAATTTTTAAAGTAGAAATTTTCCTCTTCATCTGATTAGTTTCAAGAGACAAATTAAAACCAAGGTAGATCTACTGTATAGATCCCAGGGAAAAAGTAAATTGGAGCTAACAAATCAGCCTAGATGTGTTTTTCTGAAGTGTGAAGGCTAGCCTCATGCACTTGGAGAGAATTAATTAAATTTATTCTTTTAGTATTTCAGTATAATTTGTATTTGCATAAAAAATCTTGCTCTTGTAAAACATTGAACAAGACTACAGATTTAAAAGAAAACCCTATCTCTTCTTTATGGAGAATTTAAGAGAAAAGGTGAAAAACTGACCATTTGGATGTATGACTTATTCTTTACCTTTATTGTTATATTTCCAATAAAAAGCAATAGAGATTTATAAAAAAATAACTTCACACAATCCATCCATTCCATGGAATAGTATTTGTGAGTTCTATTCTGTAGTCTACCTTTACTCCTAAATAGATGGTTCTCTATTATTCAACTTACTTCTATGACTTGCCCTCTGCTACTTCTTTTATTTTTAATCTTTTTCTTGATGTCTTTTGTTTTCATTTCAACTCCATTTCCAGAGATATTCTTCTTCCCTCCTCCCTCCTTTACCCTATCTAACAAACAAAAAAAAAAGAAGGAAAAAGTAGTATGTGTATTACCCTCTTCTCTGCAAATTAGGGATAGAAGGTAGTTTTTTCATTTTTTTTCCTTGAACAAAACCCCCAGTTTTTTGGTCATTTTAATTGTACAAAGTTCAACATAATTTTTTAAAAAATTCTTTTTTTTTTGTTATCGCGTATGTTGTATTCCTGGTTCTACTTACTCTATCCTGTACCAGTCTTCATAAGTCTTTCCATAGTTCCCTATATTATTAGTATTCAACATATATGGGTCATAATTTGTTTAGCCATTCTCTAATTGATGGATATCTGCATTGTTTCCAGTTTTTTGCTACTGTAAAAAAATGGCATCTTTTTATGTATATGGAACATTTATTTCAGTTTTTTATTTCCAGATCAGAGGATTATGGAAATTTTAGTCACTTTCTCAGCACAATTCCAATTTATTTTCTAGAAAGGTCAGATCAATTCAGATCTACCAATAACAAATTAGTGAGGCTCTCTTTCCAACACACCCCCTACACATTGAGTTTTTTTCTTTTTTCTCCTTATCTTTACTGATTTGTTGGATGTAAGATGAAATCTCATAATTGTTTTGATTTGTATTTCTCCTATTACTGATTTTCAGAAGTATTTCAAGGGTTTTTTTTTAAAGTAGTTTGAAATTTTTCTTTTGAGGAATGTTTCTTTATAGCCTTTACAACTGCTATCTCTTTTATTTGATTGTTTCTCTTTTATTTATTTGTTTCCCTTAACCTGTCAGGTAGGCAAGGCTCAATTTTTTTTCAACTGATCTTTTCAGACAGAATGTTAAAGGGAGAGAGAAATTCAGTGATTTCTTATTGATCTACTGAATGAATTATGCATGGAGTTAGAATAAAAACTAAAAACCATATCCTAAGGGACTAGAATACAGAATATGAGGATTTAGAACCTGGAGAAATATAAACCAATAGAGAATGTATAGGATTATGGATAAATTTTGGTTTGAAAACTTAATCATTCCCTTTACAAATTCAAGATCTTCGGGGAAAAAAACTTCTCATAATCATGTCTTGTCATTAGACAGACTAAATAGTTAGGGGAAAGAGCCCTGGAATAGCTCCAATACTTCATTTGTTGTTTATTTAGGAAAGTCATTTTAATAATGAACCTCAGATTTCTCATCTATAAAATGAAAATTAAAATGTTCTTGTTATATATTTCTCGAATCATAAAGAATTATTTTGCAAACCCTAAATATGAATGGTTTTTAAAGATCCATCATTTCACTATTGTGGATACTCCCTACAGTGCCAAAGATTGTAACCCATGCTTCTCACACTGGCCAATTCTTGCCATGTGTCCTCCTAATAAACTCGCCAGATGGAACCTTCTTAACATTATGAAGGTGCTCTTCTATTTTATTAAAAATTTCATAGTTATCAGTGAAAAATATAGTCTCTCTCCTATTACATGATCATCCCATATCTTTTTTCTGGAGAAAGAAGACTATATAAAGACTGTATAAAGTCTCTGGAAATATATATTATTCTAGTTCTTCTAGGCATGTCTTTGTTGAGTATATGTTGATACCTTCTTTACAGCCACCCTGCCTCTCTCCAATCTTGGATATCTTTTAAAAGCCAAGCCCCACTAATACTCAAGAGTCTCAGGAGATAGTTGCAATTAGCATAATTCCTTTGAGAAACAAAGGTATTTGAAGGGCCTCACCAGCTATAGCAGATCCCCCTGTGATTTGAACTCTGTGCAAGACATACCTAATAAGAGTGTCCAATATCTTTGAAAAACCAATCTCTTTTTGATGCGTCATTTAATAAGAAGGTTTATTGAACAAAACTATCCCTGGTTTTTCTATTGAGAAATTTTGTATGATCCTTAGGCTATAAATGGAAGTCATGTTGTTTTGAAGACCTTTAAGTTTATATAATTTGTTTCATTGATCATTTTTTTTAAATAATGAGAAAACAGCATACACAATTGAAATTTGTGGTTTTGTATCCATTGAAATTGGGGCAGCTAAGTGGTATAGTGGATAGAGTGCCAGACTTGGAGACAGGAAAATTCATCTTCCTGTCAAAACTGGGTGACCTTCGGCAACTTCCAATTTAACCCAATTGGCCTCAATTCCTCATCAAAATAAGTTGAAGAATGAAATGACAAGCTACTCCTCTATCTTTGCCAAGAAAACCCCAAATAGATCACAGATTCAGATATGACTGAAACAACTAAACAACAAATCCAGTGACATCATTATTTCAACTCCTGAAGATTTCTTCTGTGAATATTGTACCTAAACTAGCTGTTTTTCCACAACTTCATTATTAAATATCCTTTCTGCTTCTTTATATAGCATATTAGGAGCTAAAGTATAAAATTCCAATTGGGTAGACCTTTTATTACTGATAGGCTGACGTTCTTGTCAATTTTTCACCTATTTGTTGTCCTTCCATTTTTTTTTTTAGGTTTTTGCAAGGCAAATGGGGTTAAATTGCTTGCCCAAGGCCACACAGCTAGGTAATTATTAAGTGTCTGAGACCGGATTTGAACCCAGATACTCCTGACTCCAGGGCCAGTGCTTTATCCACTGCACCACCTAGCCACCCCTGTCCTTCCATTTTTCATCTATAAATACTGTAGGATTATCTGACTTATTTGGGTCTCACACCAAGTTTTCAATAGCCTTATTTTTTCCTTCTAAGATTTTGTTATTTTTGGAAAACAATATTAATATTGAATATAATCTTCCACCATCCTCCAAACCTTTGCATATCAATTTATTTTTTTAAACTTTGGCCTTTCACTAACTTGTCTGCAAATGTTGGCAAATGTTATTTTAGTCTCCTTGTTTTTGTAATTGCTTTACATAAGGAACCTTCAGGAAATAGTGATAATCAGTTTATAGTTAAAGGAATTTAAAGGATGGGTTTTGACTTTTCTAAATTAAACATTCCTAAGTTAAAGAAAAATAGGGTTAAATTTGGGTTTAGGGTTAGTGTTAGAGTTAGTCTTTTGTCCATGTCCCATTTTTAGGTGTCAATAACTTGTTTGAATAAGGCAGTTACAGAGCCGGGTCTAGAGACAGAAAGATTTTAATTTATATCCAATCTAAGACAGCTTACTTTCTTTGTGACCTTGGGAAAAATCACTTCTCAGTTTCAGTTTTCTCCTATGTAAAATGGGAATAATAGTAGCATCTACTTCTCAAGGTTGTTGTGTACATCAAATGTAATAAAATTGTGTAGTGCTTTGCAAGTTTTAAAGAACCATATAAATACTAGCTATTATAATTGGCTATAATGGTTACTGTATCTTTTTCGTTGAGGTGCTAATTGTGACTTTTGCTCTAATTAATGACTAGTCCACTTGATGTATTCAGAAGTGGCCCTAAGATCATTAACCTGTCATTTCTTGATTATTAAGATTTAGTCAGTTTTATTTCTTTGCAATGTTAGTGTTCACTATGCCCAACAATTACTTTTTTGCTTCTTGAAAAAAGTTATCCTAGACTATAGACCTGAAGGTTCTCACTGTTAGCAGCATTTGTACCCTTTATTTCTTCATACTGAACCACATTTTCCAACTCATTTTTCCTATTTGTGACCATCTCTGTTTTGAAATTACTGAGAGGGCCACTGGATGTCTAAGTGGATAGAGCACCAGCCTGGAGCCAGGAGGACCTGAGTTCAAATATGAGCACAGATACTGATACTGAATAGCTGCGTGACCCTGGGCAAGTCACTCAACCCTGATTGCCTCATCTCCCCCCCAAAAGATGAAAATAAAAATAAAAATAAAAAACGACCTGAAATTACCAAGGAATCTTATTAGGGTCTTTATCTAATTTCTCTCTAATGCTTGGTCATCTACTTCATATGTAAATACAAATACTTAATCTTAATGGTTTTGGTTGTTTTATGCCATTTCTTGTCATGAATCCTGAAAGACAAGGTTACCAAGAGTTGTATCCAATTATATTTTAAAGGTCTTTGGGAATGCTGTGAAACCAATCAGCCAGCATCTTTGCCTCTGTAAACAGAACCTTCTGAACCACCCTTCCATTTGGCTGCTGCCTCCTTTGATTTCATTTAAAACAAGAATGTAGATAATGATATGGCTCAGTTCCTCCACTAATATATTAGCCCATAGATGATTGGAGCTTGCATTCAGGATGTCTACAGTTAAATTACTCTTGATAGATGGTTTTTAAATTGATTCCTTGTACCCTCTGCCCTTTATATGCACTTTATATGATCCTCCCATTGTTTTTTGCTGAAAAAATTTTAAAAAAGCACAGGATTTGAGATTCATGTTGAATTTCTCTTTATTTCAGGGTAAACTTCAACCCAAGAATTCATTCCCTGATGTTTAGTCTTGTCCAGGAACAGCTGGCAATCTGTGCAGAAATCATATTTAAAGCCTTTTTTTTTTTTTAATCTGGGAAAGCCTGCTCCTCTTCTGGCTATCCTCTCTTTACTAATGTAGTGGTTAATGGAATGTTGCAGTTTTAGTCATCAGACAACCAATGTGGTTTGGGCCTATATTCAGAACCTCTCTAGCTTGCTGAAGTTTGCTTCATGTATATTTTTTGGGTAACTCAAGGTCACCTCCAGACATAGTGAGAGTTAGAGTAGGACAGTTTTGGAATTGAAGCTTAGTGACATACTATTAAAAATAAAACTTTCTCTAATTCCATCAGTCTAAATGGAATCTCTGCCCTCTATAGTAATTCTTCCAGTGATTTATATCTTCTATGTCATGTACATAAGTAATTTTCCTCAAGTGCATTTCTAATTAGATGACTCCCCTACTCAAACATTCTAGTTCCTTCTTTCTATTGTCTGTAAAACAAAATATAAATCCCTATGTTTGACTTTTAAAGTCCCACATTACTTGGTCTCAACCTCTATTTTGAAAATTATTTTGTCCAATTTGGACATTGGACATTATTCTGCTTCCCACTCTCTTCACTCTAGTTAAACTGGTCCTCTATACCTCAGATATGATGCTCTATCTCCTGATTTTCTTCTTGTTCATTCCCTAGAATTACTCTCTTCCTTTAAGATGCAACTTGGGCAATATATTTTACATGAATCCTTTCCTGGTGCTACCAATATTAGCACCCTTCTCTTAATCTATCTTGTATTTAACTACTTTGTATACATGTATTTAACTTCATATTTATTTATGTATTTATCCATATATGTATTTATCCATACATACACACATATATAATTTTATACACATACATACATATACAAAATATATATATTTTTGTTTGTACCTATAGGATGTAAGCTCAATGAAAATAGGGATTGTTTCAGTCTTTGGACTTGCACCCCAGTATTTTGATGGGTGCTTAATAAATACTTATTGACTAGTTGATGGATTCATAGATATTCAAGGACCTGTTTTATCTTGAGTGCATCTTGAAGGACTGCATCTTATTTTTTTTTTTGATTTTGCAAAGCAATGGGGTTAAGTGACTTGCCCAAGTTCACACAGCTAGGTAATTATTACATGTCTGAGGTTGGATTTAAACTCAGGACCTCCTGACTCTAGGGCCAGTGCTCTATTCACTGTACCACCTAGCTGCCCCCTTCTTACTCTATTTTAAATCTACAGATATGTCAACCTGTAATCAGCAAACATAACTTTTTTTTTTTTACTTTTATCCTTTAAAATGTCTTACACTGAATAAATTTCCAGTGAGTGATTAAGGGGTGTTAAGCAGAAAGACACTGGATGTGGTCAATTAGTTCCTAAACATTTATTATAATTACTGTATGCCAGTCATTGTACTAAGCACTCAGAGTGTAAAGATGAACAAAAATCAATCCATGCTCTCAAGTAGACCACCATCTAATGAAGAAAGACAACACATAAAAAAGAAGTTGAAAGGTAGTGGAAGGGATCCAAGGGCACAATGAAGTCTAGAGGAATGAAATGGGGTGGGAAATGATAAATTGGCTACCCTGGTTACCCACCTTAAATAGAAGAGCTAGGAGGAGCTCTGCACTGGCTACTCTCTATCCATCCAGAGGGAAGAACTCTTTCCCCAAAAAATCTCTACCCCCAAAACAGGGCAGAAAATACTAAAGTGATTTGACTTTCAGAGTTGACATGATTTTGCAGAATGACAAGGTTCCCAAGGGTAAGGAAGGAATAAGTCCAGGGGAGTGTGCAGTCAAAATTTCAATCTGGATTCAAATACTACCTCTCAATTATTTAGATGACATCATGTAAATTACTTCATTGAACCTCAGTTCTTTCATCTTTCAATAAGGGAATTGGATGAGGTGACCTTTAAGATACATTCTGATTCTAAATCAATGGTCCTGAAGATCTGCAGTAAGGTGAAAGCCTTTATTTTTTCTAGCTCCTCTGAACTCTTATGGAAATCTGAATTAAAAATAGAGTCCTTGTGTGTCATCCCACAAAAGCAAAATTGGCTTTTGTTTATATAGGAGATGATAACCTGGTTTCAATATTACTTTGTAGTAATTTTGTCTCTGCCTTCTCATTAGCAGCATTTAGATCACTTTTGCTAATGCTTTTAAATTGATATCAAACCATTCAGTAAAGGATTTTATTGAGCCTCTAATATGTGCCAGGCACAAAATTGTTAAAATAACAAATCACATTTAAGTCAAGATCATAATAATCCTGTAAGATGGGTGGTGTACCAGAATCTCAGCTTTGATGAACCACTAAATGGTGGAGTGAATAGAATCAAATCCCATCTCAGCTACTGATTATGTGACTAGATAAGTCTTTCTCCTCAGTTTCTTGAACCATCAAATGAGGGTAATAATAACACCTACCTCCCTAGATTGTTGCAAGGAACAAATAAAGTAATTCAGGAATTAATCATTTTAGGCATCATTTTTCATATTAAAGTTAGCAAGATCCATTTTACTTCCAAGGTGGAATTTCCTATATCCTAGCCATCAACCAGTGGATACCTTTAATTTAACTTTGTCAAAGACCAGTCACAACTTTCCCAATTGATAAAAGGACAAAGGATATGAACAAGCAGTTTTCTAATGAAGAATTTGAAGCTATTTATAGTCATATGATAAAATGTTTCAAATACTTACTGATTAGAGAAATGCAATTAAACCAGTTGAGGTACTACCTCACATCTATCAGACTGGCTAAGATGACAAAAAAAAGGAAATGATCAATGTTGGAGAAGATCTGAGAAAATTGGGAAGTGGGAAAATTAATACACTACTTGTATAGTTATGAACTGATCCAACCATTCTGGAGAGCAATCTGGTACTATGTCCAAAGAACAATAAAACTGTTTATATTCTTTGATCATAAAAAAATAGTAAAAGGCTCACATGTTCAAAAACATTTATAGGTGTTCTTTTCACAATGACAAAGAATTGAAGTTTGAGGGGATGCCCATCAATTGGGGAATGGCTGAACAAGTTATGATATAGGAATATTAGGGAATACTATTGTTCTATAAGAAATCATGAGCAGTTGGATTTTTAGAGGAGCATAGGAAGACTTACATGAACTGATGTTGGGTGAAATGAGCAGAACCAATAGAACATTGTACACATTAACAATAACATTGTGAATATGATTAGAAAGGAAAATGAAGGAGGATGTGGGAAAACTGGGACTCTAATGTATTGTGAGTGGAAATGTGAACTGATCCAACCTTTCTGGAGAACAATTTGGAATTATGCCCAAAGGGCAATAAAGCTACATGCTTTTTGATCCAGCAATACCGCTACTGGGTCTATATCCTAAAGAAGTTATAAAAAAGTATAGAAATTCCACGAGCCCAAAAATGTTCATAGCAGCTCTTTTTGTGGTGGCAAAAATTGGTTGGGAAATGATTGAACAAACTGTTGTGCATGTATGTGATGGAACATTATTGTTCCGTAAGAAATCATGGGGGGGGGGGGGCAGCTAGGTGGTGTAGTGATAAAGCACCGGCCTTGGAGTCAGGAGTACTTGGGTTCAAATCCAGTCTCAGACACTTAATAATTACCTAGCTGTGTGGAAAGCCACTTAACCCCATTTGCCTTGCAAAAACCTAAAAAACAAAAAACAAACAAACAAACAAAAAGAAATCATGAGGGGATGGGGTTTCAGAAAAGCCAAGAAGACATGAATTGATGTGAAATGAAATGAGCAGAACCAGAACATTATACATAGTAACAACATGGGGTGATGATCAACTGTCATGAACTTGTTCATTTCAGCAATACAATAATCAAAGACAATTTTAAAAGATGGAAATGATGGAAAATTCCATCCATATCCAGAGACGGAACTGTGGAGTTTAAATGAAGATGAAAAGCTTATTATCTTTAACTTTTTTTTTTAATCTTTAAATTTTTAAAAGTTGTCATGTATTATGTAAGTTTTTCTCTCTCTAATTTCTTTCATCTGTTTGGATCTGATTCTTCTCTCACAACATGATCAATATGGATCTATTGTTTAGCATAGTTATAAATATATCTGCCTTTATCAGATTGCTTTCTATCAGAGGAAGGGGGGAAGAGAAGGAGGGGAGGTAGAAAAATGTAAAACTCAAAATCTTGCAAAAAAAAGATTGGTAAAAACTATCATTTCATGTAGTTGGAAAAAACAAATAAATGAAATATTTTTTAAGAGTATATTCAAACTTGGGGATAAAAATTTGTAGTCCTAAAAAAAAAAACAGACATTGCAAGACATGATAGATGCAACTCCTCTCAACAATTCAGAGACTGCTGAGGACAGTCCTGAGAGACCTGTTATGGGCATTCCACATTCAGAGAAAAACTATGGAGTCTGAATGCAGAGCAAAGCAAACTGTATGTTTTCCTTTTCTTCCCCTTAGTACTAATTCCTCTTTCACATGGAAATAAGTTTACAGGATTGTAAATGTACAACTTTTACCAGATTGTTCATTGTCATAGGAAAGGAGGAAGGTAGAAAGGGTGGCAGAAAAAATGTGGAACTCATAATTTTGCAGATGGATGAATGCTGAAAAAGTATTTTTGCATGTAATTGGAAAAAAAATTTCAACTGGAAAAAATCCAAAGACATCTTATTTAAAGATGCCTTTTTCTTTCTGACAAAAGATTTGCTGTTTCTACCTGAATACTTTTTTCTTTTGCTTTGAGAAAAGAAGAAAGGAAAATTTATTTAGGAAATCGTTTTTTCAGAACTTCTTTTTAATTATTTCAAAATTTTATTTTTTCTCAGTTATTTGGGGTTTTTTTGAATTATAAAGATTTTACTTATTTTGAGTTTTAAAATTTTTCTCCTAATCTTACTTCCTTCCCCCCACCCCCCACAGAAGGCAATTTGCTGGTCTTTACATTGTTTCCATGGTATACATTGATCCAAATTGAATGTGATGAGAGAGAAATCATATCTTTAAGGAAGAAACATAAAGAATAAGAGATAGCAAGATCAGACAATAAGATATCAGTATTTTTTTCAAAATTTAAGGTAATAGTAATTGTTCAAACTCTACAGTTCTTTCTCTGGAGATGGTATTCTCCATTGCAGATAGACTCAAATTCATTACCCTAATTGTTGTACTGATGGAATGAGTGAGTCCATCGAGGTTCATCATCGCCCCCATGTTGCTGTTAGGGTGTACAATGTTTTTCTGGTTCTGCTCATCTCACTTAACATCAGTTCATGAAGATCCCTCCAGGCTTCCCTGAATTCCCATCCCTCCTGGTTTCTAATAGAACAATAGTGTTCCATGACATACATATACCACAGTTTGCTAAGCCATTCCCCAATTGAAGGACATTCAACTTGATTTCCAATTCTTTGCCACCACAAACAAGGTTGTTATGAATATTTTTGTACAAGTTATGTTTTTATCCTTTTTCATCATCTTGTCAGGGTATAGACCCAGTAGTCGTATTGATGGATCAAAGGGTAATGTACATTTTGTTGCCCTTTAGGTATAGTTCCAAATTTCTCTCCAGAAAGATTGGATGAGTTCACAGCTCCACCAACAATGTAATAGTGTCCCAGATTTCCCACAACCCCTCAAACAATGATCATTGTCCTTTCTGGTCATACTGGCCAGTCTGAAAGGTGTGAGGTGGTACCTCAGAGAAGCTTTCATTTGCATTTCTCTAATAAGTAATGATTTAGAGCAATTTTTCATATGACTATGGATCACTTTGATTTCCTCATCTATAAATTGCCTTTGCATATCCTTTGACAATTTGTCAATTGGGGAATGGCTTTTTTTTTTAAAAAAATAATTGACTCAGTTCTCTGTATATTTTAGAAATGAGTCCTTTGTTAGAAACATTAGTTGTAAAGATTGTTTCCCAGTTCACTACATTTCTTTTGCTCTTGGTTAGTGGTTTTGTCTGTGCAAAAGCTTTTTAATTTAATGTAATCAAAATCATCTAGTTTGTTTTTAGTGATGTTCTCCAACTGTTCCGTAGTCATAAACTGCTTCCCTTTTCATAGATCTGACAGGTAAACTAGTCTTTGATCTTCTAGTTTTCTTATAATATTGTTTTTTATGTCTAAATCCTGTATCCATTTTGATCTTATCTTGGTATAGATTGTGAGATGTTGATCTAATCTAAGTTTGTTCCATATCAACCACCAATTTTCCCAGGAGTTTTTATCCCAATATCTGGATTCTTTGGGTTTATCAAACAGCAGATTACTATAATTGTTTCCTGTTATTGCAGCTAGTCTATTCCACTGGTCCACCACTCTATTTATTAGCCAATAGCAGACAGTTTTGATGACTGATGCCTTATAATATAATTTTAGATCAGGTAGGACTAAGCAACTTTCTTTTGTACTTTTTCATTGAATCCCTGAAAATTCTTGACTTTTTATTTCTCCATATGAATTTACTTATAATTTTTTCCAACTTATCAAAGTAAGTTTTTGGAATTTTGATTGGTAGGGCACTAAACATGTAGTTTTAATTTTGGTAGAATTGTCATTTTTATTATAATTGCTTGACCTATCCATGAGCAGTTGATGTTTGCCCAGTTATTTAAATCTCATTTAATTTGTGTAAGAACTGTTTTGTAATTGTTTTCAAAAAGTTTCTGAGTCTGCCTTGGAAGGCAGATTCCCAGACATTTTATATTGTCTGAAGTTACTTTGATGGTATTTCTCTTTCTAGCCCTTCCTGCTGTATCTTGCTAGTCACATATAGAAAAGTTGAGAATTTATGAGGGTTTATTTTATATCCTGCAACTTTGCTAAAGTTGCTAATTGGTTTCAGTAGTTTTTTGGATGATTTCTTGGGATTCTCTAGGTGTATACCACCACATCATTTGCAAAGAATGAGAGTTTTGTCTCTTCCTTCCAATTCTAATTCCTTCAATTTTTTTCTTCTCTTATTGCTGAAGCTAACATTTCTAATACAATATTAAATAGTAGTGGTGATGATAATAGGCATACTTGTTTCACCCCAATCTTATTGGGAATGCCTCTAGCCTCTCCCCATTGAATATAATGCTTGTTGATGGTTTCAGATAGATACTGCTTATTATTCTAAAGAACAGTAAATTTATTTCTATATTCTCTAGTGTTTTAGTAGGAATGGATATTGTATTTTTTCAAAAGCTTTTTCAGCATCTATTGATACAATCATATAATTTCTGATAGGTTTTTTGTTGATATAAATAATTATACTAACAGTTTTTCTAATATTGAACCAACCCTACATTCCTGGGATAAATCCTACTTGATCATAATGTGTTATCCTAGTGATAACTTGTAATTGTTTTACTAAGATTTTATTTAAGATTTTTGCATCTATATTTATCAGGCAGATAGGTCTATAATTTTCTTTCTCTGTTTTAACTCTTCCTGGTTTAGGTATCAGTACTATATTGGTGTCATAGAAAGAGTTAGGTAGAGTTCCATCTTCACCTATTTTTCCCAAAGAGTTCATATAGAATTGGAAACAAAATTGTTCCATAAATGTTTGATAGAATTCACTTGTGAATCCATCAGGCCCTGGAGATTTTTTTTCTTAGGGAGTTCAATAATGACTTGTTGAATTTCTTTTTCTGAGATAGGGTTGTTTAGGTATTTAATCTCCTCTCCATTTATCCTGGGCAACTTATATTTTTGCAAAGGGTAATGTACATATTTTTGCAAATATTCTTTCATTTCACTTAGATTGTCAAATTTAAGAGATAGTAAGATCAGACAATAAGATATCAGTATTTTTTTCAAAATTTAAGGTAATAGTAATTGTTCAAACTCCACAGTTCTTTCTCTGGAGATGGATTGGTGGTGAGTTCACCTTTGTCATTTATGATACTAGCAATTTGGTTTTCTTCTTTCTTTTTTTAATCAACTTGACCAGAGGTTTATCAATTTTACTGGTTTTTTCATGAAACCAACTCTTGGTTTTATTTATTATTTCAATAGTTTTTTTGGTTTTGATTTTATTAATTTCTCCTTTAATTTTTAGAATTTTAATTTGGTATTTAATTGGGGGTTTTTAATTTGTTCTTTTTCTAATTTTTTAGTTGCATATTTAGTTTATTGATTTCATCTTTCTCTAATTTATTCATGTAAGCCTTTAAAGATATACTATATCCCCTGACAGCCACTTTGAGTGAATCCCATAGGTTTTGGTATGTTGTTTCATTATTGTCATTATCTAGGATAAAATACTTAATCCTCTCTATAATTTGTTCTTTGATCCACTCATTCTTTAAAATGAGGTTATTCTGTTTCCAATTTGTTCTGGGTCTGTATCTCCCTGGCCCATTATTGCATATGATTTTTATTGCATTGTGACCTGAGAAAGATGTATTCACTATTTCTGCCTTTCTGCAATTTATTATTAGGTTTTTATGCCCTAGTATATGTGCCATGTACTGCAGAGAAAAAGGTATATTCCTTTCTATCCCCATCAATTTCCTCCATAAGTTTACCATATCTAGTTTTTGTAACAATCTATTTACCTCCTTAACTTCTTTCTTGTTTATCTTATGATCGATTTATCTAGATCTGAGAGTGGAAGGTTGAGATCTCCCAGTAATAGAGTTTTGCTGTTTATGTCTTCCTGTAGTTCTTTCAGCTTCTCCTCTAAGTGTTTGGATGCTATCCCATTGGGTGCATATATATTCAGTATTTAAATTACTTTATTGTCTATGGTACCTTTTAGGGGGATATAGTTTCCTTCCTTATCTCTTTTTAATGATATCTGTTTTTGCAGCTGCTTTGTCTGAGATAAGGATTGCTATCCCTGCTTTTTTTTTCACTTCAGCTGAAGCAAAATATATTTTGCTCCAACCTTTTACCTTTACTCTTATTTTTAGGTTTTTTGCAAGGAAAATGCGGTTAAGGGGCTTGCCCAAGGCCACACAGCTAGGTAATTATTAAGTGTCTGAGACCGGATTTGAACCCAGGTACTCCTGACTCCAGGACCCATGCTTTATCCACTGCACCACCTAGCCACCCCTTACCTTTACTCTATATGTATCTCCTTGCTTCAAATTAGTTTCTTGTAAGCAGCATATTATAGGATTCTGGTTTTTAATCCACTCTGCTATTTGCTTATGTTTTAAGGGAGAGTTCATCCCATTCACATTCAAAGTTATAATTACTAATTCTTTATTGCCCTCCATGCTATCTTCCCTCTGTTTGTATTTTCCCCTTTTTCCCTTTATCCATATTCCCCAGTATTTTGTATCTGAATACCACCACCTTCAGTGTGTTTGCCCTCCTATATTCCCCTCCCCCTCCCCTTTCTTTCCCCTTTCCCTTTTTTGTCCTTCTCCCTTCCCTTCCTTCTGTTAGTTCCCCTTTTTCTCCCTCTCCGTGTCTCCATCTCCCTTCCCCTTTTCCCCTTTTAATACTTAAAAGGTAAGGTTTTTTTAAGTTAACTGAGTGTGTGTGAAAGTTAACTTTAAGCCAAGTGTGATGACAGGAAGATTCAGGTGTTTCTTTTCTTCTCCCTTCTTCCCCTCTATTATGATAGGTCTTTTGCACCTCTTAATGTAATGAGATTTACCCCCATTCAATCCCATCCCTCCTCCCATCTCCTTCCTGTCCTCCTCTTTAAGGAGGAAGTGTTTTTAAATCATTCTATCTGAGTTATAGAAAATCCTGAGTATCCATCCCTTATGGCTGAATATATTCTACTAGAGTTACAATTCTTTTTTTTTGTTTTTAGGTCTTTGCAAGGCAATGGGGTTAAGTATCTTGCCCAAGGCCACACAGCTAGGTAATTATTAAGTGTCTGAGGCTGGACTGGAACTCAGGTACTCCTGATTCCAGGACTAGTGCTCTATCCACTGCAGTACCTAGCTGTCCCTAGAGTTACAATTCTTGAAAGTTATTAGAGTCTTTCTCCCAAGTAGGGATACAGCCAGTTTCATCCCATTGGGTAGCAGTCTCATGGATAAGTCATGAGTGTCCATCAGTTCTGGTTATGTATATTCTCTCTTATAGAGTTACAATTCTCCAGAGTTATGAAACTCTTTTTTTCCCATGCTGGGATATAGCCAGTTTCATCTTATTAGATAGCAGTTTTTTTTTCTTTACACCCCCCCTTTTTTTTTAACTTTTCATATGTCTCTTGAATCTCCTGTTTGATGTCCAAATTTTCTATTTAGCTCTGGTTTTTTTCCTCTGGAATTGTTGGAAGTCTTCCATTTTGTTAAATGTCCATTTTTTTTCCCCTGAAAGAGAAGGCTCAGCTTTGCCAGATAGTGGATTCTTGGCCATATTTCAAGCTCTCTTGCTCCTTGGAATATCTTTTCCCATGCCCTTTTGATCCCTTAATGTTGATGCAGCAAGGTCCTGCATAATCCTGACTGTGGCTCCTTGGTATCTAAATGGTTTCCTTCTTGCTGCTTGCAGGATTTTCTCTTTTATCTGATAGTTATGGAATTTGGCCACAACGTTCCTTGGTGTTTTCATTTTAGGATCTCTTTCCAAAGGGGAGCGATAAAATTTTTTCAATAACTATTTTTCCCTCTGGTTCTATGTTATCAGGCAATTTTCCATCACTATATCCTATAATATTAAGTCTAGGTTTTTTTTTCTCTTCAATAAGTTCAGGAATTCTCAGGTTGTCCCTTCTTGATCTATTCTTGAGGTCAATGCTTTTGCTGATGAGGTATTTTACATTTTCTTCTATTTTTCCTATTTTTTGGTTTTTTGTACAGCCTCTTGCTGTCTCATGAAGTCATTCGTTTCCAGAGACTCCATTTTTTTTTGAGAAGTTTTCTTCATTTACCTTTTGAAACTCCTTTTCCTATTCATCAATTCTGTTTTTGAAAGAGTTTTCCATTTGACCAATTGAGGTTTTGAGAGAATTATTTTCTTTTTGCATTTGTCTAATTGAGGATCTGAGAGCATTATTCTCACTTTGTATTTGTCCAATTGAGGATCTCAGAGAATTATTCTCATTTTGTATTTGTCCAATTGTATTTTCCAATGATTTGTTTTCTTGTTGCAAGGTGTTAATCTTCTCTTGGATTTCTTTTCCCAAATTTTCCAATTGACTTTTAACCTCCTTCCTTATTTATTCAAGGAAGATCATATTCTCCTTAGAGGTTCTAGGTCTCTCTAAGTTAGGGTCTCTTCCTTCTAAGAATTTTTCTATGGACCCTCCTTTCCGCTGGCCTTTCTTCATTTTACTAAGACCTTGAGTTGGGGAGGGACTGGTTCACAGAGGTTTGTTGTTGGGATCCCTAGAGGATTTCCTCATGGTGTGTAATATCTCCAGCTGGCCAGTAAGGGGTGCTAGATGTTTTGGTCACTGAGTGTAATATCTCCAGTTGGCCAGTAGGGGGCCCTGGTTGCATTCTCTGGAGTGTCTGTGACCTTAAGTCCCTCTCCCTTGGCCTGGAGGGAGTGGTTGAAGCTGTTAAATACTTTTGTCTTTGATCAATGGTTATACCCCGGAATGTGGTGGTCACTCTCCCTATTGTCAACTGAGGTGTTTCTGCTGCTTGGCCTTAGCCTGGGGCAGAGGTAGTCTGTAATTGTGTTTGTTCTGGGAAGAGGCTTCAGCTGAAATGGAGGCATGGACTCTTGAGTTCTTCCTGACCAGAGGAACCCAGGGATGAAGTCTGCAGCTCTCCTACACCAGAACAATTCCTCTAGCCCTGGAGTGTCAGTGCCAATGCTAATGCCTCTGCTCCCTAGTTGACTCAAGCCCCCCCTCCCCCCAGGCTCTAGCCACACTGCTAATCAGGTTAATCCTTGGCTAATCTAGGCTCCCAGGCTCTCCTGGTCTGTGGTACTGGCAGAGTCAGCCCTCTGCACCCTGACTTACCCACCTCCCTCACTCTGTCCTCCCTTCTACCAGTCACCCTGCCTTTCTTATTTTACTTTTCCCTTCCCCTTTTCCCTTCCTTCTACTAGCCCTTTCTTCTGCTTTGTTGTTCCCTTTCCCCATCTGCTTCCCTGTAGGATAAATTTCAAAACCCAATTGATAATGTATGTTATTCCCTCTTTGAGCCAAATCTATTGAGAGTAAGAGTCCCTCAGTGTTCACACCCTTCTTCCTTTTCCTCTACTGTAATAGGTCCTTTGGGCCTCTTCATGTGGTGTTAGTTACCCCTTTCTGCCTCTCCATTATTCTCCCAGTAAAATCCTTTTTTAAATGTCTTAACTGTTTTATACCTTTCTTATACCAACATCTTCTATGTAGACTACTTTCAACTGTCCTAATAGGGCTACAAGTCTAGAGTTACAAATATCACTACATCATAATAAATTTATAGCCATGCCCTCTAATTATGCTTCTGTCAACAATCCTAATAGAAATACAGTTCTTAAGAGTTGCAAGCATATCTTCCTCCTATGAACACTTTAGTCTTACATTGTTTTCTTTCTGTTTACCTTTTTTACACATCTCTTGAGTCTTGTATTTTAAGATCAAATTTTCTCTTCTGTTCTGATCTTTTTTATCAGGTAAGTTTGTAAATCATCTATTTTGTCAAATTTCCTCTTTTCATCCTGAAAGAATATTTTTAATTTTGCAGATCCATGGTTGTAATCCAAGTTCCTTTGCACTTTAGAACAACATAGTCTGGTACATTAGTGTTTAAGCTGATAAGTTCTGCATAATTATGAAAGTGGCTCCATGATATTTGAATTATTCCTTTTTGGGTTCTTGCATTATTTTCTCCTTTTAGCTGAAAATTTTAAATTTTGTCTACAATATTCCTTGGAGTTGTTATCTTGGGATCTCTTTCTTTTTTTATTTTTAGATTTTTCAAGGCAATGGGGTTAAGTGGCTTGCCCAAGGCCACACAGCTAGGTAATTATTAAGTGTTTGAGACCAGATTTGAACCCAGGTACTCCTGACTCCAAGGCCGGTGCTCCATCCACTGTGCCACCTAGCCACCCTTGGAATCTCTTTCTGAAGGTGGATTCTTTCAAGGATATTTGGTCTTCTTGTTCAAAGATATTAGGGCAGTATCTTCAAAAATTTCCCAAAGCATATTTTTTTGATCATGGTTTTCAAGTAGATGAATAATTTGTAAATTATCTCATCTGGATCTATTTTCCAGATTGGTTGTTTTTTCTAAGCAGTACATTTTATTTTCTCTTATTTTTCCAGGCTTTTGGTTTTCTTTGATGGATTCTTAATGTTTCTTAGAGTCATTAATTTCCATTTTCTCAATTATTATTTTAAAAAATTTTCTTGTTAACTTTTATATTACCTATTCTTGTTGGTTAGTTTTACTTTTAAAATAATTGTTTTCTTTTTCATTTGGCCAATTCTACTTTTAAAGGTATTATATTCTTCAGTCAATTTTTGTGTGTCCTTTTCTAGTTTTTCATAATTCTCCTGCATGACTCTCATTTCTTTTCTCGACTTTTGTTCTTCCTCACTTCTTTGTTTTTATAAAAATCTTTTTTGAGTTTTTCTAAGAGAAGTTTTTATATTTAAGACCAATTCATGGTCCCCTTTGAGACATCACATGGGGGCATTTTGTCACTGCTTTTCTCTTCTGAGGTGGCATTTTGATCTTCCCTGTCACATTAGTAGCTTTCTACGATTAGCACTCTTTTTTGGTGTTTTGCTCATTTTGAAAGTTGAGCTCTACTCTTGAGGCACAGGTAGTACAGTCTGAGGTTCAGGGGTCTGGTCCTTAGATTTCCAGGTCCTGGCAGCTTGCTCCCTGCATTAAGCTAGCTTGGACTTGTTGCACCAACTCAAAGTATGCCTTCCATTTTAGGACTGGAACCCTCATTGCTGACCTGCTGTAGAACTGGTCTGCTGAGTCAGAACCAAGGTGTTTGGTTGCTAAGTTGCTCTGTGGCTCATTCCCTGGCCTACAATGGACTGTACTTACCCTTTTACCCACATAAGACAGACCATCCCTGAAGTTCCTCCAAAATCTTGAGCTAAAAATGTTGCTTTATTTTGCCTTTTTGAGGGTTCCGTTGCATTAGGTTTCAGAGGTTTCATTTAAAGTTGTTCAGAGGGAGACTGGGAAAAGCCCTGGGAGCTTTCTAGCTTCTCTCCAGCATCTTCTAGAGTCCAGTTTCAAAAGTGGATTTAATTAGCACAAAGAAAGTTTATTCTATTGAAGCAGTAGATAAAAGTCAGAAAACTTCTGACACTGGAGTTTCAAAAATTGTAGTCAGAATCTCTAGGTTCAGAACATACTCCAGAAATTTACTACCTGTGAAATTTTGGTCAGATTATTTTATCTCCCTGGACCTCAGTTTCCCCAACTGAAAATTAAAAGGGAGAGGTAAACTAAATGATATCTAAGGTCTTTCTAACTCTTCATCTATGATCCTACAATCCAACATATAGCAGAATGGCGGGGATGGCAACGGATTAAGAGAGAGGGAAAAAAAGGAAAAAATCCTTTGAGTTTTGGGCTATTGCATCAAAGGGCATAATGAAGAATAATAATAGAGATGAGAAGCAAGAATGAATGCATTTTATATTGGCAACCTTATACAATTAATTTTAACATTCATTGACCCAATGTTCACTGCCTCCCATTCTACCTGCAACTATATAAAGTCTCTCTGCTACCCACATTTCTTCCCTTCTTATAGAAAAAGTCATGAGGCCATCCACTAAAATCCCATGAAATAGGATCACGGTTTTCCTTTTGTAATTCACATGGGGAATTAGCTGTAAGCGATTTTTAATAATTTATGAAAGGGCCACCTCAAAAGCAGTGTCTGGGAACACTGTCCGTGATGATAAACAACACAATGAAACCAACCTGGGCTCTGTGCCCAGAAAACTGGACTCAAATAAATAAATCAGAGATGCTCTGGAAAGACTCACCCCTCCCACTAAATTGAGGGAAGTGAATGTGATCAGGGCTTAACTGACACAGATGGAAAAGTCCCACATGAGATCCTAAAGATTATTCCAAGAAGCCTCTGGAAGGAAGGTCTGACTTCCCAGTCTTCTGGGGAAAGTGAAAGGGGATCTTGAGGTCGAGATTGTATCTCTACAACCTGGCTAGACTTGTAAGCCCTTTGAAGGCCAAGTACATATCTAACTTATGTTGTCCTCTCTTTTCTGCCTAGCATAGGGTCTTGTCTTCTCCCTCTATACTCTCTCAATTATCTCATTGAGATGCTCCCTTCTTCAAATTTTCCAGTTTCAATTAGAGGCACCATGCTCCTTCTAGTTACCTAGGTTGATAACCAGCATCATCCTTGACTCATTCCTCTCCCATATCACCCAAAAATATAACAGTTGCCAATTCTTCTAGTTTATAGTCAATGCCTTTTTATTCACATGGCCACAACCTTAATTCATTTAATCAATAAACTGGCATTTTTATTAATTAAATTATTAAATTAGCATTGTGCTTGGCATTAAGGAAAACTCCAAAAATGAAATAACCCTTATCCTCAGGAAACTAACATTATATTAAATTCAGGTCTTTATCATCTTTCATCTATATCATTATTATAGCCTCCTAATTGGTCTCCTTTCTAGTCTCTTCATCCTCCCACCATTTACCTACTGCCACAGCTGCCAAAATAAACTCCCTAAATCAAAATTACTTCCCATCTCAGAAATATTCAATGCCTCCCCACTTTGCTTCTAGAATAAAAATGAAAATTTCTTAAATTGACATTTTAATCCCTTCTTCACTTATTTACAGTCTTCCTTTCCATATATACCTTATATTATCCCACTTTATATACTCTGTGTTCCAACCAAACAGACCTTCTAGCTGTTCCCTAGATAATCCACCTTCTATTCTCCCAATAGTCCATCTTTGACTGCCATGGCTCCATGTAAAATTGAGTACTATTTTTTTATTCTTATTTTATGTCCTCATATCTGATATAATTACTAGCATTTATAAACACTTTACAAATATTATTTTATCCTTATAGCAACTCTTTAGAGGGTAGGTAATATTTTAGGACCATTTTAAAGATGAAAAAAACTGAGGCCAGTGAGGCTAAGTGACTTGACCTTGGATATAGTAAATAAATAATAAAGGATTGTTCATGGATTTTGAATTTGGCTGCTTCTTGGAGAATTCTATGGTTGAGGAATTCATAACATTTTGGGGCAGCTGATTCCATGTTTGACCAGCTGGGATTGTTATATTAGGTCAAAATTTGCATCCCTGCAACTTCTGTGCATTGGTTTTAGCTCTTTACTCTCAAACTACAAGGAATATACCTTCCTACTAGTTAATCACTGTGTATATAAATAAGTATAAGGAAAAGGCAAAATTATTTCTCTGAAAGGTGCTCATGGCTTCAGGTTTTTGTCTATAAAGAGGAGGTAGTGTTTGTATTACCTAATTCGCAGGGTTTGGGATAACATGGTCAAACCTTCAAGTTTCTAGATATATAAACCATTATAATTATTATATATGTGAAGGGGAGGGATCCATGAAGTCGAACTCAAAGAAGAACTCTAGATCAGAAGCTAAATATGTGCTAGGGAAAATGGATTGAAATGAGTACAGCTCGAGAAAAGGGCAAGCAGGCAGTCAGTTAACATATATTATGGACCTATTGTGTACCCCCATTGTCCTAAGCAGAGATAAAATGAAATGCAAAGGACAGTTCCTCTCTCTCTCAAAGAGCATCCATTTTAAATATGGAGTCAATGCACAAGTAACTATAATTAAAGAAGATATAAACAGGAATAATGGGGAGGTGATCAGCAGAAGGACAGGATTAGAATAAGGGCAATTGAGTCTTCCTGAACAAGGTGGGAGTTTGGTTGGGATTTAAAGGAAGCCAAGGAAACTAGGAAGTGGAGATGAATCATGAGAGGAGCTGTATTTGAATTCCAATTCTGCTACTCACTGTTAGTTTACTTTGGGCAAATTATTTAATCTCTCTGATTGACAGTTTCTGCATCTTTTAAATGAAGAGGTTGGATTAGATGTTCTATTCAAATTTAGCCTAATAGTTCCTGCTGTGCTCTCCTTGTGGTTTTGGACACCATCTGAACTTATTTCTGTTTTCTTTTTCTATTCGCTTTTGAACAATTTATTCATGAACTTTCTTTCATTTAAAAAGATCATAATTGATTTCCTCCAAACCACCTCTTCCAAAAGCCCTCTTTTGTAACAAATAAGTGTAACCATGCAAAGCAGATCCACAATTAGCTATGTGTAATAGTGTAACTCTTATTGTGCTCTTCTAATATATTGCCTCTCTAAAGTGGAAGAGCTTTGCCTCTATAGTGAGAAATAGAGCAAGATTCAGCATTGGTTTTCTGGAATCATAATTAGTCATTGCATTGATCATTGTTTTTAAGTCTTTCACTTATTCTTCTGGTTCTACTTACTTCATTCTGCATCAGTTCATTCAAGTCCATTTTCCTAATTTCTTATGGAAACTATATCCCCTAATTGATGGTGCCCACTTAAGTTTACAGGTCTTTTTTACAATAAAATATGTTGCAATAAATATTTTTTTTTACACAAGAGTCCTTTCCCTCTTTCTTTTATCTCTTTTTGGGGTATATGCCAAGTAATAGAATCCCTGGGACCAGAGAATATCCATAGTTAAATACTTTTTTTGGCTCTAATTCTAAATAGCTTGCCAGAATGAGTGAACCACATTATAGTGCTACCAACAATGCAGTATTGTGTCTGTTCTCTCAAATCCCTTAACAAAACCATCATTTTCCTTTTGGTTTTATTGTTGCCTTTCTGGTGGATATGAGGAGGAATTTCAGATTTGCTTTAATTTGCATTTCTATTCTTATTAGTGATTTGGAACATTTTATCATATGGTTGTTGAAAGTTTGCTTTTATTCTTTTGAGAACTATCTCTTCAAAACATCTGGCCATTTATATATTAGGAAAATGTTTTTGTTCTTATGAATTTCTATCAAAGTTGTACCTCATCAATATCAGAAAAAAACTGCTGCAAAGATTTTTTTCTGGCTAATGATTTCATTTCTAAATAAAATTTCATTTGATTTTCTTGTACAAAAACTTTTCAATTTTATTTTATCAAAATCTTAGCTCAGTGTTCAGTTTCTTCTAGGTCTTCATTTCGACTGATAATTTCTTGTTTGATTTTTTTTAAATCAGTACCAGATAATTTTAATTGTTACTGACATATATGGTGCATCTTAAGATCAGATACTGCTAGACTACCTTCCTTTCTAATTTTTTTTCATTATTTCTATTGAGTCTCTTGCAGTTTTTGTTTTTATAGAAGAATTTTATTTTTTCTAGGTCTACAAAATCGTCTTTTAGAAATTGTGAGATGATCTGAACCTGTAAAAGACTAGTTATTATTGCCATATTATTGCCATATATTATTGGCAAATCCCATGCAGGATCAACTAGTCATTCAAATTATTTATGTCTTTATTTCTATAAGACATTTTTTCTTCATATAATTTCCCTGTATATCTAACTGAACTCTCAAATATTTCAATCATTATGTAGTTATTTTGAATGAAATTTCTTATATTTCTTTTTACAGGGTTTTGTTGATAATATAGATTTTTTTCTACTTTACTGAAATTTCTTAATTATTTTAAGCATTTGAAAAATACTTAATAATCTCTAAGGTCCTTTAAGTAAACCATCATGCCATTTGCAAAAGTAATCATTTTGCTTCCTGTGCTTATATTTATACATATTCTCTCAATTTCTTTCTTATTGTTATAGATAACAATTCAGCATCCAGTAATTATCTTTAAAACTAGCTAATATTGAATTAAATTCTATTTTGAACTTGTTATAGAGAAAAAATAAATTAATACATAAAAACTAAAAATTCAGAAAAAATCTAAATTAAATTTATAATTTACATTTGTAGCAATAATGCAGGAAATTTTGCTTAGAAGGAAGCAGAAAGAAAAAAACTTAATAGGATTTTAATGCACAAGCAGAGAACAAGAAAAAAATTTCAGGGTGAGATTCTCACTTGAAATACCAGTACAAATGAAGAATAGAATTGAACTGTAGGAACTCTTTTTCCCCTCCTTTGATAACTCTTTTCTGGGAAGGAAGGGGCTGAATCATTCCAAACTTCGCTTCCCTCTTAGTCCTCTTCTTTCAATCCCACATGTCTCTTATAAGAAACTGGAAATTTACTCAATCACACTCTTACAAAAAAATTATCTTTACTCTAAAGGCGTAGAATGACCTTTATATCTCTGTGGTTCCTATGTTTTCTATTTTGTGGAATTTATATGAAATGAAATGTTATTAATGCAATCATAATAACTCAGAGCCCTGAGATAAGAAAATGCCTAATATTTGATCAAAGGTTTGTTTCTCTGTCCTAAATTAAATTTGGGATATCTGTAACTAGCGTCTGACTTCCTGAATTCCTCTTCTCTTAGCACAGATATAAAATATATTTAAAACCCTTCATACCTGAACACTGGTCAGGGTTTATATGATTCAGGTGCCTTTATATACAAAGCAAAATCAGAATACAGGAAATAATTAGATAAAAGAAACAAGAAGCAAATATAATAGTGCATGGAGAGGCATGAGAAAGGGGAGTGAGGGAAAGAGTAGATCTTTTGGAATTTCCTTCAGTTTTGGAACTTCCTTTGATGAGGCTATTATGATTGGTAATTTCAGCCTAGGTTCATTATTTGAAGACCTTTGAAGGGACAGAACAGTCATCTTCCTTCTCTGCTACAAATCAGTTCTTGTTTCTTTCTCTTTCTTTGCTTACTGCCTCTGTACTGTTGGTTCTTTCCAGTTCTGTTCATTTACTCCCCGATGGGAATAAGGAAATTGCCTCCTCCAGCACCACCGCTTAACTCATGCCTTCCCCATTCTTTCCATTCATTCCACTTTCATACAGATCTTTTTCAAAACTTCTAGGCATCACTCATCTGTCCTTGCTCCTAGGCTAATAGGAAATACTTGTACTTTTTAACTAAGAATGCTAGAATGCCAATTTCCAAATCTTTATTACAAATTCAATTTTTAATTTGTTTTCAATAATGCTTATATCTTTGATTTTCAGAATTTCTCTTTTTGTTTTTGGTATGGGGGTAATTTATTGATTTCCTAATTTATTTAATTACATGCTGAATTCTTTGATTTGTTCTTTTGCTAATAGAAGTATTTGAAGATAGAAATTTTATCCTAGAAATTGTCTTGTCTGTATCCCAAAAGTTTTGTTGTGCTTCCTCATTTTTTATTATTTTCTTAGTTGAAATTATCCATCATTTGGAATACAATCAACATCTAGACATATTTTGACTAGAATATGTGAGTGAAAGAAATGAGAAATGTGACTGGAAAATAGGTTGACACCAGATGGTGAAGGGCTTTAAATGCTAGAGAAGTAATTGGGAGCCAGTTATGCTTCTTGAGCAGGGAAGTGATATAGCTTCATCTATGCCTCAGGTGTAACAGTTTGGCAGTTAAATGGAGGATGGATTGGAGAGGGGAGCAGTGAGATGTAGGATGACTAATTAGGAGGCAATTTCAGTCATTAGTGAGCAAAAGATGTGTTTGATATTTCTGCTTTTAGTCATTTGTTTATGATGGAGTTTTTACTTTTTAGGACATGTTCATATCTGGGAAATATTTCATATTCCTTTCTATTTTGTTTCAGTAATTATCAGAGATCTATCATATATCACTTTTTTCTAAAATTCTGTTCATACCGTAAATATTTTAGCAATCACCTTTTTGATAGGTTTGTCTTGCCCTAAAATGGGTACATTGAGATCTCCAACGTTGTTTTATTTTCTACTTCTTTCTGTAACTTGATTATTTTTCTGTCAAACTCTTAGATTCATATATTTGATACACATAGATTAGATAATAATATTATTCTATTACCTAGTGTGCTTTTAAGTCTTATTTAGTTTTTGTATTTCTCTTTGAGTGTTGCCTTGCCAGATAGCAAAATTGCTACCCGAGCTTTCTTAAATCTGCCTAAAGTATAATAAATTCTGCAATAGCTCCTTATCTTGATAATCTGAATTTTTATGTTTCAAGTATGTTTCCTTTAAAATATACATATATATATATATATGCATATGCATGTATATATACACATATTGTTGGGATCTGTTTTCTCATCCCCTCTGCTACCCTCTTTTGTTTTGTGAGTGAATTTGTTACCATTATGATTACCAATTTTGTATTTTACCTGTAGCAAAACCTCTTATGCTTTCTTTTAATGATCTTCCTTTACATTATAAAGAAGAGGGCATGAGAAAGAGAAGGAAATTGCACAACACTAATAATTTATAATTGAAGTAGTATACTTCTACTTCCCTGCTATCTTTCCTTTAATGAATCTTAGACCTTAATCTGTTCCTTTCTTTTTATAATCAGCCCTTTATGCTCTATCTACCAAAGTTGAAGTTTATTTTGCTTATGATTCTTCCTTCCCTGATCCTGATATTTTCTCTTATATCCCACCCTGTTTCTCTGTTGTATTTAAATGCCAGACTTACTATGTATGCAAGCCTCTTTTATACAATACCTATGAGAGAGGTCATGAAATTACTGTTCCTCTTAACCCTTCTCCTTAACCTTTCCTCCATATTTTTATGCTCATTTATGTGAAATAGTAAGCTCCATCCCTATTTCCATTATTTTTTCCCATGTTCTCCCTACCTACTATCCCTTTTCTTTCTTATCTTAAAACAAACAGAAAACAAAATCATTTCTGATTAATTATTTAACTCTTCCTGTCATACTTAATTCTATATTCTTGAATGGATATTTATCTCTTCTTCCATTGTTAAAATGTATTTCAACATCATTTATCCCCTTCCAATTTCTCAGATGGGTTTACCTTTCCAGGTTTTTCTCTACTACTGTGTTTGCCTTTTTTTCAGTTTCTGTTCACACCTGGTAAATTTTATTTTGGAAGCAATGCTAGGAAACTTTTATTTTAAAACTCCCTTTCTCCTGTGAGTATACTTTTTTGCAGGTAAGTCATTCTTGATTGTAAACCTTTATCTTTTCAATGATTATATCCTAAGATACTCTCTACTTTAAAATAGTTGCTTCTAAGTTTTCTGTGATCCTGTTTGCTAGTACCTGAACACTATTTCTGGTTGCTTACAGCATTATTTTTTTGTGACTTTTGAAAGTGCTATATTTGGCTACTGCATTTCTGAGTGTTTTCAAATTGGAGTTTATTCCAGAAGATTATTTTTTTTCTATTTCTATTTTCTTCTCTGGTTTTAATAGATCTGGGCAGTATTTGTTTGTAATTTCTTGAAATTATTATTTCCAGGGTTTTTGCTTGGTCATGATTTTCAAGGAGACTGATTCTTAAATTATTTTCCCTTGACCTGTTTTACAGATTAGTTGTGATAGTATATAACATTTTCAGCCTTTGGATTGTATTTGGATTTGTGTCAGAGAGTCCTTGGGTTCTGGTGGCTTCAGTTTATTTTTCAAGGAATGTATATTCGGGTAACATCTTCCACTCCTTATTCTAATCTATTTAGTCTCCTTTCCTTCCTCCTGAAACTCTCATTTAATTTATGATTTCTTTTTTATCTCGTTTCATTTCTTCCAGCCAATTTTTTAGTCTTTAAGCCAAGTCATTGTTTTTCTCTGAAAATCTGCTTCTTATTGTTGTGGGATTATTCTTTTTTAACAATATTTTAAAAATTTTCTTTAATTTATTTACATATTACTAAAATATTTTTAAGAGTAAACATAATACCCCCCTCCCCCACAAAAATGAGAGAATGAGAAATGAAATGAAAGAAAGAAGAAAAAAATGTGCTTCAGTCTGTGTTCTGATACCATCAGCTCTGTCTTGGGTGCATCATCTTCTTTATCATAAATCCATAGTTTCATAGTTTTCCACAGTTGCTGTTGCTGATTGTAATTCCCTCCATCTATTGCTCCCCACTACCATCCACTATATTTTCTCTCTCCTTTCACTCTGTCCCTCTTCAAATATGTGCTATGGGGCAGCCAAGTGGCTCAATGGACAGAGCATTGGCCCAATGGATAGAGCATTGGCCCTGGGGCCAGGAGGCCCCAAGGCTATGTCCCACCCCAGAGACCCAGCAACCACCCGGCCACATGGTCCCAGTAAGGCCATCCAATCCCACCACCTTGCAAAAAGTAAAGAAGAAAATCTGTTATATCTATATTCTCTCATGATCCCTCCTCCCCTCCTCCTGTCCCCCCTTTCTCCTTTTTCTTCTAGATGTCTATATCCTATTGACTGTGTATGCTGTTTCCTAGGTTACCTTTGTGTTCATTTCTGACAGGTCAGGAGTAGATCTTGTTCCTGATCCTTTGATTTTGCATTGGTTTGTGATTTCCCAACCTTCCAATCATTCCCCCTCACCCCCCCCATACAATTGCAAAAGCTATATGAAATATCTTAGCCAATTCTACCTCTACTTTCTCTTACTCCCAGTACATTTCCCTTTCACCATTGACTCAATTTTAGCATATATTATATATTCAATTCCAGCTCTCTACTGTACCTCAATCTATAAAAGCTCTGTCTGCCTGCTCTATTAAATGAAAAGGTTCATATGAGTCTTATCAGTATCATCTTTCCATGTAGGAATACATGCAGTTCATCATCACCAAGTCCCTCATAATTTACTTTTCTCATTCTCTCTCTCTCTCTCTCTCTCTCTCTCTCTCTCTCTCTCTCTCTCTCTCTCTCTCTGCTTCACCTGAATCCTGTTTAGCTCTGGTCATTTCAACAGGAACATTTGAATTTACCCTGTTTCATTAAGAGTTTATCTTTTCCCTTTGAAGATGATGTTCAGTTTTGCAGTATAGTTGATTCTCAGTTGTATTCCAAACTCCTTTTCCTTCTGGAATATTATATTCCAAGCCCTATGAGCTTAGATGCTGCTAAATCCTGAGTAATCCTGACCTTAGCTCTACAATATTTGAATTGTGTCCTTCTGGCTTCTTATAATATTTTCTCTTTGACTTGGGAGTTCTGGAATTTGACCATAATATTCCTGGCAGTTTTTTTGGATCTTTCTTTCAGGAGAAGATTGGTGGATTCTCTCAGTTTCTATTTTGCCCTCTGCTTCTAGGATATCAGGGCAATTTTCCCGCAGAAATCCTTTAAAAATGAGGTCAAGGCTCTTTTTCTGATCATGACTTTCAGGTACCCCAATAATTTTTAAATTATCTTTTCTAGATCTGTTTTCCAGAACAGTTTTTTTTCCAATGAGAAATTTCACATTTTCTTCTAGTTTTTCATTCTTTTGGTGTTGAAGTATTGTGTCTTGATTTCTCCCAAAGTCATCATCTTCCTTTAGCTCCATTCTACATCTAAAGGATTCATTTTCCTCGAAGAGCTTTCTTATCTCCTTTTCCATGTGGCCAATTCTTTTTAAAGCATTCTTCTCCCCAATAGCTTTTTGAATTGTTTTATCGATTTAGCCTAAACTGGTTTTTAATATGTTATTTTCTTCAGCATTTTTTTGGATCTCCTTGACTAAGCTGTTGACTTCATTTTAATGTTTTTCCTGCATCTCTCTCATTTCTTTTCCCAATTTTTCTTCTATCTCCCTTGATTTTCAGAACCTTTTTTGAGCTCTGTCATAGCCTGGGCCCAACTTCTATATTTCTTGGAGTCTTTAGATGCAGAAACTTGGACTTTCTCATCTTCAGATTATATGGTTTGGTCTTCCATGGGAATAAAGTAATTGTCTATTGTCAGGTTCCTTTTTCTCTGTTTACTCATTTCCCTAGCCTGTGCCTGAGCTTTTGAAGATTATTGGGAAACCCCCACAGGGACCTCAGTATGTGAGGCTCTGACTGCTCTCCTGGTCTGTTGAATGGCCACAAGCTCACCCCTCTGGAGCCCCAGACTGTGACCAGGGTCTGAATATAGTCAAAGCCCCAGAGTCCTGTCCCAAGGAGAGAGGACAGACCTCCTTCCACTCTGATAGCTTTGGGGGGTTGAACACTCAGGGAGAAACTGCTGGGTGGCTCCTGCTGGGTGGCTCCACAGGCCTGCTTCTGGAATCTGGGCTGTGCTGAGGGCTGCAGCCATGCTGGCCTAGGCTTTGCCCTTGCTCTAGAAGAGGTCTCCCTGCTGATCTTCCAAGTTGTGCTTGGTGCTCCAGTCAGGAAACTGCTTCTGCTACCAGGAGCTGGTGCTCCCAGGGATCCAGGTGCCCTGGTGCTGTTCCTGGAAGGCTGAAGCTCCTTTGCTGTGGTGCCCCCCTCCAATATTGTGGAACAGAGCTTTCCCACTATTTTCTAGGTTACCTTGGGCTGGAGAATTGCCTCACTGGATCTTTCTGTGGGTTCTGTCTCTCAAAAATTTAGTTAAGGTCATAATTTTAAGGGTTTTTTAAAAATATTTTGGAGAGAGCACCCAAGAGAGGCTGTTTTCCTGCTGCCATCTTGGATCCATTCCCTCTCTTATTCTTTCTGCATAGTCTTCTATACATGTATTTCTTCATTTTAGTGGGTGTCTTCTTATGTTTAGTCATATTTTCAGTTCTGGTTCTTAGTTTGGGATTTTGTGTTCATTCCTCTTTTCTCTAACTCTCCTAGGTGAGCTGGTTGGTGCCAGTTTGGTCTTATTCCATCTGCAGTCTAAAAAACAGCTAGGTGGGATGATGGCTAGAGCACATTTAGACCTAGAATCAGGAAAACCTAAGTTCAAATTCAATTTCATATATATAGTAGCAATGTGACTCCAAGCAAGTAGCTTACCCTCTATTTGCCTCAGTTTCCTTAACTGTGTAATAGAGATAAAAACTTTACTTATTCCAAATGATAACTGTCAAGATAAAATTAGATAAAAATTTCTAAAGTGCTTAGCATTGTGCCTGGAACATAGTAGACTCTATATAAATGCTTATTTCCCTGTCAATTCAGATAAGGTACTGGCATAGATCTGTCTTGATCCTTGGCTTTTCTTTTAGTCTCCTGGTAGTCCCTTATGGGTCTTGATATTTGCCAGATTCTATCTTCTGCTTGCATGCCCCCTAGTGAGAAATTTTTCACATGGTCTGTTGTAGTCCTGACATGCGCAGCTACAATATTGGAGATTTCACTGGTCTCTTGCACAGCCCTCCTAGAGTTGAGTTGTACTGTCTGCTCTTATGGTTCCCAGGAGCTCCAGGGATTGCATAACCACGTCCTGTTTCCCTTTGAATATTAGGTTCTGATTCTTTCCCCACTTATATTCTGACAGGTCAGGAGCAGATCTCATTCCTGATCCTTTGATTTTGCATTGGTTTGTGATTTCCTAACCTTCTAAACTCACCTTGTTCAGAATATTGGATGTCTTTGGATCTGTTTGCAACATTCTACTAGCTTACCTGATACCTCTAATGTATTCATTTTATTTAGCTTCGGTTTATTTATATGAGCATGACTTCTTTCCCAGGATGAGGCATCCAGGTTTACCTTAGTTCAGTCTGGATTCCCTGGATGACTTCTACCCACCTCTTCTAGCTTCTAGCCATCTTTTTATTCAGTTCTGGACTGTGTAGTAGGGATTGCTTCTGATTAGTTTTCTTTATAAATCATCTTTATGGGGTCCTTGAAAGATGTTTTCTGAAGTTTACATGGGATAATTGACTTATGACTTTTTACACTGATATCTTGACAAGTTTCTCTTAAGATACATGAAAGGTAAATCATACTGTCAGATTTCCATTTTTTCACCATATGGTACATGGTTAGCCAAATATGTATAAGTAAATAGAGTTCACTCCTTGTTTTTCTTTTATCCCTACTAAATCCCCATTTTCTTCCATGTCATCTGCTATATCAGAATCATAACCTAGACATTTCTAAAATCTGTCCACTCAGGACTCCAATTTATTTTGCATACTGTTGATTAAAATAACTGGTGTAATCTCTAGTACAAAGTTCTAGTAGAATTGGAGACGTAAAGCTTAGAGACCTTTTGGTCATGGTATCATGGATTTAGAACTATAATAAACTTCATAGGTCACCTAGTCCAGCCCTTTCATTTTACAAATGATAAATGAAACTCTAAGGGACTAAATTATTTGTCCAGTGTCATACAATTATTAAATGGCAAATATAGGTTTTGAACATAGGTCCTCTGACTTCAAATTCACTTGTGCTATACTACTTCTATTAGATATGAGCAAAAGACTGAGATACTACAATTGATCAGAATGTAAAGAACTATAATTCATGTCATAATATTGTGCTGAGTAAAGAAGCAGAAAAGGTGACACTTCCATGGTCAGTTGTCTTGTTGGTCAGGATTTGATAAGCCATGCAACTTGCTGTGGTAAAATTTATTACTCTGATTTTATATAAAAGTTCATTCTCCCTTGCCCTCTCTTCCCAACCACTGCCAATACTTTTGATCTCATGTTATATCATTTAGAAAGACTTCTAGTAAATTTCCAGTGGCAGATTGAATTTGTTGTCAAGGAGACCAACCTAGCCAAGCAGTTAGGTTGATCAATACTGAGCTGACCATTTGGTCATGAATTTATTTGGCTATGGTTATGACTATGAAACAAACAAAAATTTTAAATGGGCCTCAGGCCTGTGGGTTCCCCTTTCTACATCCACAACAATGATGATGGTGGAGTGATTGAAAAGATGACAGAAGGATGTTAAAAATTACAATTTTTTTTGACAGACTATAAACACTAACAACATTTAATACTCTCAGTGTGATATCTTTTATCTTGTGGCAAAAAGAAAAACTTCTATTAGAAGAACTGAAGTTAATTAACATTAAAAAATAAACAAAATTAGAAATTGAAGCTAAATGAAGAAGATGGGTCATAGGTTCTGATCTGAGTTGCTGAGTTGGTTTCTTCCTGTGTCTGGAGGCAATATAAAATAACCTTTCATGGGGCACTTGGTAATTAAGCACTTGTAGTGTTTTTGAATAGCATAATCCAACATCTGTTACAAAAGAAGAAAATTTAGAAAAATTCTATGAAGAATCCTCCAAACAAAGGTAAAATATAATTTTGAAATTCAGAAATTTTTTGTGAGACAATTACAGGACATAATAATGAAAAATGGGTTGGAAAAATGGCTCATTTTTCATAATCAAAAATGGTCAGAATTATGAACCATTCAGAAATATCAAGCTTTTTTTTTCTAGAAGAGTTAGGAGTTGGAAATATAAACTGCACAAAACACTAACAACATGAACTTAACTGTATCTTAACATTATTTTCTAATGTGAAAGTAATTTGGAATCAGCTCTCTCTGTGCAATCAGATCAACATTAAATTGGAAGAAAGGATAAACATGAGGAAGCACTACATAATGAGGAAGCACTACATAAAATTGAGAATACTTAGATAACTATTCAAACAAACCGCTGGCGCTGAAAAAGAGATGGAAAAGGCAGGAGAAAGAGTCATGATGGCGGTATGAGAGAAAGATTTCCCAGAAACTCACTTCCAAAATACTCAAAAAACCTTAAAATTATGATTCTAACAAAATTTTACAGAGGTAGAACCCACAGACAGACTCAGTGAAACAGTTCTTCAGCCTAAAGTAACTATGAAGATTTGTGGGAAGGCTCTGTTCCACCGGGGTTGGAAGGTGTGGCAGTGCAGCCAAGGTCACACAGCACTGGAGCAAATGAACTTCAGCCTTCCAGGAATAGCTCTCACCAGGGTATTTGGGTCCCTGGGGTCATGGTAGCAGCAGCAGTTTCCAGACCTCCCAATCCCGGGATCACCAAGCACAACTTGGAAGATCAGTGGGAAAATTCTGGCAGAGTGGGCATGTAGCCCAGGTCAGCATGACCTTCAGTGCAGCCATGGCCCTTGGCACAGCCCAGTCCCCAAAATGAAAGCAGGCCCATGGAACCACCCAGTAGGAAACCAACCTGCATCTGATTCCAGAGCCCTCAGCCCACAAAAGGTAAGGGGGTAGGGGGTAGACTGTTGAGGTTTCTCCACTATCCCTGGGACATGGCTATTGTACTTTGATCATATTCAGACCCTGGTCACAGTCTGGGGCCTCCCATTGACATAGCAGAGCAGGAATCTTTCTCATAACTCTAGGGAAGAAGGGAGGGTTTGTGGTCATCCACAGGCCAGAGCATAGGCCAGGAGAGCAGTTAAAGCTCTTCAAAGTTCTTAAAATTCTTCAAAGACATTGAAGAAACTGAGGAGGTCCTAGCAGGGATGTTGCAATAACACTCAAAAAGCTTGGGAAGTACCTCAAAACCAGGGCACAGGCTGGGGAAATGAGTAAACAGAAATAAAATGAATCTGACCATAGATAATTACTTTGGTCCCATGGAGGATCAAAACACATAATCAGAAGATGATTAAGTCCAAGCATCTGTATCCAAAGGTTCCAAGAAAAATATGAATTGGGCTCAGGCAATGGAAGAGCTCAAAAAAGATTTTGATAATCAAGTAAGGGAGATAGAGGGAAAATTGGAAAGAAAAATGAGAGCAATGCAGGAAAAACATGAAAACCAAGTCAGCAGCTTCATCAAAGAGATACCAAAAAACCCCAAAGAAAACAATATGCTAAAATCCTGAATATGCCAAATGGAAAAAAGAAGCCCTAAACATTAATAAGGAGAAGAATGCCTTAAAAAGCAGGCCAGATGGAAAAGGAGATAAGAAAGCTCTATGAAGAAAACAACTTCTTTAAATGTAGAATAGAGCTAGGAATGACTTTGTGAGGAATCAATGAAACAAAACCAAAAGAATGAAAAACTAGAAGAAAACATGAAATATCTTACTGGAAAAATAACTGTTCTTTTTTTTAGGGTTTTTTTTGCAAGGCAAATGGGTTTAAGTGGCTTGCCCAAGGCCACACAGCTAGGTAATTATTAAGTGTCTGAGGCTGGATTTGAACTCAGGTACTCCTGACTCCAAGGCCGGCGCTTTATCCACTATGCCACTTAGCCTCCCCAAAATAACTGTTCTTGATAACAGATCCAATAGAGACAATTTAAAAATTATTGGTCCACCTGAAAGTCATGATCAGGAACAAATCTTGATTTCATTTTTAAAGCATTTCTACAGGAAAATTGCTCTGGTATCCTAGTAGGAGAGAGAGTAAAATCTACCACTCCCCTCCTGAAAGAGAGCCCAAAAAAATGATTGCCAGGAATATTATAGCCAAATTCTGGAACTCCAAGTGAAAGAGAAAATATTACAAGCAGCTAGAAAGAAACAATTCAGATATCATGGAGCTATAGTCAGGATTACACAGGAGTTAGCAACATCTACATTAAGGGCTCATAGGACTTGGAATATGATATTCTGGAAGGCAAAAGGGCTTGGAATGCAACCAAGAATCAACTACCAAGCAAAACTGAACATCCTCTTCCAGGGGAAAAGATGGACATTCAGTGAAATAGGGGAATTTCAAACTTTCCTGTTGAAACAACCAGAGATGCACAGAAAGTTTGATCTTCAAGTACAGGACTCACGCAAAGCTTAGAGAGCATGATTGAGAAGGGTGAATTATGAGGAATTTAATACTCTTGAACTGCTTGTCTTCCTGCATGGGAAGATGATACTGATAACCTCATATGAACCATGTCAATAGAGCAGTTAGAAGAAGCATATTTAGACAAGGCACAGGAGAGAGCTAAATTTGAGGTATAATATATTACAAAGATGGAGTCAGTGGGTGAAAAAGGAATGTACTGGGAGAAAGGGAAAGGAGAGGTAGAATGAATTATGATATTTCACATAAAAGAGTCAAGAAAAAGCTTTTGCAATAGAGTAGACAGGGGAAGATAAGGGGGAACGAGTGAGCCTTCACTCTCATCAGAAATGGCTCAGAGAGGAAACAACATACAGGAAATGGGAGAAATGGGCCAGGAGTGGGGCAGGAGAGGGTAGTCAGATACAACACATTTTTTTTTGTTTTTTTTTGCAAGGTGGTTGGTTGGGGTCATACATCTGGGTGGTTGTTGGGTGTCTGGGGCAGGATTTGGGCTTGGATTCTCACGGCCATAGGGCTAGTGCTCTGTCTGTTATGCCATACAGCTACCCCATAACACACTTTTGAGGAGAGAAAAAGGAAATGGAGAGACTGAATAGAATAAATGGGAGTTGGGAGGAATGGATGGAGGGAAATACAATCAGAAATAGCAACTGGGGGCAGCTAGGTGCCACAGTGGATAAAGCACCAGCCCTGGAGTCAGGAGTACCTGGGTTCAAATCTGGTCTCAGACAGTTAATTACCTAGCTGTGTGGCCTTGGGAAAGCCACTTAACCCCATCTGCCTTGCAAAAAAACCTAAAGAAAAGAAAAGAAAAGAAAAGAAAAGAAAAGAAAAGAAAAGAAAAGAAAAGAAAAGAAAAGAAAAGAAAAGAAATAGCAACTATGGGGAAAAAAATGGAAACAACTTCTCTGATGGACTTATAATAAAGAATGTGATCCACCCCAGAGACAGAGCTTATGGTATCTGAATACAGACTGCAGTACATTTTTTCTCTTTCTCTCATTTTATTTCTATTGAGGCTTTTCTATTTCTGTGGGGGGAGGTGGGATGATGTTTACTCTTACAAGACTATTTTAGCAATGTGTAAATATATAAACAACAAAAAAAATGACAATTAATAAAAGAAAGAAATGGAAAAGACAAATATAAAGATGTTGACCTTGATAATCACCATTTACTATAAAATTTGAACTAATAAGGCAATTAGACCAGCTAGGCCATACGATTCCAGAAATTGCATTGTCAACACTTATTTCATTGCCATGTCAATGGTGCCTGGGTTATCTATAAAACACTAGGGAAGCAGATCATAGAAAATTTTGACCTGTATCCCTTCCTAAAAGAGCAAAAGGTAAACAAAAAAGTAAAAATTGGACTTCAGAGAACTTGACATGAGACACAATTGGACCCAATAATCCCTAAAGCATTTATAGATGAAACTAGCATGAGAATAACCAAATAGATGCAAACATGAAAAGATTTATTAACATTTCTATATTATTTTTTCTTTTGTCATTGAAAAGATTGTCATTGACAATTATTTGAACTCTGATACCTCATAGTGTCCTAGAATCATAGATTTAGAGGTGGAAAAAATTAGAAATGTGGAATATGAGCCCTGGAAAGGACAAGTGACATAGCCAAAGTCATTTAGTTAATGCTTTTTAAAATGCTAATAAACAAAAAAATGGAACTGGTATTTTATAAAATAAAGTTAGAAAAAAGATTAGTCCAAATGCATTCTGAGGAAATCCAAGATGGAGGTAACATAGTTTTGAATTGTTGGGAGAATGTTTTATTAGATACCTTGGTCTACTGCGGTGATGACTGAGAGTAAAGATTTCAAAGAATGGAAAACATCACAGACATTGATACTCCAATAAATGATCAAGAGAACATCAGTAATTATAAGCCCATGTCTTCCTTTTCATCTTTATAAAATCTTTATAAGAATTATGACCACTTTTTTATTTTTGTTTTGTTTTTTGGTTTTTTTTATAATTTTTCTTTAATTTATTTATACATTACTGAAATAGTTTTGTTTAAGAGTAAACATAGGGGTGGCTAGGTGGCATAGTGGATAAAGCACCGGCCCTGGAGTCAGGAGTACCTGGGTTCAAATCTACTCTCAGACACTTAATAATTACCTAGCTGTGTGGCCTTGGGCAAGCCACTTAACCCCGTTTGCCTTGCAAAAACCTAAAAAAAAAAAAAAAGAAAAAGAGTAAACATAATACCCCTTCCCCACAAAAATATATAGCCTCATGAGAAAAAAAGGAAAAGAAAAAAATGTTTCAGTCTGTGTTCTGATACCATCAGCTCTGTCTTGGGTGGATCACCTTCTTTATCATAAGTCCATCATAGAAGTAACTTCCATAGTTTTCCACAGTTGCTACTGCTGATTGTAATTCCCTCCATCCCTTCCTCCCCACTAGCATCTATTATATCTCCTCTCTCCTTTCATTCTGTCCCTTTTCAAAAATGTGATGTGGGGCAGCCAACTGGCGCAATGGACAGAGCATTGGCCCTGGGGTCAAGAGTCCCCAAAGCCCACATCCCACTCCAGAGACCAAGCAACCCCATCCAACCCCGTGGTCCCAGACAGACCACCCAATCCCAGCACCTTGCAAAATGCAAAAAAAGAAAATGTGTTATATCTGACTATCCTCTCCTATATCACCCAGATCCCTGCCTCCCACTGTCCCTCTTCTTTTCTTTTTCTTCTGGATGTCTATACCCTGTTGAGTGTGTATGCTATTTCCTCTCTGAGTCATTCACCTTCCTTCCTTCCATACCATTGCAAAAGCTACAGGAAATTTCTTTTATATGAAATATCTTAGCCTATTTTACCCCATTTTTCAGCTCTCTCCTGCTTTATCTATAAAAGCTCCTTCTACCTACTCTATTAAATGAGAAGGTTCACATGAGTATTATCAGGATCATCTTTCCATGTAGGAATACATACAATTCATCATCATTAAGTCCCTCATATTTTACCCTTCTCCTCCACTTTCTATGCTTCACCTGAGTCCTGGACTTGAAGATCAAACTTTCTGTTCAGCTCTGGTCGTTTCAACAGGAACATTTGAAATTCCCATTTCATTGAAAGTCAATCTTTTCCCCTAGAAAAGGATGTTCAGTTTTGCTGGGTAGTTGATTCTCAGTTGCATTCCAAGCTCTTTTGCCTTCTGGAATATCATATTCTATTCCAAGCCCTATGAGCCCTTAATGTAGTTGCAACTAAGTCCTGTGTGATCCTGACTGCAGCTCCACAATATTTGAATTGTGTCCTTCTGACTGCTTGTAATATTTTCTCTTTGACTTGGGAGTTCTGGAACTTGACTATAGTATTCCTAAGGGTTGTTTTGGATCTTTCAGGAGAAGATTGGTTAATTCTCTCAATTTCTGTTTTTCCCCTCTGCTTCTAGGATATCAGGGCAATTTTCCTGTAGAAATTCTTTAAAAAAATAAGGTCAAGGCTCTTTTCCTCATCATGACTTTCAGGTATCCTAATAATTTTTAAATTATCTTTCCTGGATCTATTTTCCAGATCAGTTGATTTTTTTCAGTGAGATATTTTACATTTTCTTCTAGTTTTTTCATTCTTTTAGTATTGAAGTATTGTGTCCTGATTTCTTGCAAAGTCATCATCTTCCTTTAGCTCCATTCTACACCTGAAGGATTTGTTTTCCTCAGGAAGCTTTCTTCTCTCCTCTTCCATTGGTCCAATTCTGCTGTTTAAAGCATTCTTCTCCTCAATAACTTTTTGAACTGTTTTATCCATTTGACCTAAGCTGGTTTTTAACATGTTATTTTCTTCAGCATTTTTTGGATCTCCTTGACTATGCTGCTGGACTTCATTTTCATGTTTTTCCTGCATCGCTCTCATTTTTTTCCCCAATTTTTCTTCTCCCTTACTTGATTTTCAAAAAATGTTTTGAACTTCTATATTTCTTGGAGTCTTTAGAGGCATAAGCTTGGACTTTCTCATCTTCTGATTGTTTGGTTTGGTCTTCCATGGCACAGAGGTAATTGCCTATGGTCAGGTTCCTTTTATTCTTTCTGTTTGCTCATTTCCCCAGCCTGTGCCTGTTTTGGGGGTGCTTCCTGAGCTTTTGAGTATTATTGGGACACCCCCCCCCCACAAGGAACTCAGTATGTGAGGCTCTGACTGCTCTCCTGGTCTGTCAATGACCCCGGTGATCTCTGCCATGGTGCTATGAGGGGTGGTCCCTGTTCTATGGGGGCCTAAACTGCGACCAGGGTCTGAATGTGATCAGAGTCATGTTCCAGGGACAGAGGACAGACCTCAGCAGTCTCCCTCCACTCCCTTACCTTTGGTGGGCTGATAACTCAGGGTGCAGCTGCCTAGAGGCTCCTGCTGGGCAGCTCCATGGGTCTGCTTCCAGTTCCTGGGATCTGGGCTGCGCAGAGTACCATGGTTGCTCTGAGGGCCTAGGTTTCACACTTGCTGTGGCACAGGTCTTCCTGATGATCCTCCAAGTTGTGCTTGGTACTCACTGGGGTGCAGGTCAGGAAACTGCTTCTGCTGCTGGGAGCCACAGCTCCTAGGTGCCCTAAGGCTGTTCTGAGGAGGCTGAAGTTTCTTTGCTCTGGCATTGCCACCACTCCCCATGGAACAGAGTCTTCCCACTATTTTCCAGGTCACCTTGGGCTGGAGAATTGCCTCACTGGATCTTTCTGTGTGTTCTGTCTCTCGAAAACTTAGAGTCATAATTTTAAGGTTTTTGAAATATCTTGGAGAGAGCACCTAAGAGAGGTTGTTCTCCTGCTGCCATCTTGGCTCCACTCCTATGACTACTTCTTAATGGTTATACATAATAAAAATATGAGAAGAAAACAAAAGGTTGAGCTAGATAGATAACTTCTATTTTCTCTTTTAAATCTAACTCTAGGACCTTAAGTTTTTCTACATCAAAGATCATCTTTTCACTTGCACAACTGACTAAAATGTTCAAAGAATATAAGACCCCACTGTATTTATTGTTAGGTCATATTAAAAAGCAACAACAAAAAAGTAAAAATTGACAATAGAATAAAATGAAACCTCAAAGACTCTCTCTAACACGTATATTAAAAAGATATAAAATTCCCTGATAAATGCAACCTAAAAGATACCTTTTTAAATTTTCCTCTGTGTATTAATGTCATATGAGAAATGTTTGCCCAAGATATTTTCCATGGTTATGGGAAATATTCTTCATAGAATTCAAAGTATTTCCCTAATAGGGAAAGTATTTCCTGCAAATAGTGAGATCTTCCATGTTTGCTTATGAAATTGTGCCAATAGTATCAAACTATAAATAATACCAGATCTCTTTCATAAGATCCATGATTACCTAAAAGAATAGAGCCAATAATTCATGGAGGCACAACTAAATGAAATAAGGTGCAGATTGTCCAGACTGTGATATGCAATTGGGAAGTTAGTCTGTTTTAGAAGTAGTACATGAATACTCATATTTTGTTCAGGTGCTACATGTGGACCTGTAAATTGAGCCCAGCATTGAACAAGAGGATGGAAATATGGAGGTGGGAAAATTTCAGTGTTTTTAATGATCCCATTAGGAATCGTTAAAATTTATCTTACTGGCCAAAACTACACCTTTTGCATGGAAATTTCCTACTAATGAAGCTTTGGGGTTGTGAATCTTCTAAGATTCACAACCCCAAAGCTTCATTAAAAATTTTATTGGAGAGGCACATGATAGGTATAGATATGGTGCTGTCCTTTTCCCCCCAATAATATCACATGTACAAAGAAATAATATTGGAAAAAAAGGAAATAGACTATTCAAAGAGAAAGAAAGAAGGACAAATGATAGAAATCAGGAGTAGTTGAATGAGTTGTAAAGAAAAGATTTAAGGAAAGACTCGAATATTATCTGGACCTTAGTCAAATCATTTAACCTCTTTGGTTATCAGTTCCTCCTTTATAAGATGAATAGGTCAGATTAACTGACTTCCCAGCCTATTCCAGTGGTGTTTCACAATAGAAAGTGTTTTCTAATTGGGATCAGAGAATTTGGGTTCAAATCTGTACCCAAACTATATGACCTTAGCGTGTGACTTTTCTGACCCCCAATTTCCTCTTCAGTAAAATGAGGGATTTGAACTAGATCACTTCTGATGTCCCTTCTAGCTTTAAGATTCTATAATCCAATATTTTTAAAATATTTCTGACACATTGGGTAGGAGAACTTCTAAATGCTATATGAATGTTCACTCTTATTATTGTTCAGATTGCTGCACTTGTGCCTCACACCCATTCTGTGGTAGGTACTATAGGGTTTATCCCATTTACATATTAAAAACTCAGATTCATAAAGATCAAAAATGACTTTCCCAGAGTCACACAGTTGCTAAGTGGTTGAGCTTATATTTAGATCCAGATCTTCTTGAGTTCAAGTAGAGCATTCTATCCCCACTACATCTTAGGTCCGTCAATGAGTTCACATTGATTGTATGTTAATTATCTGGTGGCAGACTGTTGTACAACTACTTTCTGAAGACTTGCTAAGAAGTTCATCAATAGTAAAACCTTTTAGTCTCAAGAGCTGTGGAAGTTTGTGATCAATAAGTCATGAAATGTTAAAGTATCAGGTATTTTGGTTCAGTTATTTCAGTTGTGTCCAACTTTTTGTGATCCCTTTGGTACTAGAGTGGCTTACTATTTCTTGCTCTGGTACCTTTTACAGATGAGGAAACTGAGGCAAATAGGACTTGTCCAGGGTCATTCAAAGATGAGTTTTTCTGATTCCAAGCCTAATGCTTTATCTACCATGACACCTAGTTGTCCTGTTTGGGGACATATCAGAGACTAAACCATAGTCCCTGTGCCTAAGGTAATTATAGTCTAACTGGGGAAAAATAATAACTTCCAGAAAATGATGAAGAAATAAAGATATACCTTCCATTAAAAGCTTATAGTGAATATGAGGGGACCCCAAGTTTCAGAAGGTCTTACTAAGTTGAAAAGATTTTGGGTACCCATTCATTGTGCATGAGTTGCCTGAAGAGAGCCTAGCCAAATGCAGAGAAACCTGGCAGGACATCGTGTGATGATTTTTGTTTTGTTTTATTTTGCTTTGCTTTGTTTGCCAGTCAGCCATGATGGCTATCTGTTAAGGTTTATCAGGGGGGCACCTAATGGATGAAATTAAAGATCTTTTGAAGTCTAAAATTAAGCATGACAGGTTCTATACAACATAGTTCTGCCTCATGAATATGTTTTCTCAGCACAGCAAATGTGTAATCAAATCCTTTGCAGATGTAGAATTCAGTGTGAAAAATAATTCTCATTTCTGAGGTGCTTGAACATACACAAAGTGCTTCTATTAAAACAAATCTGTGAAGTAGAGAGAATGAGTATTAACTCATTATACAAAGAAACTGGACAAAAAGGGCAAGTTACTTGCCCCTGGTCACATGGATCACAAATAGCCCCAAACCAGTCATTTTTCCTATAAGAACATCTTTCCTATAAGAACAATGAGATTGTTCCATTTAACAAATATTTCCATTTCTGCTAAATACAAAGGATTGCATTAAGTGCCAATGAGTGTGTTGGGTGCTGAATTCAAACTCATGCCTATGCTTTCACCAGGATAGGTGTTATCTCTGCCAAAATGAAGGAAGATTATCTTCATCTTTCATAAACATTCTTATATAAAAGTTTCTGTGATCAGAAAAATTCCACATTTTCCAACTCCCGATATTTTCACTGGCTTCCCCTTGAACTCTCCTCCTTGGCTTCCTTCAAGTTTCTGCCAAGTACCACCTTCTGCAGAAAGTCTTTCCCAGTCCTCCTTAATCTTAGTATCTTCCTTCTGAGCTTATCTCCAGTTTTATACTTCTATATCTATATCAAAAGATATAGATCTTTTGAATATATAGTTGGTTACATACTGTTTTCATCATTAGATTGTAAGCTCCTTGAAAGAAAGGATTGCCTTCTGTCTTTCTCTGATAATCAATTCTCAGCACAAGTGCCTGTGATGCTAGTATGTGTTTAATAAATGCTTTTTGACTTGACAAAGAGTTCATTAACTTTCTGTAATTTATTTTTCTGTGAAGCTAGTTGCTAAAGCAGATAGAGAGTAGTTTTATTGGAAATCCTGTACTTGGATATGTAATGGAGTAATTGATCAATCAGTCTTCAAGCAAATAATTCACTATATGCCCATTCACTGATGATACATAGAGAAAAGTGAAACAGCCTTTGCCCTTGAGGAATTCATATTTTATCATGGAGATAATATGTACAAAGATAATTATATATGAAATGTATATAAAATAAGGTAACTTAACCCTGTTTGCCTCAGTTTTCTCATCTTCAAAATGAAGTGGAGAAGGAAATGACTAACCACTCTAGTATCTTTGCCAAGAAAACCCCAAATGGGATCACTGTATATGACTGAAATGACTGAATAACAAAATTTATATTATGTACTAACAGCAGAGGGAAATTAGAAATGTCTGATTTAGGGAAGAGTAACATTTGACCTGAATCTCAGAGTTTGAAGATATCTCAAAGATTCTCTAGCTTAATGTTTTTTTTTTTTTTCTGAAGCATGAATCCTCTCTATAACATTCCAGCAATTGTTCATCCAGTCTTCAATTGAAGGCTGGAAACCTAGTACTATGGCTTCAGCCTATCCCATATCTGGACAGATAGAATCATTATCCATGGAAGAAGGATTGTGACATTTGCCAACCTCACTTATATGTCATCTCTAAACCTATTGCTTGACTCATTACCATATTTAATCTTATTGTCCCTGGTTTTAGGGCAGGGAGTCCTGGTATGATCTCTATGGACCATATATATATATATATATATGGTAAGTAGATTTCTGGAAATCTTCAAAAAAGGAAAAGACCTTTCACTATCTGAATATGGTATTTGTATCTTTTCCAAGTCTTCTCTTTTCCATGTTAATTGTCCCTAGGTCTTTCTGTTATGCTCATAAGGCATATCTTGATTCCTCTTGCCATCCTGAACTCTCTTCTCTGAATGTAATCCAGTTTTTCATTGTGCCTCTTAAAATTTAATTCCCAGACCTGGACACGGTGCTTCATTTTTCATCAGACTGGGTCAAATTTTCATATCCCTCATTATGAGAGCATTATGGATTTTTAAATTTATGTTACTTCAGTAAGCTATATCAGGTATAAAGTTGGGGACCAAAGGAATCATAGCAAATGAACCTGAAGTAGTATTATTTTTTTCCTTTGGTGAGGCAATCAGAGTTTATGATGCCCAGGGTCACCCAGCTAGGTCTGAGGTCATATTTGAACTCAGGTCCTCTTGTCTCCAGGGTAGTATTATGATTTCAAAAGACCCTGAAGCATCTTGAAAAATCAGTCTAGTCTTAAAACAGATTATTTCAAAAGTCTATTTATATTGCTTAAAATTATTTTCATCTCCCTTGTTTCCTTTAAAAAGTTCAACACTTGCTGGAAACTACAAGCTAAGACAAGAGAATTCTCTTACAGACACAGAGTGGGAACTCCAAGTATTATTGAAGATGTAAATAGGAGCTGAAGGGTCACAGGCACCACATTCTCCTTTTGTACCCATGTTTCCTCAGCATGTTGTTGCCATTAGTGTCAATGGACATTAGAGTCCCTTATATTCAGAAAACAAAGGATCTCATTTACTCATGCTAGTAATGGGGCAGGCAGGGTGGAGGGAAGATGAATGGAGCTACACATTCTTGACATTTTGTTTGCTGAATTTGAATTTCTGCCATGGTCATTTAGCAATGAGTTTCTAATGGTAAAATGTCTAGCTGATGATGAAATGATATGGTCTAGGTCCATTAAGCAAACTATGGGAAACATTTCCTTGCATCTCCATAAAACTCCTAATCTGTTGTCTCATAGTGTGGAGGTGACCCTGGATTCTTGAATGCTTGTGGCCCAGTAGCACAAGCTCTTTTAAGGGTTAATAACCTAGAAATTCTTTGAACATGTGTGGGTCCTTGTGCCAGATTTTTTTTTAGTCCTTCATCTGAGGATCTGGTTAGCACTACTACATTGGCACAACCACTTTTTAGAAAAATAAATCTTATTTGTTATTTTTATTCATATTTTTATTTTCACATTACCTAAATTTGTCCTTATTTTTCTCACTTCCATCTCTTGAGAGTGATTTTCTCATAACAGCATTTTTTCCCAAAAAAATAAAAGGATAAAGTAGGGGGGAAAAGTCACCAAAACAATTTCATACATTGAAAAAATTCTAATAGTATATGCAGCATTGCACACTTAGAGACCCCCTACCTCTGCAAGGAAGTGAGGTGATCTTTGTGATTTCTCAGCATCTATTTCAAACTGTTTTGTCCTTTCCATTTATATTGTTGCAGTCACTATGTATATTGTTTTCTTGGTTCTACTTACTTCAATTTGCATTAGGTCCTGTAGTTTGTCCCACGTTTCTCAGCATTCATTGTATTCATTGTATCTTTTGGCATAGTAATATTTCATTACATCTATGTATCATAATTTGCTTTGGCTTTACTTTTTGCTTACAAATTGTTTAAAATTTATCTATGGGCTTTACTTTTATTTTAGTTCTTTGCTAACACAAAAAGTAATGCTGTAAATATTTTAGTGCTCATGAAAGGTCTTCCCTTCCTTCCCTCCCTCCCTCCCTTCCCTCCCTCCCTTCCTTCCTTCCTCTCTCTTTTGTAGCTAGCTTGATATTTATGAATAACAGTAAAATCTCTGGTTCAAAAGCTATAAACACTTTAATAACATTATTTGTATAATTCCAGATTGTTTCCCAGAATGTATCTACTAAATCATAACTCCACTAGCAATACATTAGTCTTACTATCTTTCTACACTCTCTCCAACATTGACTCTTCCCATTTTCTTTTATTTTTGCCAACTTGTTGGATTTGAGGCAAAATAACAAAGTTGTTTTAATACATATTTCTCTTGTTATTTGTTATTTGGGCATTCTTCCATACGATTCTACATAGTTTGCAGTCTTTTGAGAATTGTTTGCTTCTACTCTTTGACTAACCTTTTGGACTCAGAATCAGAAAGACTTGATTTCACATACTGCTCAGATACTTAGCAGCTCTATGGCCCTGGGCCCGTCTTTTAACCTCGTCCTCAGTTTCCTTAATTATAAAGTAGGGATAATAATAGCATCTAACCTCCCAGAGTTGTGAGTATCAAATGAGAAAAAAAATGTGAGGATCAAATGAAAAATGAGATCAAATTAGCACAGTACCTACACATAGTAAATGCTTAATAAATCCTTCTTTCTATCCTCCTCATCTTCCCCTTTGACTATTTTCTATTAGGAGATAATTTTTAGTTACCAATATTTCTGTTACTTGTCTATATATCTTGGATTCTAAGCCCTCATACAAGGAGTTTTATATAAATATTTTTTCTTCATTAAATTACTTTCCTTCTTACCCTGAGTGCATTATTTTGACCCAAAGTATTTCAAGTTTATGTCAATCAAAATTTTTATTTCTTCTTGTAATTACCTTAATCCTAAGGTCAAGAATTCCTCCTCTGGGGGCAGTTAGGTTTTTCAGTGGATAGAGCACCAACCCTGAAGTCAGGAGGACCTGAGTTCAAATGTGGCCTCAGACACTTAATAATTGCCTAGCTGCGTGACTTTTGGCAAGTCACTTAATCCTATTGCCTTAAATAAATATATTTTTAAAAAAAGAATTCCTCCTCTTGCCTATAGCTACATAAGTTGTGTGAACCATTTCTTTTCTGATTGCTTTATGATATTTAGGTCAAATTTCCATTTTTATTTTATTGTAGAATATAGGCTAAGATATTGATCTAAGAGCTTAATTTCTACTAAACTGAGCCACAGCACTCTTGGAGACAAATTACAAAAAAAAAAAAAAAAAAGAACTAGGGAAGACGGGCTTCTTACACAAATGAAATCACAGATTCTGGAAATAATGGAATATTTCTCTGATACCAAAGAAGCACCTACCTAAGTTAATTTATCCCCACAGTGCCCTATAAAGAATGATCCATTTTAAAGCTGGGAAGACAAGCAGAGGCCTCGAAATTCAATTCAGTTCAATATGGATTTATTAAATGTCGCCTGTGGACAAAACACTTTGGGATACATAGCTAAAGATTAAAAATAGTCCCTATCCCCAAGAAGCTTATACATTCCTAAGTAATAAAATGCATAAAATGATCAGTACAATCAAGATAATTTGAGGAGGGCAAGAACACTGGAAACTAGGGAGATGAGAGAATGCTTCTCATAGGCGTCACTACCTGAGCTGTGTCTTGAAGGAAACAAAGAATTTTCATAAATAAAAGTGAGGAAAAGTATATTTCAGCTGTTGGGGGTGGGGTGGGAATGAGTTCATATAAAGTTATAGAGATAAGTTAAATGTCAGATTTAAGGAATTCCAGGCAGGATAGCTTGGCTAAAGCATCTAAAGAGAAGTGGTGAGTGTGGAAAAGTAGTCTGGAACTAGACTGTGGAAGGCTCTAAATTCCCAACAAATGAGTTTTCATTTTATCCTAAAGACAATTGGGAGCTGGATTCTTGAGCATGGTATCTTATCTCAAGGATTTTACAGGATAATGGAGAGAATGATTTGAAGAGGAATAGGTTGCTTTCAACTGTGAGGGATCAGTGGAGGCTTCACAAAGGACAAGATCCCCGAATTTTATCTTCAAAGAAGAATTTCATTTTATCTATATGATCTTGGACAAGGTTTCCTAAGGACAACTGGGTATGCTCAACCAGAAGATTTTTAGGTCCTTTTCAGTTCTGGGATTTAAACAGGTATGCATATGGAAGAAGTTCAGGGCATGGACTGTAGCTTGTTTGTAATTCATGAGAGTGGAAAAAGACAGAATCAGATGAGTGAACAGAAAGGCAGCATTTCTAATGGGTAGGACACTGGATTTGGCATCTGCATAATCTAGGTTTAAATCTCACAACTAAATCCAGTCTTGTTTTTTTTCCTTGATTAATCAAAAACATCATGACTAATTTCTCTTTGAAAAAGAGTCCATCTTCCCCTTGTCCTCCTTACTTTCTTCTAAGAAGAGAGGAATTTCTATGACCTGATTTATTCATTCAACAGAAACTGTCTTCTCCAATGTTTCAGTGATCTCTTAATTACCACATCTATTAGCTTTTTCTCAATTGTCTACTGCAGCAGCTGACTCTGTTCATGAACCTTTCCTCCTCAATAACCACATCCATAGAGCTATTCACCTCTGCCATCTCTTTCAACTCAAGACTCTCATTCTTTGACTGTTTTTTGTTCCTGTAGAGCAGAGACTATGTTCTTCATTTTTTTAGAGGACTGATGCTAATATAAGTGCACTAAAGAAAGAGGACCTGGTTGAGCAAATCACAACTTTTCTGGACTTGTGACCTGAAATATGAAAATAAAGTAATTAGACAGATGAGTTCTATGAATTTCTAGCTACTGACATCTCCCAGGGTCAAGCACAATATCAGACATGTAGTCAGTTCTTAATATTGACATAGCTAGGTGGTCCAGTGCTAGGCTTGACATTGGGAGGACATGAGTTTAAGCCCAGCTTCAGATCATATTTGCTTTGTGATCTTGGGCAAGACACTTAACCTCTCTCAGCCTCAGTTTCTTCAACTGTAAAATGGGGATATTAATAGCAACTATCTCACAAGGTTGTTGTGAGGATTAAAAGAGATAATAATTGAACAGTGATATTAATTATTATATATTATTATTACTAAATTGTTGAATTAAATTTAATTTCCCTGTGCTTTCCTCTATTCATATCCATCCCACAAAGTATCAATATGTAGTTTTCATTTTGCCATATCTGCTACCCACCTCAGTTCCAAATGCAGTTCATTAAATGCCTGTAAAAAGAGAATTTCAAATGTGTGGATGTGTTATTTTCAAGGAAAATCAAACTTGCACCTGCCCTCAATGACCTCATGCTGAGAATAAATTGTTAGCGATGTGATGTTTAACCTTTGATCTTAGTGAACTGTCCTCTGATGCAGAGGAGGACTAATTGAAAAAACAGCCAATGATGTCATCTATCACATAGCACAGACATTAAAGTATGACTAACCTCAAACTGAGAAAAGCTGAAGCCTTCCAAATGAGGTCTCTTGAATATCTTCTTTCCCCTGCTCTTTGACAGTTTCATGAATGATAGCTTGTGAATGGTTTACCATGGGCTTCTTAGTGAAAGGAACCTGAATTAACCATGTTCTCTCACTGTTTCTATCTTTCACACAGCTCCCAACTCTACCTCGTGTCCTCCTGAAGATACCTGGTGGTCAGGCTTGGTCATCATCATTGCAGTATGCTGTGCCACACTTGTGTTTCTGGTTGTCATTGTCATCATTTGTTACAAAGCCATAAAAAGGTAAGAGTGTATAGTCTCCCTCTTTGCTCTCTTACACCACCACCCTCCAACTCCAACTGATAAGTGGTTTCTTTGTGGATTAATGGGAAATTCCTCTTCCTCCATTTTTTTTAAAGTTTTGAATTCCAAATTCTACCTCCCTCCCCAAGATGGTAAGCAATTTGATAGATATCATGTTTGCATGCACCCAGGAATTATGATATGGCATTCATTGCCCCCATCATTGGGGATATAGGATCTAGTTCTGTAGCATATTATTATTTGCAGGTGAAACAGCACAATCACTCATCTTTCAAAAAGATGAGAAAGTAATATAGGGGAGTCAGATAGCAGGTTCAGATCCCAGCTTTTGATAATAGCTCAGTGGGGCAGATAGGTGGTGCAGTGGATAGAGCAATGGCACTGGATTCAGGAGGATCTAAATTCAAATCTGGCCTCAGATACTTAATAATCACCTAGCTGGGTGACCTTGGGCAAGTCACTTAACCCCATTCCCTTGTTAAAAAAAACAAAAAAACAGAAATTGGAGTCATTTTTATGAAATAAAATAGATCACATACATAAAACACTTTGTAAACATTTCTTTTAAACAGGAATTCCACTTCTGGTATTAGGCATGTAGCCAAGAAAATAAAAAAACAGAAAGCTTTCTTATATAGCAAAGTATTTATTAATAGTAGCACTCTTTGTGGTAGCAAAGAACTGGGGACAAAGTGGGTGTGTAAACATAGTGGAAACTTTGGGAAATGTGGTTCATTAATGGAATGGAATATTATGATGCTAGAAACCATGAATATGAAGGATTCTGGAAAATTTGGTGCAAAGCAAAGTAACCCCAAACAGGAAAACAGTTACTATACTATATGATGACATAAATGGAGGGGACAATAAAATGAAACTGAATATTATATAATTATAAGGCCTGGTCTGGAGAAGAGATGAGAAAACATAACACCTTCCTTTCACTGAAGAAGGGGAAAGACTGACTATGCAGCATGTTCTGTATTTTCAGACATGGTCAGTGCATCGATTGTATTGATTGGATCTTTTAAAAGTCTTTTTTCGGGGTGGCTAGGTGGCACAGTGGATAAAGCACCGGCCCTGGTGTCAGGAGTACCTGAGTTCAAATCCGGTCTCAGACACTTAATAATTACCCATCTGTGGCCTTGGGCAAACCACTTAACCCCATTTGCCTTGCAGAAACATAAAAATAAATAAATAAATAAATAAAAATCTTTTTTCAAGGCTCACTTGGGTAGAGGGAGAAGGCAAGGTAATAGAGACTCAAATGAATTCAGATCTCATGGAGTAATTAAAGAATTGAAAGTTGTGATTTTGAGGACTGATGTCAGTATTCTTTGAGAATTCATCAAGAATGGCAAAAATAGGCAGAGAGGGCCAAGATGGAAGAGAGAAGACAGGCACAGTTCTAAAATCTCCTGATCTTCCCCCATATATGATATGAAACAAACCTCTTAACAAGAATGGCAAAAGTCCTAAAAAATTGAAAATAAGACAAATATTCTACATCCTTAATGCTCCCTCCCTGCTACTACTGTCTTGAACCTTACAAGCACTTGGTTTGAACAATTTAAAACTCATTATTTTTTTTTATCACAATTACTTGTATATATTACCTAACCCTGTTCCAAACTATGTAGTCTGTGAGGGCAGGGAGTATGTTTTTAGTCTTATCTCACATGTTTTGCCCAGGAAAACCTTTTGTTTTGAGCCTGATAAAAGTGAGATTGTTTATTCATTTGTTACAAAGTGGACCTGAATTCTCAGAGGAAGGAATGAGACAAGCTTTTATTAGTTAGGCTTCCACTCTATGTCAGACACTGTGGAAATACTATTTCATTTGATACTCACAATGATCCTGGGAGATAAGTTCCATTGTTATCCTCATTTTACAATAGAGGAAACAGGCAAGTAGAGGTCAAATAACCTGCCAAGTTCACACAACTAGCAAGAGTCTAAGTCTAGATTTGAACTCAGGTCTTCCTGACTCCAGCCCCAGTGATCTGCCCACTGACCTTCTCTTTACAATATTAATGAAAAGTGACCATGTTTTTATACATGGCACTATGGTGCAGTGAAATCTTGAAGTCCAGGTTTTGGGCTCTGACCAGGACCCTTACTGATGGAAATAGTACTCGAATTACCTACAGGACAGAGTTGTGGCAAAGGTTCTTTCCAACTCTAAGAGTCTAATGTAGTATATTGGTAGAAAGCTAGGTGGCTCAGGGAGTGCAGGTCTTGGAGTTAGGAATGCAATTTTTTTTAGGTTTTTGCAAGGCAAATGGGGTTAAGTGGCTTGCCCAAGGCCACACAGCTAGGTAATTATTAAGTGTTTGAGACTGGATTTGAACCCAGGTACTCCTGACTCCATGGCCAGTGCTCTATCCATTGTGCCACCTAGCTACCCCTTAGGAATGCAATTTCAAATCTTACCTCCAGCAAATCACTTAAGAATGTCTGCCTCAGTTTTCTCAGTTGTAAAATCAGAAAGGTGATAATAATAGCACCTATCTCATGGAGTTGTTGTGGGAATCTGACCTGACCCATGTAAAGAGCTTATTCTTATAGTATGAGGCTTTTTCCCCCCAGGTGACCTTTTGACTGAGATGACATTTTGGCCAAGAGGAGTGCTCAGCAGCACATTGGAGAATGAATAACTCTTCTTTCTTTGCTGACAAAGAATTCTCTGGCTCCATTCTTTGGCAGAAAGTATACTGATGCTGTCTGGCTGTGTTTTTTATAGTGGATATTTGATTCTTTTTTCCCTAACTTGGATAAAGCTTGGGAAGTTAAATGAACATCACTGAGCCAAGGCCATAAATTCCGCTGTTTCTGACCTGAACATGTAGTCTCACATCTCATAAAATTAAGTCCAAACTCCAGTTGATAGCAATGTCAGCATACTGGACCTCACTTTGGCCAGAGTTAATCAAGAGATGTTTTGCTCTAATTGCCTGGGTTTGGGAAGCTGCCACCCACATGCTTTATGTGTAAAATAATTGTTGGTCCATAGTTAATATAATTATTAGTATAATATGATGTTAATAGTATTAGTATAATTATGAGAATGCCACAAATTTGTTTATTCTTCTAATATTTAAAGTTAGCCAGACCTGTCTGGTTAAGCCCAAGATTTCCTGTTGATATTAATATCCAAAGGAAAATGTATTAGATGATCTGAAACTCTTTATAGACATTTTTAAAACCAAAATCAATTCAGAATCTACCTGATAAGCATTACTTACTAAGAAAGGAGTGGTACCTCAGGGTAGTGGTGATATAAAGAATTTTAAATTGTATGTTTTTAATAATTTAATGTAATTAAATTAAATTTTAAATTTTAAGTTGTATATAGTTATATGAGTCTTGTGGAGGTTCTCCAAACAAAAAACTTAGGAAGAAAAAGAGAGAGAGACAGCAAATAGTTCACATGCCTGACCATGATGTCAAAAGCCCTGGATTCAAATCCAAATTCTGGCTCCTTACTACTTATATATCCAAACAAGCCCAGAAGATCGAACTAGATTCTCTCAAAGGTTTCTTCCCATTCTAAATCCTCTGAGTCTGTTTTTTTTAATATTTTTAGAGCAAATATGTGACCTATGATCCAGTATCGCTCTACTGCACCATGGTGTTTTTCAACCAATGAGGTTATAAACTTCGTAAAAAGGGAAAAATAGGCAGAAAGTATCTTTTTCTTTTTGTTTCTCCCTTTGCTCCAGGCAATGGTGTTCTGCATCAAATAGATGCCTGTTAGTATTAAAATCCAATGAAATGTCTTGATTCAGCTTTGTACCTATGTTTCCAAACAGAATCCCATTTTGGTCATACCCTTTGTGAAGATAACTAAGTCCAATGCATAGAATTCAAAATAAAATTCACCCAGAGAGTCTTAGAAGGGATCTAAGAAAGCATCTAGTCCAATCTTTGCTTGAATAAGAAACTATCAAATTGCTTGAAGACTTCCTATGAGGGTTACCTCATTAGGTAACAAGCATATTCTACTTTTGTATAACTAAGTGTTAAGAAGTATTCTGCCTCAATCTGATTCCATCCTTCCTTTATCTGACCTTTGGGAAATGAGCAGAACAAATGTAATTTCTCTTCCAGTTTGGAGAGAGAAATATTTTCTATTTGGCAAATTTTACCTCCCCCCATTACCCATCTTGGTATTCTGTATTTGCCCATGAACACACTTTACTCACTTTTAAGAGATGTAGAAATAAGTGGTCCTGGTTCTGATTTTCTCTACTGAAATGAGCTTTGCATTGCCTCACTGCCACTTAAGAATTGCCTCAACCCATTCTCTGGAGGGAAGAAGCTGGTCTTATGGCAAAGTGAGGCATATCATTGATTATGAGCTTTTGTTCAGCTAGGACAGATGTTCATGTAGATTTTTTTTATTCCTGAAAAACAGCTTCTTTCCTCAGGTCACTGGCATGGCCAGAGTCACCCAGGAATCGGAAATTGTCTGTTTGGGGACTTCATTCTGGCCCTTCTTTATCTCTTGAAATTGATTTTCTGTACAACTATTCAATCTCCATTTACTTATTATTTACAGCCTCTTCTGCTGTGAGACCAGTAAAGATCTACAGAATATTTTGACCAGTCTTCTTGATCATGAATAATGCATAAGAAGAGGAGCATAGATTTAGAACTGGAAGGGACTATTGAGAAATTTAGTCCAATCCATCATTTTTAAGATGAGAAAACTGTTGCAAAAGAAATTAAGTGACTTGCCCGAGGTCACACAGGCAGAGACAGCATTTGAACCCAAGTTCCTTGCCCCCCAAACCAGGGCACTTTTACTAACTACACTGTAAACTACAGAAATGTATTTGAGTGTTGTGACTCTAACCAAGTCACTTAACCCTGTTTGTCTCAGTTTCCTCATCTGGAAAAATGAACTGAAGAAGGAAATGATAAATCATTCCAGTACCTTTGCCAAGAAAACCCTAAATGGGATCACAAAGAATCAGTTATGTCTGAAATGACTAAACATGTGTATATATTACATATATATTTACAAGAGATAAATATTTTTATAAATATATGTGTGTATACATACACAAATACTGTATAGATAAGTATATATATTTTTATGGCATGTTCAATTTATCATACATAGTAAAAATCAGAATTTAAGTATGGTTGAGTGACTTGAACTTTTTCTGAGGGCACTAATATTTAGAGGGAATTCACATCATCTGGACGCTATCTAGTAGAAACAACTGATCTTAATTAATAGTTTATAGGAATCACTAGTTAAAACAGGAAGCTACCAAATGGCAAGCTTCATTCCTAACCATGGCAGCCATACCACAGCAGATCCTGTATTGTCTCCTGGGGTCCTAGGATTATGTCCTATAGCTCTTGGTATCTGAGGCCTCCACAAAAATGACTAAATTTGCCTTATAACCAGGTATTAGGATCACTAGTTATAACTTCAGTGAGAACTTAGTAAATGATTGTTAATGATTGAATTCTTTTCATTTTATAACTAGATCCTTGGATTAGAACTCTTTATGGAAGGCCCTTTTAAGTCAGCCTTGGGCTCATGTTATATCTAGGACAATAGTTTTCAACCTATTTGGGGGTGAACAGCCCCTTTGACTGATTGATAATCTCATGGAACCCTTCTCAGATTAATATTTTTAAATAAGTGAATTATAATTAAATAAAATTTCTAAGTCTACATTTGGGGTACTTAATTCACAGTCTCTGAACTTGAAAGTAATAGCCTTATATTTGATCCCTAAACCTCTACTCAAGTGTCCTCATTGGAAAATTTCTTATCTGAATCTATTTCTTCATTTCTAAAATTAGATAAAAATATTTTTTACTTCCTTTCTCACAAGCTTGTAGAAAAAGTTCTATGCAAATTTTAATGTTAGAGAAATTAGTTATTAGTGCTGTTATCATTACTGTTGTGTTTATACTATTTCCTCAGAAAGAATTGTTTCAAAACCATATTTTCTGTATAGTTCAGCATAGTGTATTACGAGGCACAACAAAATTCAGGTACAGTGGGAAGACTAAACAGGCACAGATTGTTTGGAAAACATGTCAAGTACATTACACAACTCAAATAGTCATAAAAAATACACTTTTTATAATAAATTTTGGAGGAAATATTCCACAATTATAAACTACTCCCTCAGTTTCTTCAATTGTAAAATGAGGTGATTAAATGTCCTCAAAGATCATTTTTTACTTTAAAATTGATTGGCATTTAAGTTCAAAAGAAAGTTAGGTTTGAGGGGACAGTTTGGGTTTGAAATGCTTCTGGGCTATCCAGTTCTAATTGTCCAATGAGTAGTTGATGGTGCAATACTGAAGTTCAAGCTTGAGTGCAACTGGAAAAAAATTGATTTGGGAATCATATGCATAAAGATGACAATTAAATCCATGGGAGTTAATGAGATAACCAAATTGAAAAACACATTTAAATAGAAATTTAGTTATACAGAGAACTTAACATCTGGAAGACAAAAAAATTTTCAATAAAAGAACAGATTCATTAGCAATATGTAGAGGCAAATTATCTGAAATTAATAATACCTCTGAATAATAATAATAATAATAATAATGCTTGTCCTTCATTTTCAAAGAAGACCACAACATCAGGGAGGTGATGCCATGAAAAGTATATGAATTGGATTTGAGGGAGGCCTCACTTTCTACTCCAAAGCCATCTGGTCTGGTGGTCAGATATGAATCAGGATGACTGGAGATGACCCTGACTTTCCCAAGGTCACACAGCTAGTAAGAATCAAGTGTCTGAGGCTGGATTCAAACTCTTGTCCTCCTGACTCCAAGGCCAGTATACTGTGCCAACTAGCTACTCTGCTTTTGAATAAGTAAAGACAAAAAGCACAGGATCCAGGGAAGAAGAGAAAAGCATCTGGACATCAGGGATGAGATGAAATGACTTAGATCTAATTGGATAATGGGATTTCATTCCTTGTATTTTGTCTTGTGCATTTGTTTCTTGTCTACTCTGGATACTAAATAATGTCTGACCTCCCAAGTGGGTCCAGAGAGCCTAGAATCCAGGGAATTTTTAAGAATTCTCAAGAAGGGGGTGGCTAGGTGGTGCAGTGGATAAAGCACCGACCCTGGAGTCAGGAGTACCTGGATTCAAATCTGGTCTCAAACACTTAATAATTACCTAGTTGTGTGACCTTGGGCAAGCCACTTAACCACATTTGCCTTGCAAAAACCTAAAAACAAATTTAAAAAAATTAAAAATTAAGAATTCTCAAGAAGCATTTATATTCAAACCCCATCCAATAGGCTCTTCAGGGAAGTGATAGCTATTTTCAAGTATTTGAAAGGTTGCCATATGGAAAAGGGATTGAGGTAGTTCTATTTGTAATTTGAAGTCAGAGCACAAAGCATTGTGGATAGAAGTTACAAAGAGGTGAATTTAAATCTGAGAGAGAGAGAGAGAGAGAGAGAGAGAGAGAGAGAGAGAGAGAGAGAGAGAGAAATCCTAAGTGATGAAATTTCTTCCAATAAATAGTGGTCAGCAACTTTTCAGAATCAAATAGTCCTAAAGTGAGAAGTGACATGATTTGCACAGGATCACATAACCATGCTGTATTAAATACAGCATTAGAACCCAGGTCATCTTTCTGAGGTCATTTCTCTCTAATCACTGCATTATGTTGCTACATCAACAGACATACAAAGTATGAGTAATAAATAGAATGAACTGAAGATTCAAAGAGGCAAATTTGGCCCCTTAGAAATCACTGAGACTTGGTGGGATGATATTCATAACTGGAATTTTGCTCCAGAGGGGGATAATTTATGCAAAAGACAGAATAGGTAAAAGGAAGCTTTATTCAAATGAATCTGTGATCTCATCAATTTTAGAGTTCCTTCAAGCTATAGAGAAATACCTATTCATATTTCCTATCCCATACAACTGTTTTCCATGTAATCCCAAAAGTATGTTATGGCATAGCAATATATACTAAAATTATATAGTCATATGAAAAAGTGCCCATTATTTCATTACTTAATTCATTATCCACTGAGGTTAAAAATAAATATTACTGTATTCCATTCACCAAGCATTTATTAAGTGCTGTCTATTTATTAGGCATATTACCTACCTTTGTAAGTTTCACCAGTCTGCGATAAGGGCCCATGAGCCCATGGCACACATAAAAAAAAAAAAAAAAAAAGATTAAGAAACTCTGACCTACATAGAAGAATTAAATGAGCAGTTTGGAACTTAAAACTAGAACAGAAAGAGGTTATTGTAGTGAAGGTGATTTTAGCCATTTGGAGGTTTGGAAGTCTCTCTCCCTCATCCAAAAGCAGAGAAGATGATGAATTTGAGGCTTACCTCAACGATAATTTCAACCTTCAAAAAGTGGAGGAAGAAACAAAGGAACTTGCTATTCTGATTCTCACCACCAAGGAAGAAATGTCCTTTGAAGTCAAAATGAAAAGATCCTTGGGGCAAGAGTTCACTCTGGAGAAGGAAATGAAAGTCATACAGTCTGACATGCACCCCAGATTTTCAGAGAGTCGATTTCGAAGTACTCAAAAGAAAGGCTAGATAAGATCCAAAGGTTTCATGTGTTGAAGGGGAGGTCAGCCCAAGAGGGACATGAAGCTCTCAAGTAGGAAATTCTGAAGAGTCCAGCAAAAATTATTCTAATGGGGAGAATAAAACAGCTACTGATTGATATGACTGCCCAGGGAACCTATCAACATACTTAGATTTTTAAAAAGATATTTTCAGAATAGGGTAGCCAGTACAAGTAACCAAGGATAAATACAATGAAGAGAATGGTTCTGTAAGAATTAGATGTTGCAGTTCTAAAACCCAGAATGAGCTGAGACTGATGATCAGTGCTAAAGATAAAGGTCTGGGAATATGGAGTTTCTTAAAGCTATATTAAGAAAAGGTCAAATGAGGTGTGAGAGTACTTCATACATTGGGGCAGCTAGGTGGCACAGTGGATAGGGCACCAGTCCTGGAGTCAGGAGAACCTGAGTTCAAATTTGAATTCAGACACTTAGTAATTTCCTTTTGTGTGACCTTGGGCAAGTCATTTAACCTCATTGCCTTGCAAAAATGAAAGAAAAAGAGTACTGCATACAATGCATAGAATGATATTGGTGGGTAAAAATGAAAAGCTAAACATTCAACTCTTGGGGTTTTTTTTTTCTTTTTTTTTCAACAGGAATGATTAGGGTAGACAACAACAAATTCAAAGTAGGGATTATAATTCAAGAGAAATGAGAGGATGGCCAGCCAATATCTATCCATCCTCAATTAATTCAAGTGACCAGACAGATAAACTATATCTATCAGTTAACAATTATTAAGTGCCTTGTTTATTAAAAAGAACTGCTAGGAAACATTGTTGACTGCTATTGATGATCTTTGAAAAGTCCCAAAGAAAGGAATAGTTACTACCAGATTGGACAAAAAGGCAACTGTCTTAGTTTTTCAAATGGGGGAAAAGGTAGAGCCTGGAAACTCTTGGCCAGTAAATTTTATTTCTATTCCTGGCAAAATTCTATAACATCTTGAGGGGATGATTTCAAAGTACATGGAAAGGGAAGCAGGTATCATGTGATTTCATCAAGAACTGGTGATATTAAATTAATCTTGTTTCTTTTTTTTTTGACATTGTAACTAGACCAAGGGAAATCAATAGACATAAAATACCTAGTTTTCAGCAAAGCACTTAATTTTCATCATAAATGCATATGGGTAAGATGGAGAGATATGAAAAAGATGATGTCAAAGTAAGTGGATTAGGAAGTGGTTGAATGTTATACTTGATAACTCATCCTCTGCTCTTCATTTATGTCTTCTGTCTAGGTATTTGAAATATAATTCAGTGTCAGGCACAAAAATTAGTTAATGGTCTATATCATCTTGGAGAGTCTCTAGTGGAGTGACTTGAAGTTTGGAGGGCTCTTGTTCCCACTATGTTCAATATTTTTTGGTTAAATAATTTGGATTAGGGCACAGATGCCATGATTATAAAATCTACAGATGATACCAAGTTTGTCGAAGTATCTAATATGTCAGATAGCAAAGTCCAAATCTGAAATGACCAGGCCAAAATGATGGACCAAATCAAATGAAATGATATTTCATAGGAATAATTATAAAGTTTTGCACTGGTTCCAAAAACTAAACTTCACAAAGACAGGGGAGATGTAATGAGATAAGAATTTTTGTGGAAAAGATAGTAAAACACTCAATATGAGCCAGAAATTTGATGTGTTCAAAATTAACTAATACTTTCTCAAGTATTATTGAGTGAGGTGCTGTTCCAAAATTAAGAAGATAATAACACAACTGTATCTTGCCTTTGAAGTACTATGTTCAGTTGCAGGCACATTTTAAGAAAGTGGTAGAAGCTGAAATGTTACATTTATAGGGCAATGAGGATGACTAAAGTCTGTGCTATATAGATATTTGGTAAGGTAATTGGGAATGTTTATCATGGAGAATAGAAGACAAAATTGCTATCATGTTTGTTGCCTGGAATTTATGAACTATCTTGGGTATTTTAGGGGGGTTTCATGGGCAGCTAGGAAGGACAGTGGCTAGCGTGCTGGACCTGGAGTCAGGAAGACCTGATTTCAATTTCAGCCTTGGTCATTTACCAGGGCAAGTCACTTAATCTCATTCAGTTTCTTCATTTGCAAAATGGAGATAATATTAGTGTCTACCAGCCAGAGTTTTCATTAACTCAATATGCCCCTTTGCATTAGAAGATTGTCAAAGATGTTGGACTGTAGCTCGTAAAACAAGCTGTTTATTGTCAGAGGTGATTTTTTGTTTCTTGCCTTTTGAGACTGCTAGGCACTGACCTCAGAGGAGATATTTTGATTACAGTTTATCTGTTTTCTAGACATGGATTGAAGAGAGCTCCCCATTTTCTTTCTATTTCTTCAAAAATCATACATTTAGAGCTGGATGGATCTTTAAGGTTTTCAAATGCAATCTTCTCATTTTATGAGGGTTATATGACTGGTTGGTGTCTGAGTTAGGATTTGAGGGTATGTCTTCTTGGATCCTAAGCTGAAAGAAATATTTATTTCTCTCCTCTATTAAGAACAAGTTATTGAATTAGGACTGAATTTCTTTTCCCCTTTTCTACTTACTCATTCATAAATTAGCCCCTCTAGATTATTCAGGCAGGATTTGAAGTTTAGGACTGAGAGACAATTCAGATCTATTCAAAAGGTAAAAAATTTTAGGTAGGTGAACTGATGGATTCTGGTCCATTGTGTTTGATACTCAGAAAGGTCGAGGAAAAAGTCAATTTTCCTTTATGTCTAGATTACCCTCAATGGGTGGTATGGGTATAGATAACTTTACCCAAAACTGAGTGATTAGAACAATATCCCCTCAGCCCCTCATTAGAATATGTTCACTTCTCATTATAATGTTCATTCTCTTATTACTTGCTAATTAATCAGAGCTGATTTTCACCCTCAGGTGCACTCCCTTTTCCAAAGGTTTTATAAGTATTGAAGGTTTAACAGATTAGGCCTCTTTGGTGGTCAAGAGGACAAATGAGCATTTTTTTAAATTAACTACTTGCTAGCAGTTGTTGATTAAATTGATTATCATTTACCCAGAAACTGTCCCTTGAAAATTTTGACAAAGTCCAGTGTTCTATCCCCATCTACTATGTTACTTATATCAGGAAATAACTTGGCCAAAGGCCATGTCAGCAAGTGTTATAGAAGAGTTCAACACAAGGTTCAATATCTTGCCCAGGTCAAGTGCCAGGCAAATAAGATCAGGGAACCAGATGTTCTCTAGTGGAGGGAACTAGAAATGGATGAAAACTCATTTTTCATGCTACTGCCTTTTCAGGAAAAAAAAATCAATCATGTGAAGTAATTCAGCTAGAGAAGATACTATCCTTAATTTAACTCCCTTATTTGAAAGCTTTTTAGCTATGAAAGCAAGACCTGGGGAAATGGAAGGTGATAGAAACAATTAACAGCAAATCTTTGTACTTGAAGAAGCCTCTCCTCGGAAAGCTTTAAAGAATTCCATCAATGTTACTGTAATGATGCTACAAGGCTCTTGGGTGGTATTATGTCTGTTCAATAGATTAAGATCCTCTGGTATCCAGAGGTTAAGTAATTAGGCCAGTATTCACACAGGTCTTTAGTAGAACTGGGAGAGCCTTGGGATTTCTACCAGAGAACAGTCTTAACAACTCAGATTTCTCCTTGTGTGTCTGTTACAACAAATTCTCCTCATCTCATCCTTAGCCCACCTCTATATACCTTCACTTTACCCCAGTCAAAGAGTAATTTAAAGGTCTTTTCTTAATATGGAATTAATGGATAGATGATAATTGGAATTTAGATTTCTATTAAACAAGAGTAGACAATTGAGAGAATGAGGTTATTTGCATCTTCACTTTGCAGATGAAAATCCTGATTTAAACAATGGCTGGAATTTAGTGATTGGATGAGAAAAATTAGGGAGACCCAAGAGATTAGTAGCAGAGGATTACTTAAGTGAGTTGCTATAACTTGGGGAAATTAACATCCCAATGTGTATTAACATCCCTCACTTCTGTTTTCATAAAAACAATCAAAAAGGATATTTTCTTCTTTGCAGATCCCTCAAGTATACAAATTAGGCAATTAGTTAATGTTTACCCACTCTCTGCCAGGCACTAAACAATTTATAAATATTATTTCATGTGTGATCCTTGCAACAGTCCTGGGAGGTATATGCTACTGCTAAGTAAACTAGGTGGCACAGTGGATAGAAGATTAGGCTTAGACTCAGGAAGACTAGTCTTCCTGAGTTCAAATCTAATCTCAGACACTTACTTCTATTTGCTCAATTTCCATATCTGTAAAATGATTTGGAGAGGAAATGGCAAACCATTCCAGTATCTTTGCCATGAAAATCTCAAAATGCAGTCTCCAAGAGTCAAACATGACTGAACATCAAAAGATGCTATTGTTATCCCTAAGTTTTTAGTTGAAGAAACTGAGGCAAATGGAGGCTAAAGTTACTTGTCCAAGGTATTCATGTGAAACTGTATTTGGACTCGTGTTCCTGATTTCAAGCCTATCCGCTGCTCCACCCAGCTGCCTCTAAAGAAGGTAGATAAAGAAGGGAGATAAAGAAAGTCTTCATGCAGAAAGTAGAATTTGATCTAGAACTTGAAAGAAACTAGGAAGTGGAGATGAGGAGAGAATGAATTCTGGACTTCGGGGAGAATCAGTGGAACTACCAGAATCTAACCAGAAACAGCGAGCTGACTAGTGTCAAATGAATACAGTTATGGAAGTGAGCAATGTGTAAGACTGGAAGGGTAGGAAAGGATTATGAAAAACCTTAAAGGCCAAATAGGATTTTAATATTTGATTCTGGAACCATTTGAGTTCACTGAATAGTAGAGGGGGAAGGTGATTCCTGCACTTTGGGAAAATCAGTTTGACAGCTTGAGAGGAGTATGGAATGGTGCAGGAAGAAAAACCAGTAATACACTTCTGTAAGAGTCTAGGTGTGAGGTGTGTTGAGGACCTGTACCAAGGTAGAATGATGACAAGAAATAGAGAAACAGAGAGGCACTGATGATTTGAATAGATATAGAGTTAGAAGAGACCTCAGAAAACATCTAATTCAATCTCCTCATGGAGTTGAAATATATGGAGATAAAGTGACTTGTTCAAGGTCATTGAACTGTCTCTGACATTAGTGCTATTTGAACTCAGGTCCTCAAAGTCGAAGTTCAATATATTTTTCATTGTCCTTCATCTCCAAGGTCTCTTCCAGCTTTATGAATCTAAAAATCCATGAAGCTTTTGTATTCCATTAATTTAAGAAACCTAAACTTGATAACTGCTCCTAAGATTGGAGTATTTCAAATGCCAAATCATTGGCATGCAATAATATAACATTTAACGGAGTTGAGACAATAAATATAACATTGAGACACCTAAGGGTGGCTCAGTGGCACAGTGAATAGAGTGCTGGGCCTGGAGTCAAGAAGTCTCATCTTCCTGAGTTCAAATCTGGTCTCAGACACTAGTTGTGTGACTCTGGGCAGATTACTTACCTCTGCCTCAGTTTTCTCATTTGTAAAATAAGCTAGAGAAGGAAATGGCAAACTAGTACCAGATCTTTGCCAAGAAAACCCCAAATGGGGTCACAAAGAGTTGTATATGACTGAAACAACTGAATTACAATAAGAAGACACCTAATGGTACAATGGAAAGAAGTTCTGGCTTTGGAAATAAAAAACATGGGCTTGGATCCTACTTCTGATTCTTATTAACTATGTGATTTTGGGCAACTTAACCTCTGTGTATGAAAATCCTCTGAGGAATTTGGATAAACTGGCCCTTTCCACTCTAGATCTAGGAACCTAAGGTATACTTAAGGGGAGAAAAAATGAATGGAAAGAGGATGGAAAATAAGAAAGGATCTAAAATCAGAGCATTTCTCAACCACTGAAAGTCCTTGAAGATTTAGTTCAGATCTTCTTTTTGATAAATGAAATGAGGTTCAAGGGAGGTGAAGGGACTTAACTAAGGTCACACAACTAATTGACAGTAGAACCAGAAGTAGATAGTGATCAAGTCTCCAGAATCTTAGTCTTTTTCTTCACAGAATCACAGAACTGAAAAGACTTTCTGAAACTCAGTTTCCACCCATATTTAACTGAGATAACACTGTCACTCTACTGGTCCCTCCCAGGCTCTGCTTTGAAACTTCCCATAAGAGGTAACCTCCTCCCTCCCTCAGCAGCAGTTCATTCTACTTTGGGGCAGCTCTAATTTTGAGACAATTTTTCCTTACATCAAGGCTCACTATGATTATTCTCAGCAATGCTCTGCTCCAGGCCCAGCAATCCATTTCTGTTACTTTTGCCATTTGAGCAAAACATATTGAATCCTTCTTCCACATGGCTAACTGTTCTGAGTTTTATCTAGATTAAATAATCCCAATTCTAACATCTTAACTCTGTAACACATCCTCCCATCATTTTGGTCACTTTTTTCCCCAGACATTCTCTAGCTTGTCAATTTTTTCATAAAATATGATTCCAGGTACTTAATGCAATACTTCTGGTATGCTCTGTCTCGAGCAAAGCCTAGTGGCAATTATCACCCTAAAACACAGAACTGATCTTGTTGTTCCTCTAGTTAAAAATCCTCAACACTCCTCCCTATTACCTGTAAAATACATTTAAATGCTATTTAAAGCCCTGTATAGCATGACTACCTTTCCCATCTTAATGCACACAACTCTTCTTTATATAAATGCCTTCCCAAACAAAATGGTTTCCTAACGGGCCCCAAACACTACACAAACACAGACACACACACACACACACACACACACACATCATCCATTCTATCTTCTGTCTCTCTGCTATTGCACACAAGAAATACACTTCCTTCTAACCTCCTCCTTTAGCAGTGAGTATAGTTGCTATACTGTTACATAAGACTTTTTCTAACTTCTAGCTATTAGCATTTTTCTTCCTGAAATTAATTAACATTTACTTATCTTGAAAACAAGGACTCTTGGGGCGGCTAGGTGGCGTAGTGGAGTCAGGAGTACCTGGGTTCAAATCTGGTCTCAGACACTTAATAATTACCTAGCTGTGTGGCCTTGGGCAAGCCAATTAACCCCATTTGCCTTGCAAAAACCTAAAAAAAAAAAAAACACAAGGACTCTTGTTTTTGTCTTTGAGTGCCTTGCACATAATTGATTAATTCTTTTTAAATAGTTCAAATGAATTTTATCGAACATTGTATCTCTTGTATTGAAAACTATGGATGGTATTCTCTTTTTCAGTGACTGTATTATACTGCTGTTTTGTACTGTATTTGTAGTTTCGTAAAACTTCTAAATCATTTCATAGACGTTCTCCACCACCATTTGTATTCTTGACATTGATTTTTGAGCCTACTTAGGCAACATTACATTTAAACCTACTCAACTTGATTTAGCTAATGTTGTCCCTTGTTTTGAGTTGTATTCTGGCTGTCACTGTGTGTTAGCTATTCCTTCCAAAGTTGTTCCAACTACAAATGTCATATATATCATCTCTGATATCTATCAGTGTGGAACAGTTCAGGGCAAGGGATGGCTCTCTAGACTACTCTAACAGAGGCTTCCTTCAAGTTGGCAATGAACAATTACTTACTATTCTTGGTCTATAATCACCAAGTTCCTAAAGTCAATTTATTTCATCCACTAACCCACAAGCATCCATCTTGTTCACAACAGAAGCAAGAGAGAGCTTGTCTGTTGCTTTGTCAAAAATCTAGATGTCTACAGAAAATCTGATGGACTAGGGTAGGAACTTTGTCAAAAAAAGGAAATACAGTTGACCTGCAGTGAGCTGCTCTTAATGGAGCTATACTTGTTCCTAGTATGCATGGGTTCCTTTTTTCTATACTCATAGGTCAATTTCCTTCAGAATGTGTCCTAGAGTTTTTCCAGCAACAGAACTCAAGATTTCTGGCTTATCATTGGCAAACTCCATCTTTTTCCTTTTGGGTTTTTTTTTGGGTGGGTGAGGGAGGGAAAATTGGGAAAACTCTGACCTAGTAACTCCCTTCCACTTCTAGGATTTTTTAAATATCAAAGGTGAACTTTCTTTCTTTCTTTTTTCTTTTTTAGGTTTTTGCAAGGCAAATGGGGTTAAGTGGCTTGGCCAAGGCCACACAGCTAGGTAAAAGGTGAACTTTCAATATGCCAAGTTATAATTCATCTGGGACTGAAGTGCTTAACTCACAAAGGAAGGAAACAAAGACATTCTCTTACCATCTCTAGTGGCTAGAGTTACTAGTGTTAGAGTTAGAAAGACCAGAATTTAAATTCAGATACTCACTGAACAAGTCACTTAATCTCATTTGTAAAAATTAGGGATAATTGCATCTTCTAAAGATGTAAGGAAAAAATGAGATAATATTTGTGAAGCTTGTTTTTTACTTCAAAAGATCCACATCAGCTCTTGACCCAAGTTAATTTCTTTTTGTCATCTAGCTCAGTTCATCCAAGATGTAATCTCTCACAAAGAATGTATATGAAGCATGTAACAGGAAACATTTTATCACTGGGAAGCCTTTTGTATCAGATTTGGGATTAGTATTTTATTAATTTAACTAAATAACCTCCTGGGGTTATGCAGCAATCCAATCTTGGAGGGACGCTCATCTTGGTTACCACCAGCTTGAGGCAACTGTTTGCACTCTAATTCTATAAAGTAACTGACTAAAAACCCAGCCGATTTAAGAGAATACTAGAAAAGACAAAGGACAGATCCAATTGACTTTCAACTTCTCCAAGCATCAATTTTTCCTTTGTCACAGAGATATTTAGGGTTTTTCTAGACCCACAGATTCAGAAGAATTAGGGGTACATTGTGTGTCTGGCACATAATATACTCTTGTTGATTACAGAAGATATTTGTTCTAACAAAGTAGATGGTAAAGCACATTGTTGCAAGATGAAACCTTTCAATTCAGCAAAATTCAACACATTAACCAACTACTATATAATAAAAATACTTTGCTGCATTTAGGGGATACATTTTTTTATTACATATGGTTCCTGCCCTGAGGCAATTTACAGGAGAAATGAGAAATGTAGAGAATCACTAAAATTCACGTTCAAATTTGATCAGTGCCCAGAGAAAGAACAAGTAAAATAGTAAGAGAGATTCAAGAAGAAAGATCACTTCTAAATGGTTAAGAAGATCAAGGATAGCTTCTTGGAGGAGTCAACTCTGGAGTTAATACTAGAAGGAGGGGCAGGACTTCTATTGTAGACTGGAGAATATCCTATAGTTTCAGAATTAAAAAAATTGGGGAGGGAACAACTCACACTCATCAAATTGGCAAAGATGACAAAAGATGTGAATAACCAATGCTAGAGATGGTGGAAATATAGGCATGCTCATGAGTTGTTCATGGAGCTGTGAAATGATCCATCTATTGCAGAAAACAATTTGAAATTATACCAAGAATGTAACTAAAATTTTCATGTCCTTTGATCCAGAAATGGCACTTTTAAGCACATCCTCCCAGAGAGGTCAGGGACAAAAATGAATGCCAAATATACCAATATATTATATATATATACACGTACACACACACACACACACACACATATGCCTATGCCTATATACACATGGAGAGAGAGGGAGGAGAAGGAAGGAAAGACTAAATAAAGTATATGAATGTAATAGAATATTGATGCTGATATAAGCAGAAATGAATAAGATAAATATAGAGATGCATGGGAAGGCTTATAAGAGCAACCTCAGTCCCAAAGAAAATATTAAAGGTACCTTCCTTCTTTTCTGGGGAAATGGGAGATTAGAGATATGGAAGAGTATAGATAATATTAGATATTTTTGATATACTGGTTAAATTTGCTGAACTGCTTTTTCCCTTTTTATTCGTTGTTATAAGGGACTATTCTCTGTGAGGAGATATATTGGGAAATGTGGGTAAAATAAAATTAAAATATATTGATAAAGCATATTTTCCAAAATTGGGGAGAGAAGAATTAATATAGTTAGATCTTTGAAATGTTGGATAGTTTCCCTCCAAGAATAAATCTAGCTAGGTTTAACTCTACAGAATTCTATTCAGTAGCATCTGAATTTGGAATTGAGGACCCCTGATGATGTCAGTGCTTAAGAAAAAGATGGTTGAAGTTGAGAATGAAATTGGAATATTCATAACTGGAGGTCTTCAAGTGAAGGCTTGGTTGACATCTCTTAAGCAAGTATATAGAGGTGATTCTTGTTCAAGAACTTGAAGAGGAAAGAGACTAGAGGTAGAGAGACTAATTAGTATACTACTACAATAGTTCAGGGGCAGAGGTTATGAGATACTAAATTAGGATGAGGCTATGTAAATGGAGAGGGTGGACTGAATGTTAGTTATGGGATGGAAGTAGCATTAGTCGGACTTTGCTGAATGGATATGAGACTGAGGGAGAGGGAAGAGTCAACTGTGATTCCACTGTTGTAGACATGGATTCCCAGAGGATTTTGGCCCTTTTAACAAAAATAAGAGAGTTTAGAAAAGTGATGGATTCTGGGGACAGGAGAATAATATAATGATTTCCATTATAGGCATATTGAGTTTGAGACCTTTTTGAGATATCTGAATGGAAAAATAACACTAGATCTCAGAAAAACTTTAGCAGTCACCTAATTTAACCTTCTTATTTTATAAATAAGGACAATGAGGCCTAGAAAGTTTAAGCAATAACTAAAAGGGATTGACAATATGGGCATCAAGTACAAAAGACAGATTAGGATTGAATATACGAATTTTGGAGTTATCTTCACAGAGTTACAGTAATAATTGAACCCATGGGAATAGATAAGATCATAGTGGGATAGAGTGTGTGGGCTAAAGAGAAAGAATGGAAGACAGTTCTTGGAGAACATCCATACTTAGTTGGAAGGAGTAGGTTGATACAGCAAAGGAAATTAGAAAGAAATGGTCAATTAGGTAGGAGAATAGTATCAAGTCAAGAGATGAGAAATTGAGGGAAAGGTATCAAGAATTACAGAGAAGACAAAAAAGAAGAGAACTGAAACCTAAAATTACTTTTCTTTGAAGTATACAGTGTATGTTAATATCATAAAAAACGTTGTACCCAAATCCTTTGTCCCCATTAACTATTGTTTTATCTAAATCTATATTTAACACAATGTTTGGAACATAAAAAAATACTTAACAAATGTGTATTAACTTAACTGTTCTTCCCATATGCTACTACCTCTCCTAAGCCCATGAATTGCCTTTTTTATTTTTTTGGTAAGGTACTGGGGTTAAGTGACTTGCCCATGATCACACAGCCAAGTTTTAAGTGTCTGAGGCCAGATTTGAATTCAGGTCCCCCCTGACTCCATGAGTAGTACTCTATCTACTGCAACACCTAACTGTCCCAACCCATGCATTTTAAATGACTGTCCTGTCTCTAGAATTAATCACTCCCTCTTCATCTCTGAAGGTGAAGAGGGAGCTTGCTTAGCTTCCCTAGCATTCAGCTCAAAAACTACCTCTAAAATTACTTTTTTTACTTTCTTTACCCACCCCTAATTCCCCCCCTGTACTTTTCCTCTAAAGTTACCATTCATTTTCATTGTATTTATCTTGTCTTATACATAGTCAAGAAATATTTATGATGTGCCAAGGGCAGCTATGGCAGAGTAGATAGTCTGGGGGGGGGATCAAATCCAACTAGCTATATGACCCTGGGCAAGTCACTTAACCCTGTTTGTTTCAGTTTGTTCATCTGTAAAATGAGTTAGAGAAGGAAATGGTAAGCCACCCCTGTAGCTTTGCCAAGAAGAACACAACTATGGTCAGAAAGTTGACTACAATGGAAAAAATGACCTAACAACTACTATGTATAGGCTCACTGTTGATTGAAAATACATTTTTGTTTTTATGTTGTCTCCCAGATTAGAATTCAAGTTCCTGGAATGTAACAACCTTAATCTGATGAATAGGGATGAGCATTTAGTACTTGCTTACTTAATAAATACTTGTTGACCAATCTAAGCAAATTTTTAGTAGAAACTCTTGTTCTAAAGAAACTTGGTAATGAAACATATGAATAGTCTGTAAATCAGTACTTCAAGAAATTTCTAGGCAGATATTTTTGTTGCTAAGATATCCATTGTGTGACCCAATTATTTGTGTACCTTGAGGACCAATTTTTATTTCATCAGCAATCACTACAAGCATTCTCATTGTTTATGCTTAGCAACCACTGCTGATTAAATTAGTTGGTTTTGTGGAAATTAACCTCTTTTCCAGCCTGATCATCATTAATTGAGAGTGACCTCATGAGACATAAGATTCATAAATGACTCATAAGAAGTGTTGTAATTATAGTTCTGTGCTTAGCAAAAGTTACCCAAAGGCAAAGGACTGGTACAATTTAAAAGTCTCATCAGGTCACTGATGAGAACATGACAATGGATTTGTTAAAATCAGCACTATTAGCCTTTGGGTGTTTTTCTTTCCTCAGATATCTGTGAGCAAGGAAAACTTAGATTGCCCACTTGCCAGCATACCATATAGAAATGAATGGCTAGGTGGATAGAGCACTGGCCCTGGAGTCAGGAGGACCTGAGTTCAAATCCAACCTCCAACACTTAATAATTATCTAGCTGTGTGACCTTGGGCAAGTCACTTAACCCTATTGCCTAGCAAAACCAAAAAAAATAAATAAAAAGAAATGAATGACTCAACTGTATTCTTCATGATTCCAGAAAAGTTAACTACTTTGATTTTCACTATAAAATCCAATGGAATTTCAACTGTTTATTTCAATTCAACAGACACTTTCTAAGTCCCTGCTATGTACTAGGTTTGGATCGTGTTTTTGGAAATATGCCAAGACAGTGACTGATCTCCAAGGACTTTACAACGTAATAGGAGACAGAAACACATACATTAGTTGTTATACAAAATGAAACACAAGTGGTGACTAAGGGAATTACAAATGAAAAAAATTTGAGGAAGAAAGATCATGTCTAATTTGAGCTTTGTGGGGGCAGCTAGGTGGCGTAGTGGATAAAGCACCGGCCTTGGAGTCAGGAGTACCTGGGCTCAAATCCAGTCTCAGACACTTAATAATTACCTAGCTGTGTGGCCTTGGGCAAGTCACTTAACCCCAGTTGCCTTGCAAAAACCTAAAAAAGTTAATTTGAGCTTTGTGGAAGGGAGAGGGAATAGAAAAATCATGAAAGAAGTGCTATTTTGATTGGGCCTTGAACCATCACTAGGATTTTTAAAAAAACAAAGAAAATGATGCTAATTCAGGCATGACACTAGCTAGGAAGTTTTATGATAACACGGTATAGTAAGTAATTGTTTGAGATAGTTATTATAATCTTATTTAAGCAGATCCCTTATAACTAGAGTATTTTATCAAATTTTTACATTTATAAATGCATATTCAATTTTCATATTGTCTCATTCCTTTACCTTTTGGTAACTTCTGTTAAGTGCAAGACTAGAATTACAAGTCTTGTAAAGAGTAGAGACAATGATTAAAAGCAAAACTATAGACTTGCCATTTTGATCTTTATAAAGTCTTACTCAGGCAGTGCAGTGGATAAGTGCCAAGTCTAGAGTTAAGAAAACTCATGTTCCTGAGTTCAAATCTTGCCTCAGACCCTTAGCAGTGTGACCTAGGGCAGATCACTTCATTGTGTTTACCTTAGTTTCCTCACCTGTAAAATGAGCTGGAAAAGGAAATGGCAAACCATTCTAGTATAGTTGCCAAGAAAATCCCAAATGGGATCACAAAGAATCAGATCACTGAATGACTGAACAAAGTTTTCTTCTAGTTCTAAATCCAATAATCCTGAAATTTCATATGTTATCACAAGTAACAGTCATTCCAGCACTTTTAGAATGCCAACATTCTTCTAAACTCTTAATATCTTCTGGCCCTGTTTCCTCATCTGTAAAATGCCAAATATAACATTCCATTAATCTAAATAACAACAATTTTCATTTAACCATCTTCCAGTCTCATTAGTATTTGATTACTATTAGTTTATTATTTAGCTAGCTAGTTAAGGGAGAAGCTATTATGCTACAGCAGATAAAATTGGTAAAGAACATTGAATTGAGAGTCAGAAAACCCTTATTGCTAGACCAAGTACTACCACTAAATTAGCTTTGTGACCTGCTACAAGTGTGAATTACAGAATAATTGGAATAGATAGGATCTCAAATGAGCATTTAGTCCATCCCCAGCCCAATTTAAATAGTATTTTCTTTCAAGCACCTTTGTCAAATGTACACTTTGTCATCTTTCCTCTTCATCACCCCTCCTTGACCTAGTAGAATGTATGCACCTTGAGGGCAGGTATTTTTTTGGATTTTATCTTTATACCTTTAGCACCAAGCAAGCATAATAGCACATAGTCAGTCTGAAAAGAGAGGTTGAACAAGATGCAACTCAATTCAGTTGACAATTGTTTAGCATCTGCCATAAACAAGACATAATACTGTACTCAGTGGAAAAAATTATATTGGATAAGTTGAAATCTGCCTCACTTCGAACCATTGAGCTGACTTCTGCTCTCTGGAACTATCCAGAATAAGTCATCTTCTTCAGAAGTTTCACTTCAGCTGCTAGCTAAATATCTATTAGTATATCATTATCAGCACCCAGTAGAATCTTCTAAGCACCCTCCAAATCCTTCATTTCTCTATGATGTCTCTAGGATCTATCTCCTACTCTCACTAGTAATCATTAACTGTGTGAGTCAAAATTAATAAATAGATGAATAAAAGGAAGGCTGGGCTTATACTGTGGGTGAATATTTATAATGGGACTTTTGAATCTACTTAAGCAATACATTTAATAAATCCGTGAAAATTTTAATTCTGTAGCTGTTGACAGCCTACTCAAATTTCATCTTTCTCTGGTCTTATGGCATTTTCAAATTTGGATGATTTGACACCATACAACTCCTTCTCCCCTATCATTTTACCAATCCATTATCCTATTGCTCCCCCTTTCTGAGTCCAGAAAACAATACAAACATATAAAAAACATGTGTTAAAGATGTGTTACATGAATGCATGAATAATAAAGGAATGAATAGGTGAGTGAACAAAATATGTTTAGTTGGTACATTAAAAAACCTAAGAGTAGGATTTTGTAGCCTATCAAGAATCCAGAGGGGATGAATAGCTTGAACTGAGGACAAGATATAAAGTCATAAACTTTAAAAAATATAACAATAGATTATCTGAAGTAAAGGAAGTAGGGGTGGTACGGATAATTCTCAAACTTAATTTTAACAAATTCTTTCAACAATCTTCCAACATTTTTAAAACTATATTTAGTTGTTTTTGTTTTTGTTTTTGTTTCTTTAGGTTTTTGCAAGGCAAATGGGATTAAGTGGCTTGGCCAAGGCCACACAGCTAGGTAATTATTAAGTGTCTGAGACCAGATTTGAACCCAGGTACTCCTGACTCCAGGGCCGGTGTTTTATCCATTGCACCACCTAGCCACCCCAAAACTATATTAACAGAGAGCAAAACTGAGACATCTTAGTTTCATCCAATTTTAATTATTATTTTAAAAGTTGTGCTATTAGATTAATTGTATGACATAACAAATCTTATTCAGTAGGTAAGAAGTCATTGAAGATACGAGAGTAGTACAAAAAGAGTCATACATTACTAAGATAAATCTGAGAGCAGATTTGTGTGTGTGTTAGGTTTTATCATCAGTATCCAAAAATACTTTTTAAAAAGACCTATGATAACATTGGGAATGGAAATTCTCATATGCAAATGTTTTACTCTTCTAGTCTTAGAAAGTTGCCTGGGACACTGAGAAATTAAATGACTTACCCAAGATGGCAGCCAGTATGAGTCAGAGACAGGACTTATACCCTGGTCCTGACTTTGAGGCCAGCCCTCTGTCCCTTGTGCCATGATGCATCTCCTAAAGTACTTATTAAGCAAGTATATGGTCAGGTTTGATTGCTAAGCTACGTAGAGTAAACTATAGACAGAGAAAACCTATAGACAATTACTGGGTATAGAATAATACATGCTGATGCTGCAAAGCTAATACATAAGGAAGCAAAATGGTTTACTGCAGTGATTTCCAGCATTTGGGAATATTATGAGCACTTATCTTGTACAATTAAAAAGCTTACAGATCCCACATGATATTACTTGTACTGTTATTGTTCACTGAACAGGAAATACAGGTTGAGGAAAAAAAGCTATAAAGAATTATGAATGCCTTAAATTAATTTAGATTTCATCACTACAGTATCAATGTATATTAAAAAATAGTAATGCACATCTGCACATAACATTACTCAGCCTACAGAAGCTAGATTTGCATTAATGTTACTCTTCACTGTATTATAATTTTCATAGATAGATTTTTCAAGTCCTACCCCTTGATATTTAATAACTTTGTAGTCAGGCAAGCCATCTAACCTGTCTTAGCCTCAGTTTCCTCATCCATAAAATGAAAATAATAATAATGATACTTATTGTACCGAAATATTTTTAAAAGTTTATTTTGTAGCCACAGAGATTTGGAGAAAATAGGTTGACTCCTTGTTTGTGGAATGACTAAATAATTGTGATTGTATTACTATAATGGAATACTACTGTTGCCATAAAAATGATGAAAATCAAGAATACATAGTAGCATGGGAAGATATATGAACTGATGCAAAAATGAAATAAATAGAAGTAAATCAACTATAATACATAGTGACTACAGTGATGTAAATGAAAAGAATAAAATGAAACCTCCTCCCTCTTTGAAGAGATAGATGACAATGGAAAATTACATATATTATCAGGCTCAGTCATCATGTTGATTCACTTTGCCGGATGTGGTACCCTTCTTTTTTTGTCCCTTGGACCTCTGGGGAGGGAGGGTGGAATACATTTGAAATTAAGTAGATATAGAAATTAAAAACTGTAAATATAGATTAAGAGATAATGACAGTACCTCTCCCACAGAGCTGTTGTTAAACCCCAGGTGAGATAATTTATGTAAAATATTTTTCAAACTTTAAAGTGTTATGGAAAATGTGTTATCTTCATTATTATATAGTATCATATAATTGTGTGTTATTATTACTATAAAGTAGCTCATCCTTGGCAGTGAGACTTCAAGTCATATCTATAAGGATTCACTCAGAACCATGGACAGCACCTTGCATTTAATAAATGTGAATTTGAATTGATTTTAACAGAACTGAATCACTCCAAAAATACTGAGAAATTCTATAGAAAAGCTGAACAATTCAATTTTAACAGTTGCAAAGCTCATTTTACTTTTTCTTGGTTTTAGGAACCATGTGATTTAGGCAGCAGTTTGTGGAGCATTCTTTCTCTCACCTCTCAGGTGGAAATGCCTCTTCATGTATGTGCTGGAATAACCAAGGTGCTCCACATGTTTGAAAGCATGCTGTTTATACAGGCATCTGAGTATAAAATATTCATCAGTCTCCTGAATGAGAAATTAGGCAGAGAGCAGGTACAAACCTGGTTCAGAGAATCAGGGGTTGTTGTTTTATCCTGAGCCTCTGAGTGAGTATGACATGAAGTATATTTACCTTATCCCTTTACTAATCTGGACTATCCATCTCACCAATTCCAAGAGTCATATCACAAAAGCAAAGTATGAGCTGTGGCCCATCACATCTATTCAATTATTTTAAAGTGTCTCCTAGCTTCATGTTGAGCTTACAGATGAGTCAATGGTACAAAAACAGTATGGTATCCTGTAGGGTGGGGGGAGTGGGAATGAGCCAAATTAGTGAATTTGGAAAAAAACAGAAAACATAAAAATGGACAAGGTGATTTCAAAATGGAAATTTATTGCCAAAAGACTAAATTTTATTCCTGGCTCTGTTATAAATTTCCAGTATATATTCATGGGTAAGTAAGTTTCTTCCCTTCTCTAGGCCTTACTTATTTGCTCTTTAAAATTGAGGGAGAGTTGGATTATGAGATTTCTAAGACTTCTCTCTGTTTCTAGAAATATATATTATATTAATGAGTAAAAGAATATAAAAGGAGATATAGAGACAGTTCTTCATTATAGAGACAGTTCTTCATTTCTTCTATTTTCATGGACAAGCATTTCTTCAGATTTAAATTAAGTGAAAACAAGCAAAAACAGAAACCTTAGGCCTAACTTGTGAGTTAGTTGTAAATCTAACTCTGGCCTGTTGGCAATATCCTTAGTCTGCCTTTGGCTGCACAAAGCTGAGGAAATAGACCAGACTGCCTTTTCCAGATGCAGAAGGGAATTTTCCACCATTCATAATTGCCCTCTCAAATATATGCTGATCTGAAAAGTGGCACCACAGCAGAAATCAGCTAATGTCCAACCTTGGCAATAGTAGGGTTTTAAAAAACCAAGTATTCAAAGGACCTGAATTGAGACTTTCTGCTCTTCAGGAAAGCTAAGAAGAATAACATTTGAGAATAAGCATCTTTTCTCCAAGGAAGCCACAGAGCTCTCCAGACAACGTGTCCATAGTTTCTTTCTGACCATAAAATAAAAGACTAGCTTAAAATAAGTTAAATTATGAAGTACAAAGATGATTGGGAGTCCGAGGACCTGTTTTTAATCTTAACCCTACTATGTACCTAGCTAACAGGTGACCTTCCTCAAATCAGGTCAGTTATCTTTTGTGGACCTTGATTTCCTCACTGGTCAAATGGATTGAACTAGATGAAGGTTAGGATTCCTTCAAAGTCTTGACATTCAACATTTGATATTTGGTTTTTTAATTAGATCTTTCAATTCTGTTGTGAGATCTGAGACCCCCCTGACATTAGTATTATATATTCTAAGGTCCCATTCAGTTCTAAAATTATATATTCTTTATTCTTATGTTCTGTGTTCAAAGGTCCCTTCTAACTCTGACAATCATGTATTAGGCACTTAGAATGATAGACAGCTAGGTAGCATATTGGATAAAGTACCAGACCTGGAATCAAGAAGACTTCAGGCTTGTGTGACCCAGGGCAAGTCACTTAACCCTTTTTGCCTCAGTCCCCCATACATAAAATGAACTGGAGTAAGAGAAGGCAAACCACATCAGCATTTTTGCTAAGAAAGCCCCAAATGGGACCAAGAAATTGAAAAATTACTGAAAAAAATGATAACGGGGGTTCCAAAGTCTTGAAATGAGATAAAGCCTGCATTAAAGGAATGTTTATTGTAATACCCTTTCACTCAAAAACACCCTTTTTCCTCTGTGATTCTATCACCTTCATTTTACAAGTAAAAAACTATAGGCAAGAGAAATAAGGTCCCTTGCCCAGATCATAGTAGGAGACAGCAATGGGGACTCCACATAGGGTTCTATTTGTCATATCATACAAATTAGGTGCTTGGGCGATTGTGAATTTTTTGTCACAGCAGAATGAGAGGGAATCCTGATTTTTTTTAATCAACCTATTTCCATGTATCCAACTGAGCATCATAGAACATGGACTAGAAACAAAGGAACTTGGATTTTTATCCCAGTTCTGCCACTAACTGCATAAGATTGGCTCATTTTCTGAACTTCAGTTTTATAATCAATCACAAAGGGAGAGTAATAGCTGCTCTAGTCTTCTATATTGTAATCAATAGTCTTTTCTGACAACATAGAGTTGCTGAGAAGATTAAAGGAGATAATAGATATAAAGGTGCTTTGAACAAAGTACTAAACACTATGGAAACTACTTTGATAATTGATGTACATTAAAGGAAGGATTAGTGACTCAGAACTGCCACCAAGAAACTATGAATGGGGTTTGGTTTCTTGGTCATTTCCTCTGTTTTACTACTATTGAAAAGAAAGAGGAGAAAATCATATTTTCTTCTTTTTGCTGTGGGGACAAATAGTTGATGGGATTTTTATGCTGATCATTAATTATCATCAACTTACTGGTAACTCATCTTACTGAACTTCTCTAGTACTTTCCATTCATCTAAATGCTAAACTATTGACCCATACCAGTGTCTCTCAAGTGGGAATGGGGATGCCTAAGATGGGCCTTGGGAAACTTTAAGGGGCTTTAAAAAACAGATGCTGCAGATTTCTGAGGATTTTTGTGATAATGGATAATTTTAGGCTATGGTCAATGCAGCTGAGAAAGTTGTCAATACAAATTTCACTAGTAGAACATATCATGGATAATGGAAAGAACACTGAACTTAGAGTCAGAAGGCTTGAGGTTGAAATGCAGCCTTACTATTCAATAAATAAGCAACTAAGCTAGAAAGTTAATCACGGAGCCTAATTTTCCTCATCCATAAAAGAAAGGAAATATTCAACACATGAGCAAGAAAAAGAGAGAGAATAAGAAAAAGAGATGGTTTGAACATGTAACAGAAGCAATGAACAACTAGTAAATAGGCCATATACTCCATTAGAAGCCACTCTATGCAATGTGAAAATTAGGGAGGCCCCTATTAATTTGAGTAATCCTGCTACAATAAATATATGGAACAATCTGGCTGAGTCACAGGATGATCAGGGTCAAATCAGTTGGGATCTCCATCCATGGAAGAAATAACCACTGTATGAGAGCACAGATTCATTGGAGGAAAAGGAAGGGGCTGATGACATTATCTCTAGGGTTCATTCCAGCTCTGATGTTCTAAGGTGAAGTATTGTATAGTGGGAAGACTACACTATCTGGACTCAGGGGACCTGGGTTCAAATCCCATCTCCGATGATTTACTATCCATGTGGAGTTGGACTACTCATTTCACCTTCTTATCCCTCAATTTCTTCCTCTATAAAATGAGGGGGAGTTAGAATCTGAAGACCTCCAAGACCTCTACAAGCTCTATGACTCAATGACCTGAGTCCCATCTCATTCTTCTATGTACTATGTGACCCTGAACAAATCATCCTACCTCATTAGATTTTATTTTATCATCTGTAAAGCATGAGGGAGGGAGTTGGACCAGATTTCCCAAGCTTTTAAACGACCCTATAAGATGTGACCTTTGCTTTCAATCTCATGGAAAAGGTGATACACACACACACACACACACACACACACACACACATATATATATATATATACATATATATATATATATGTATGTATATTAAATAGAGAACAGAAAACTAGGTAGAAGATATGGTTTAAGTGCCATAGTGCATTGTACAAGAAAGCAGGAGGCATTAGAGTTTGGGGGCAGGTAGGTAGTACAGCCAGGTCTGGAATCATCTTTCTAAGTTCAAAACTGGCCACAGACACTTCCTAGTATGACTTCAGGCAAGCCACCAAACCCAATTGCCTCAGTTCCTCTTCTGTAAAATAAACTGGAGAAGGAAATGGCAAACTACTACAGTATTTTTGCCAAGAAAGCTCTAAATGGGGGCATGAAGAATCAGATACAACTGAAATGTATAAACAACAACAATGAGAGTTTGGATCCATCAGTGCAATTAGTAAAGTTTGGGGAAAAACTTCAAGGATAGTGCTAGGTCTTAAAACACTGGTAGAATTTAGAGAAATAAGGGTTGAGCATTAATATGACTAATCCTCAACCCATCCCACAAAGACATGCTTGAGAACCACTGGTACATACTAATTATATTTTTATTGGTACTACTATTATTATCAATTTTCCTCTATGCCTCTAGTCAAATTAAGGTAAGAATGCCTTCTACAGTTCCTTGGTATAATAAAACACAAGCAGTGATATGGAAAGAGTTTGGATTAGAACTTATAGAACCTGGCCTAGTTCTAGTCTTCATCAGTGGTGTGCTCAAGATAGCATCAGTCACCTATCTAAGCTGCAGTTTTCCCAAATATAAAATGAGAATATTAATAATCCTTATAAGGCCTACCTCTAATGGGGTGTTGGGAGGGACAAGCATGTAAAGAAAACACATTGCAAATCACAGGATACCATCTATTGCATTTGTTATTAATCAGTCTCCCATTCAGAGACTGATCTATATGCCTTGTCCAGTAACCTAAGGTCACTATAACGTTGAGAAATACAACAATGCTTAAATAAGTCCTCTGAAACAGGAAGCAAAGTCCTCCCCACCCAATGTATTCATGTATAGTTCTAGAAAGAGACAGGATTTAAACCCTTCCCCTTTCACATCCAACAATATTGGATGGTTTGTAATATACCTTCAAAATAGCATAGGAGAGAACATACTATGAAATTCTTATGGTACACCTTGAAAATTATGTAATATTGAGTTGAAAAGCAGGAATTCCTTCAATATATATGAGTTCTAAGTCTGCCCTAATAAGTAATTTTCATGTTTTTCTCTATCCATTTTTTTCTTCTCTCTTCTCCCACCTTCCACTTTCCAGGAAACCACTAAGAAAAGAAGAGAATGGAACAAGTGGAACTGAATATGCAATGACCTCCTCTCAAAACAACAAAACAGTGGATGTAAATAATGCAGTTGTGTAATTCCTGCTGACTTCCAGACAGCCTGGCTGGAATGAGGTCTCTGTCAAAGCACACAGGGATACAAGAAGAAGGGAGGGAGCAAAGATATAGCAGATGGCAGTTTGATGGGCTCAAGACTTAATTTCCCAATTCCTGCACACCTCAAGTATTCAAAGAGAGAAAATCGACTGTTTTTCAAGACTTCCCTGAGCATTTGATGAAAAGGATTTTGACTGCCAGTCAGAGGCAGCTCAGAAAGGAGAATATAGAGTTAGAAAGGACCCTAGAGATCATCTAGTTCAACCCCCTCATTTTATTGAGGAGGAAATTGAAGTCAGGAGAGTCAAGTGACTTATCCAAAGTCATACATCTTAAGAAGGAGCTGCAGTGTTGGAATATGAACCCAGATTTTCTTATTTAAGATACAGTGTTCTTCCTCCTATGCCCAGAATGAAGCATGATGACTACATGCAAAATCCATAGAGGAAACAAACATCAACATGCCTTGAGCTTCTCTCTTATGGTTGCTGTCCTCATTTTAGTTTGATCCACAGTTCACAAGAACAAAAGAGGACTTGCTGGGATTGGAGATTTGTAATGGGATTCTCTCTCTCTCCTACATACCCCTGCTGGTTACATCCCTCTGGCAAGGCAGTAGTACTCTCCACTTCATCTTAACCTTTAGAGTGAAGGCATCCATGAGTGTATACTATCTGCCCCTAACCTGCATGCCCTCACAAGCAAGGCCAGGAAACCTATCAGCAGTCTGGTGACTATGCAATTTCCAATGACCCAAGGCTCCTTCAATCAGGACAGGGCTCCTTCAAGTGTTGGTATGACTGTGAGAATTTTCATTTTTTAAAAAGGTGCTTTCAATACATTCCTACTCAAGAGCCTTCATCCTTTGCTTTGGGTTTCTAGCATACCTTCTTTCTTCTTCACCCAGAAAATACTTGAGTTCCTTGTTCCTCCACAACTCTCCAAATTCATAGTCTAAGGACCTATTGCACAGCTAGTTCTTTGTGAAAATGCTTGATGAAGGAGAAAAAAAGAGAAAGAAACTTTTTTACAATGGTTTGGATAAACTGCTGTGTTCATGGTCTCAGATGTAGAAAGGATGAGCCAGACCAGAAACCAAAGTTCTCCTTCCATCCTTTGGATGAGCTGTTGAATGGGGAAGGTCCCATTCCCCACCTTATTGGGTTTTTTCCAATTTTTGGCATATTTTTTTAACTCACCAAGAGCTTAATAGACCTAGCCTATAGTTAGTGTTGTTTGTAGAAAAAAAAAACAGAAAATGATTGTGAGCTAAGTTCTGATTGGCTGTGATCAAGGCTACCTATTATGCCAAATTATATATGGAAACTTTTTTTCATCCTTATGTTTGGCATGGATTATGCTTTCCCTAAAATCAAGCTGCCACCAAATCCAATTCATTTAGTATTGCAAGTATCAAGTTACTAAGGCATTGAGTTGTCCCCTCTCTATAAAATAAACAATTAGATCTGTTCCTCAATACTGGAGGTCTTCATAGGGAAACTGTCTAACCACTTAGGGATGTTGAAGGGGAGATTTATGATCTAACTTTGGGCTGTAGTAGATGATCCTCAGAAGTCCTAACTCTGGGAGTCTAGGATTGTGAGACAGCCTTGTTTTGTCTCCCTTCCCCAGAAAGCTAATTTGTAGCTTTCTTTATCATCTAGATATTGTTTTTTCAATAACCTTGCTTCAGAAAGAAAGTTCTGAGAATTGAATTGTAGTATGAAAGAAAAATAAAAAAGAAAGTTAAAAAGAGTGATCTCACATACTGATTTTCAGTGCCACTGTGAAACCTCTGTAATATTCAATATCTGTGTCTTGAGCCAACCATAGCAAACTCATTACTGAAAACATTCACCCATGGGATTAGCACATGTCAGTAAGGATATTGACATATGCTCTATTTTGCATTATATAGTGCATCTATTTAAATTGACTACCCATTAGATTGTAAGCTCTTGAGGGCAGGAGATTTCCACATGGAGCTGATTGACAAAAAAAATCATTCCTAGTTCTATGTGGTTGTTTTTTTCAATCTTTGAATTTCCTTCAGCTCCCACAACAATACCCTTCTTAAGTAGGTCTCTATTAATACAAAAGCAATCATCTAAATGTGTATTCAAGGTAATCATCACTGGGTGGAATTTAACCACATTTCACCCAAGTTCTGATTTAGAGTATACATCCCTATGAATAATCTTTTACTCTTAAAACCCCATGCTTAATATGATCTGATATGTGCTTGTGAAAAAAAATTGCAAATCTAAGTAGGAGTAACTACTAATACCAATTGCAGTTTGGATTGGCCTTTCCAAACTGTAATGAGCTCCTCTAAAACAAATAATCCTTTATTTTTGGATTATTTCCTTTAAGAAAAAAGCAGCGCATGGTGGCCTCTGATCTGAGACATGTATTATCAGTCTTATAAATGAGTAGATGTTTGTAAGCAGAAGGAAATTATATTGATCAGAATCTAAATTTTGAATTACTTCCTATTACATTCAGTTATAGTACTTTATTAAACTTGCCCCCCCAATATGGTGCAGTTTAAATGAGCACAGACATGCCATAGTCTCCTCTAGCTCACCAAATATATTTGTTGTTTTGATAATAAATTAATAGGCTGGAAGTGAGATACTCCCCACTCACATCTGCCTTTCTGGCTTCTAGAAAGTCAGAATGGAAGAAGAATCACAGGGCTTAGGAGAGAAAGAGGACCTGAATTTTGAGTCAGGAAACCTCCAAACTCTGATATTTACTCTCTGTGAGATCTTGGGCAAGTCATTTAATGTCTCTGGGCCTTGGTTTCTTCATCTGTAAAATGAAAGTTTTTAATTAGACATCATCTTTAGAACCATGGTCTTATGAATATAATTTTCAAATATAAAAGGACCATTAGGGATCAAATTCCAACAACTCCTCATTTCACTAAGGAGAAAACTCCTTATGAGTTAAGACTGGAAATGGGAATTTGCCCAAAGTTACATAGATAGTACAGCTGTGTGGCACAATGGATAGAGTATCATCCCTGGAGTCAGGAGTACTCTCAGTTTCCTCATTTGTAAAATAAACTGGAGAAGGAAATGGTACCACTTCAAATGGGTCATGAACAGCTGAATGTGACTGAAAAACAAATGGACAACATAATAAGTAACAGAGTTGAATTCAAAGCTATTCCCTCTAACTCTGAATTCAATGATCTTTCCATTCTATCACGCAGTAAAATACAAATACTGACAACTCATTGGAGATTGAGGATTTGTACACTAAAACCATAGTGGCTTCATTTTGAATATAACCTTCATACATACTTTGGTTAAATGAAAAAAAGCATCACTCAAAGAATCAGGAGGCCTGAGGATCCAGTCTGGTTTTGTCAGCTATGTGACTTTAGACAAATGACTTGCCCTCAGCAGAATCATCTCTTTTTCATTTCAACATTCAGTAAATTAGTGATTTGTGAGTTCTCATATCATTTAAGGAAGTTACTTTCCCGGTAAAATTAAAAATGTTCATATTAAATTTTAAAAATTTAAAAATTAGAGCTATCCAAAGCTGAATTCCTCATCCCTAGAAATGGGAGGGGCAGTATATTTTGAAGGGGATTCTTCTTCCAATATGGGTTCACTTGGTGACCCTGAAGATCCTCCCAAGTTTTAGACTGTGATAGCTCTAGTAACTCTATTTTCTGAACCCTAAATGTAGATCATGTGGTTTCAGAAAGGCTATTTCCCAACCCTTATTAAAAATATTCTTTTCCCAAAATGCAGTTACTTTCTAAGTGGAAGGTAAAATGTCTTATCTTAAAAGTGGGTTGTTAGTTGAGCTTCTCTATTCAATGGTCTCTGTGGAGAAGGTCAGTGTAAGAGCAAGGTCTCAAGAAAAAGTTGGAGACCCTTAGAACATAGAATATTAAATCTAAAAGGAATAAAAGAGGTCATTTAATTTAATACTTTTGTTTCATAGATTTGGAAACAAAGGTCCAGGGAAGGGAGTCCAAGATTATATATCAAATCAAAGATTGAGTCAGCATATAGACTCAACCAAGCCAGGATTCTTAACCCATCACACTAGAATTGGGAAGCAGTATTAGAGGATTTAGTACAGGTCATACAGATTGTTTTTAAAACTAAGCCATGGGACTTCTAAGATTATTTGTTTAGAATTGGAACTGCTTGTTTGACCTCAGGCAAGTCATTTCTTTAGAACCTTTTCCCTCATCTTCAAAATGAAGAATTTACTTAGACTAAATACCCTGTAAGTTTTCTTCCATCTCTGATATTATTTGGTTCATTTAATAAAATGCAAAGAAAACATCTCAGTTGGTTTTTTTAAGTCACTTCAGACAAGACCTCTGAAGCAGAAACTGGTCATTCAGAAAAAGATTTCTTATGGACTGGTGAGAGAAGGGGAGGGAGTTCCAATTGCTTTTTACCTGATTAAATGACATCAGGTCACTTTTTAAGCATACATAAGATCCAATCTGACTTTGATCTTTTTCTAGCTGAGAATTTATTTTTTTTAGAATGTATCTGCAGTCCCAAATCAGAAATAGAGACAGATTCTCAGAATATTTTACAAGCTCTGAGGTCCAGAATGAAATATGACTTTTCTTTTTTACATTTTATTAAGATAGATATTTTCCAAAGTTATCATAGCTGAGACTTACTTTAGAATTTAATAGGCAAACAGAATTGTCAGAGTTCTCCAGCCCTTTCTTTAGGAGCTGCAGAAACAAGCTTTGAAAGGAAGATTATGAACAGGTTTAAAAGCATAGAAATATATATTATATATATATATAGCTATATATTTAAAGAGAGATAAACAATATATAATTACAATATTCCCTGCATATATACAAAGTATATTATTTCAATTGCAAAGGTAGCGTGTTAGATTTAATGCATGAATGTAAATATCCTGAAATCTGCCTTCTTAACTGTGTGCCACATGTACAGAGGAAAATGACTACTGTTTATTGAGAATCTGTATCAATGGTAATCTATGGAGAAACATAAAAATCAATGTCGTCATGTCCTCCAATAAGCCATTAATGTATATTTAGTCTCTAAGGATATTGCACAATAAATATGCCTTGTAGCATTTGGAAATTGTGCAGTACACCATTTGAGATGAGGGAGGGAAGAGGGAATCACTAATTTTTTATTTTCAATAAAAATGTACTTATAAGAACAAGTTCAATTGTCGTTTGTGAAATAAACTGGTAGAGAGATGGAAACAAAACATGAAATTGGCAGGATAGGGGACTATTGGCTCTTATCATCAAAGATAATGAAAATAATTATCCTATGACAATTTCACACAGATTCTTTCAATTCAACAAGCTTTATTATGTCACTACAACTTGAAAAGTACTATACTGACGGGGGTTTTTAAGAAGCTTAGCTAAGAAAAGGTCATTGTCTATATGAAGCTTAGTGTCTAGTTCATTCAATCCTTTTATCAAATACTTAGTAGGTATATACTTTGTGTAGAGTTCTAAGGTCCCCTGAAATAATATACAAAGCTTAGAAAAGATCCCATTCTTCATAAAGTTGATCATCTTGTTGGTTATTTCATTAGTTCATTCATTCATCCAATACCAAGCTTCCACCAGGTATAGAGCATTGCTGAGTACTAGGCAAAATCCAAACAAGGCAATTTACCTGCCTTTAAGAAACTTATCCCCAGTAGGGTGTTTAAAAGATATACATAAAAGATAGCTAGGTGACACAGTGGATAGAGCACTGGCCCTGGAGTCAGGAGGACCGGATTTCAAAATTGACCTCAGAGACTTACCAATTACTTAGCTGTGTGACCTTGGGCAAGTTACTTAACCCCATTACCTTGCAAAAAACAACAACCAAAAAAGAAAGTATACGTAAATCACTATAATACCGAGTAGAACATAGACAATTCATAAAAGGCATACAGGAGGTAATGGACTTAGATGATAACTTCTAATAATAACAATAACATCTGGCACTATTCACTGGGAATTTGTAGAAACAAAAGCTAACACGAGAAAGTGATTTGAAGCCTTTGGGAAATAGTGCTTTATGATCAGTGCCATGTAACATAGCAGATTCACATCCTTAAACATACCAGTCACATGGAGCCAATCATCATCATCATCATCATCAGGAAAGGGAACAAAAATAGTTCACTAGGTTAAGAACAGATTTCAAAGCAAGTAAAATAGCTATCTATAAGTATATCTTATACATATATTTATTTATCTTAACATAAATAAACATAGCTCAACATAACATGGGAACCAGTGAACTCACAAGAAAGCAAAAATACACTATCTACAATTCTCATCAATTCAAGCCCACCTAGGGAGAGTTACAAAGATTTATGACACAGTGCACAATCTTGAAAGAGAGAATAGACACAAATAAATCTAATATAAATTATAGTGTCATAAGTGGAGAAAAATATTAAGTACTATAAAATCAGATGAGGGTTAATGATATAACCACATTCCCAGGTATGAGCCTTTTCATAACACACTTATGTAAATGTATTTTAAATCATAGAATTTCAGAGAGGAAGGGTTTTCAAAGGGTCTTTAACCCAATCCCTAACTTGAAACAGAAATCTGTGCTTGTAATTTTCCAGTAAAAAGGGATTCACCACTTCCCAAGTTGGCAGCTTTCATGATCAATCTTTTTGAAGAAGTCAACTTAAAAAAATTATCAAGGGTAGCCTTGAAAAAGAGGCTATTTATAGTACAATAAAATGAATCCTGGGCTAGAGTTGCTGGTGGGAGGAGCGAGGGCAGGAAAAGAAATACCAAGTTCGAGCTTCAAATCTGATGCCAATAGTTGGGTGACCTTAAGCAAACAAGACGCTGAATTTTTTTCTAGACTTTATTGTCCTTATTCCAAAAAAAAAGAGAGGGATTGATTGATCCAGGTGATCTCTAATTCTGACCTCTAGTTAAACAATTAATCAATAAACAATGATTAAGGCACTCTGGGTCGGCATAGCCACAGTGGCCCGTGTCCTCTCCACCTGTCTGCCACCTGCCCTCGGTCTTGGTGCTGCTGTCCGGACCCCGGGCCCCACGTTCACCTTGGTTCGGCCGCTTGGATGGGTCTCTTGCAGCGGCAGGGCAGAGGAGGAGGGTGGCAGCGGGGGTCCTTGCCCCTGAACATATCCAGGTTTCAGAAATATCCCTATAGTTGAGCCACCAATATAGTGATTTGCCCCCTCTGACACTGGAGAGCATTCAGGATAGTGTCCTCTATGTCTTGAAACTATATGATAAGATTGACCCAGAAAAGTTTTCATTATCTTCCCATTTCATGAAAGACCTGGGCTAGGATAGTTTGGACCAAGTAGAAATTATAATGGCCATGGAAGGTGAATTTGGGTTTGAAATTCCTGACATAGATGCTGAAAAGTTAATGTGTCCACAAGAGATTGTAGATTACATTGCAGATAAGAAAGATGTGCACCAATAAAGTAATTTTTAAAAAAATCAAAGAACTTGGATGATCCCAGAGAGTATATGAATGTGAGAACACATTTTGAGATTGTTGCTGCTTTTGTTGGAGTATTTCTGTTGGAACTATATATTTAAGTTGTCTAAATATGTGTTGACCTTCAAAAATAAACATATAAAATTAAAAAAAATGATGATTAAATGAGTGTATGAATGAACAAATTTAGTTAGCTATTTGTATGTGCAAACAGGTTTAAGTGACCGGTCCAGAAAGATACAGTAAGTGACTGAGGTCAGATTTGAATTACAGTCTTGGCACTCTATCCATGGCACTACCCACCATCCACATAAGCTCTCTATATGCAATCATAATAATTCTCAATACTACTTGATAAATGCATTAGAAAGGTACAAAATTGAGTGAGATCTGAGTGTGAAAGTCATTAGTATCTAGGGAAATCTGACAAGATTCCTAGAGGAGTTGTTAGATAAGTTGAGGTTTAAAGAACAAGTTAGGCTTCACCAGATAAAGATTGGGAGTTACAGGAGGACATTCTGGGAATAATGCAACCCTTGAAATAATATGAGTAAAGGCATTGAGATGGAAAATTGCAGGATATATATATATGGGGTACTAAGAGTACTGTTCATTATCTTCCTCTGTTTAAATATCCAAACCCAACATAGCTCCCTGACTAGATTCAAATTTATCTAATAGTTATCAGAGAGCAAATGTGATTGACAAGCTGGTAGAGTAATCTTTCCAAGCTAAAAACCTCAAATAAAAAAAATGTAACAAATCTAGGATAAGTCAAGCTGAATCTAGAAGACAGAGATACCAAACAAGATAAAAGCTTCTTAAAAATGACATCAAAGAAATGAAATCGTTCAATCAGCATACCCTCCCTAGCCATACACTGAGTGCAAACAGCATGACCTATCTAATTGGCTTGTATTTCAAGGGCAGGCTTATTTTAGAGGGAATAGGAAGTAACTGGAATTTTCTGAACTGAGAATAACATAATTAGATCAAACCTTAAGAAGATTCCTTCAGGAGAAGTATGTAAGAGAGGGAATAGATAAAGTAGGGAAGTAATTTGGTCACAAACCAACCAACAAGACTCCATGAGGGAGAGACAATAGGTAGTATATATTAGGCAGATCACAACCTCACCAAATCTATCCTCTTAGGACCTAATAGAAATAACCCAGGACCCTGAACCTAAGAGCCTTGGTAGAAACAGCACCCCTCAACCACTCTGCTTCCAGTCCCACTTTGTCAGCCTTTTTACCTGCTCTGAATTACCTCTGAGACAAGTAAGGCCCGACCAACAACTCTACTTCTAGTCTGGCCCCAGCGGGCATCTTCCAAGGGACCAACCATCTTCACTAGTGACATCTGCTTAGCAAAGGTCACCACAAATAGGACGGCTGAAAAAGCAGTTCCTACAAGAAGTGATATGTGTAAATTTATCAAACTGCTGCCACAATCCTAACCACTACTTCCCCTTAGATAGAGAAAGAAACAATCCTGCAAGCTGAACAAAAAAGCCCTGGGAATAGCACTTCCCCACCTAACTACTGGCCCTGCTTCTGGTCTGGACCTCATTACCATTATACAGAGAAACAACCCTTATCTCTGTGTTACCTGATCTCTGCCTCCTATTTGTTTACCTAGTACTCAGTCTAGTAGTGTGCATATAGTAAGCATATAATAAAAATATTTTTTATTGATTTTCATTCCTTGACAGTACAGGCAAGAGTTGATGGGTCTCATGGCTAAGGATGCTCATTCCCACCATGCAACATCGGTTTCTTTTTGAAGGCCTTCTTTCCTTTACTCCTATTTTTAAAGAGTGGAACATATCAGAAAAGAGCCCCCATCAAAACAAGAAGATGCAATAAATATTCAAGGGGAAGATGGAGTAAGATTACAAATGTATATAGCACATATTTATGATGGACAAAAGTTTTGTGCCCAGGACAATTTGCATTCGAAATGGAATGAAGAGGATAATAAAATTTGTTGTTCAGTCATTTTTCAATCATGTCTATATGACTCTATGAGGTTTCCTTGGAGTGCCTTGCCATTTTCTTCTCCAGCTTATTTTACAGATAAGGAAACTGAGGTAAACAGGGTGAAGTGACTTGCCTAGGGTCACTTTGTTAATAAGAGTCTGAGGCCAAATTTCAACTCAGGAAGACTCATCTTCCTGACTCCAGGCCACATGGTTGTCCAAGATTGGAATAGAGAGAGAATAAAATAGGGACAGGTAAGGGTTCAGCTAATAAATGCAAGAACAGAATTCAGCATATATCAGAAAGGGAATTCTTTCAAGGGAGAAAGACAAAGTAAAGGGAAAGGTTTTGTTTGTTTTTGAAAGAATACCATTAAAGAATATTACTGAAGCTAAGAACTTGAGACTGCTGGCTAAAGGGATAATTTTGAACCACTTGCTTATTTAGACAGGGGAAAGGAAAGGTCAAAAGGAAGGAAAGAGAAATGAACAATTTAAATAAAATCAAAGATTTGAGGTAGCTCAGGTAAATTGGAGAAATGGCTCAAACAGAGTGGGTAGAGCCTGTAGGAACAGGCTGGCAAGAGAATAGTGTATTCATAGGAATGAAGTGCTAGTTCTAAAAAGGATGGGTTTGAAAATCAACAAAAAAAAAAAGAAAGAAACGAAGGAAAACAAAACCAGTCATCTGCCTTATTAAGGACTAAAGGTTTAAGATATTGCCCTTCTTTTTGTATGTTTATCTGATGATTTTGGTTTATTGTTATTAAATTCATCTTTTTTTAAGAAAAAAAAGTGGATATGTTAAACCATGTAAAAGATTTAGGGTTAAAAGATCACTAAATTCAAATAATGGAAAAATAAACATCTAGAAAAGGAACTGGACTTATCTTTCTTGGTATGAGAGAACAGCTACAGACATTAAGTGGAAGTTGTAAAAAGGTAAATTTTTCTAACCATCAGTTATCCAAAAAGCAGGTAGAGATCGGGGGCAGTGGGACCCTGATGCTTTAATGCCTTTCTTTGTCAGATGGATCATCACCTGTCACAGATGTTGCTGAGAAGATTCCTAATCAATTAAAGACTAGATACCCTTGAAGGTCATTCACCTGGGTTGACCTGTCTTGGCTCTTGTTCTTTGAGACTGCTGGGAGAGCCATCTGTTCATTTCCAGGGGCTGTTTTCTCTTTCTGTTTTGTCTTAGGGCACCTTCCCTGGAAAGATGGGAAGGTAAAAGACCCCATTGACCTACTTAGCCTCTTTGTCATCACTCTTATGTCAACCCAAGGTTTTCATTGCAGAAATGGAAGAAATTCTCTGGATATCTCTTGATTAAAAGTTCCCATGTCACCTGTACCCTAGCCTGAAATGCTTTTATGGCAGAAGATTGCATTTCACATGAATAATGGCAGTATCAGAGGTGCCTTGAAGAAAAGAAAGTTGACCCAACCTCAGTGAAAGCCCCTTTACATCAACACATGCTTTTCTTTCCTAGTGGGAAGTTTGAGGATAATTCAATTAGACATTTGAAGCCATTTAAACATGTGGGCATTGTGTGGCAGCTAGTGCTGGACCTATTTAGCAGCAAACCAGATCTGACAACCTTAGCTGACCTAGGGAAAAACTCAGGGCATCACCCCTCCCACAAAGTCTTTTTTTGGATGAAAGCTTTACCCAGGAGTCCTCAGTGAAGATGGCTCAGTCATTTGCCTGAAGCATACTACATATGCCCTGTGGTAGGATGGCTTAATAAATATCTGTTGACTTTGAGATATCTGAGTTAGTGTTATGGCTCTATCATTGTGTGACCCTGAGCATAATACCTGGATTCTTCAAACCTCATTTTCTTCTTCTGTAAAATGAGAGTGATAATTACTTGAAGCACATGCCTTGAAGGTTTAGAACTAGAGTAATTCTTTTTTTTTTTTAGGTTTTTGCAAGGCAAACAGGGTTAAGTGGCTTGGCCAAGGCCACACAGCTAGGTAATTACTAAGTGTCTGAGACCGGATTTGAACCCAGGTACTCCTGACTCCAGGGCCGGTGCTTTAACCACTGTGCCACCTAGCCGCCCCTAGAGTAATTCTTTATGAACCTTCAAGCTCCAGAGAAACTATGGGAAACATCACTAGGATTCAACTTTGAGACACTGTCTGCTTCCCCATGTAACATCCTCAACTTCTCAAACAATGAAATTCTTCCAGCCAGCCATGAACCTTGGTCAGTTTTGCTCAATAGACCCAGGGCTGATGATAAAAGGATGAGAAAGGTAATGTGTAAAACTGAGCTTTATACATAGTGATGTTCAAGAAACAACAAAGTTCAAAAGTCTGACTAACCTACAATCAATCCAATCTAGATCAATCTAATGGAATCCAACAAGCATTTATTAGATGCTTGGGTACATAGTATCCTTTTGGATACAAGGAAAAGACAAACAGAAGAAAAAACTTTTCCTGACTTCAAGAAGAATACATTATATTGGAGAGACAGAATTTTAAAATGTGCAAACAGGTAAGTATTTTTATGTTAATTTGAAGAGAAAATCACTCAAAACTAAAGGAGTTAATTTTTTTTTGCTTCATGGGACCCTTTACCAGTCTGATGAAACATATGGAGTCTTCACAGAATCATGTTTTTGAATGCATAAAATAAAACACACAGGATTACAAATGAAGTCAACAAAAATTCTGGGAATTGCACCTAATTTTCTCATTGCAGATGAGGAAAGTGAAACAGCCAGTGGTTAAGTGACTTGCTCAGGATTATACAGCTAGAAAATGTCTCAAGTTAAATTTGAACTCAGGTCTTCTTGATTCTAGTTCTTCTGTCATTTCTAGAAGGAAGGAAGGAAGGAAGGAAGGAAGGAAGGAAGGAAGGAAGGAAGGAAGGAAGGAAGGAAGGAAGGAAGGAAGGAAGGAAGGAAGGAAGGAAGGAAGGAAGGAAGATAGTAGATCCCATGGTGAGTTCAGGAAAGATTTTCTATAGAGTGGCACATGAATTAAACTTTGAAGGCAGATAGGAATTCCAAAGGACAAAGGTAAGGAAGAAGTAAGTGTGTTCTAAGAAGGGGAATAGGTTATACAAAGATATGGATGTAGACAATAACACACTGAGGTCAGGCAAACATAGGAACAGATCCAAGATATTTTTGCAGCTCTAAATGTGATAAGACTTGACAACTAATTAGATTTTGATTAAGAAGATTAGGGAAGAACAAAGATGACTTAACAGCATAAACCTAACTAACTCAAAGATTTTGAGCATCCTCAAAAGAAAAAGAGAAGTTTGGGAAAGAAATGGGTTGATGGCAGAAGATAAATTCCATCTTGAAAATACTGAGTTTAAGATCAGTGAAGGCAAGAAGGATTTATTAAGCACTTCCTACATACCGAACATTGTACCAAGCCCTGGGGATATGAAGTGAAAAAGCTAGGCAGCCCCTGCCCTTAAGGAGCTTACTCTACTTAAGGGAGCCAATACATAAAAATACAGAAAGTCATTAAAATAGATAAACTATAGATAGATATTTTATACACTTGCTGGGACTTTTAGTTCTCTGTCTCTCATTATATATATATATCTGTATATCTATATCTATAAATCTATAGCTATGAACATTTAGCTATGGATATATACATATATGTAAATGTGTATGGATTATATATGTACTATAATTAATACATATAGAATTTTATGTATATATTATATACATATGCATATATATGATACCCATATAGCCCACCAAGATACCTTGGTGATGGTGGCAAAGGATCAGAGTTCAGGAGAAAGACTAGAGATGGAGAGTTATATAGATAATCAACAAAACTAAATATAAACCATTATCTAAAAGATATCATGATACCATTGATAGAACACTGGATTTGGGGTTAGTGGCCTGGATTCTAATCCAGATTCTGCTAATTGGGTGACCTTGGACAAATGACAACCTCTATGGGCATGTGTTTCCTCAATGCTAAAAAGAGGAGATAGGACTAAGTGATCTCTGAGGTCTCTTCCATTTCTCTATGTATGATCTCTATGGACAATTTGAGAACCAGAAGGTCTATGTTCTGGTTGCGGACAAGCATCTGGACCACTGTTTTCTCAGGTACAAAATGAGGGATGGGGGCAGAGGATACCTTCCAAATAAAACATTCTGTGTCTTAGTAGCCTGTATTCTGAAGTCCAAGGATTTCTCTGCATCCCTGATTTTAAAGTCCAAGGATTTCTCTGCATCCCTGATTTTAAAGACTCTTTCATCTCTAATTTTCAAAGTTAAACTCTAATCAGAATGTTTCTTATGGTTGTGGATTCTTATTCTTATCTGGTTGTTTTGGTGTCTTGCCCTGTGTCATTTTGTTTCTGAGCTATTTGTCAAGGCAAGAAGCACTCTTCTAAAGACAAGATGCCCTTTGAGCCCCAGCTGCCTCTGGAGGGACACACTTGTTCCATCTGTTTAAGTCGATTGGCCACATCCTGTGGAGAAGAATGACCTGAGCCCCTGGGAAAGCTGAGTCCTCTTTTTGGGTGACAGCCCCTTGTCACTGATGTAGAAATTTAACAGGGGCTAGAGGACTGTGCCCTCTGTCTTGGGAAAAAGGAACCAGTAAGGAAATAACTTGACATTTGAAAGACTTCAGGAAAGTTTAATAGCATTTTGTGCTGTTGGAAATATATGTTATCTCTTTAAAACAAGGCTAGTTTAGGGGAATACAAGCTGTGAGCCTATGGGAAATATGTTTTTGTTTCTGTCTCTTCTCTTATTTACTTTGTCTAGGAATCTGCCTTTGCAGGTGAGGCTGAACAAATCTCAAATAATATACTCCTAGGATTGTGAGATCATAAAGTGAGTAGGAATATACAACAGTGAACAATTGTGAGCTGCAGGGATCTTAGAACACAGAAAATTTTTGTTTGTTTGTTTGTTTGTTTGTTTTTCAAAGTTTAATGGATTGCTGCTTGTTGTTTAGACCTTAGTTGTTTCATGAAATGTCTTTTTCCTATGGAATCCTCTGAATGGAAAAACAAAACTGATCAGAGAACATTGTATTTGACAGTATACAGCAACAACCACACCTGTTTTTTCTCCATTTCTTTTTTGTTGTTTTATTTTAATTTTTTGTTTTTGCAAGGCAATTGGTGTTAAGTGACTTGCTCAGTCACAGTTAGTAAGTGTTAAGTATCTGAAGACAGATCTGAATTCCATTCTTCCTCACTCCAGGGCCTGTGCTCTCTTTTTGGTACTACTTACCTGGGCCTCTTCCTCTACTTCTTAACTTGGAGGAAGGAAATGTTTCTAACCTATTCTCAGGGTCCACTACATTTAATCTGAGATCAACCATCTTTTAGTTTTGTTTTTGGTTTCTTTATTGTAATCATTATTTTCCTGTGATTTTTTTTTTTCTATTCTGCATCATTTTATCTGAGTCTTTTATTTCTCTGAATTCTTGATGTTTGTCTTTTTTTCACCACTCAATCATATTAGATTAAAGGATTATGGGATCACAGATGATAGATTTAGAGCTGGGAAGTATGTTGGAAGATCATTCTTTAGATGGGGAAACTGAGGACTAGAGAAATTAAATGATTTATGAGGTAAGATTTAAATCATGATTGTCCTAATTCCAAGACCAAGGCTCTATTCACTGTGTCACAGTGCCTCACGTATCATGATTTCAGATATTTCCAATTGATGGATACTGATTGTTTCCAGTTCTCCTTTACCACGAAAAGAAATATTTTGATAAATGTTCAATCTTTCTTTTTGTCCTCAAACTCCTTAATATATATGACCATTAGAGGAATTGCTAGGTCAAAGGGCAAGTGACGGGGCAGCTAGGTGGCGTAGGGGCAGCTAGGTGGTGTAGTGGATAAAGCACTGGCCTTGGAGTCAGGAGTACCTGGGTCTCAGACACTTAATAATTGCCTAGTTGTGTGGCCTTGGGCAGGCCACTTGACCCCATTTGCCTTGCAAAAGAAAAAACCTAAAAAAAACAAAGACAAGTGATATTTAATGTTTTTTCTTACACAAGTCCAAATTGCTTACCAAAAGTTACATTAATTCAAAATTTTACCAACAACAAATTAGCACATCTGTCTCTTCATAGCCCCTTTAATATTTTGTCCAATTTGTCAATTTGATGGATTGAAGACAAAAAAGAAGGATGTAACATTTAACCAAAATACATGGTGTCCCAAAAGTTTTAGTGCAGTTTTAAGTCATTAAACTTAAAACCCAGCAATAAAACTGCACTAAGTCTTTTGGGAGACCATGTATTTGTGGCACCATTTTTTGTGGCAGCAAAGAAATGAAATAAAGTGTGTTCATCTTTTGAGAGTGGCTAATATCTCCTTCCAGTCAGAGTACTGAAATATATCTCCTGTTTTCCCTAATTTTATTATAATGTATCTCTGAAAATTTAATTCATTTATCTATTCAAAACTTATTTTGCATCTTTTAGTACAAGGATCTAAAGCTATTTTCTGCCCTAACTCCTTTTCAGTTTCCCAGTAACTCTTGTCAAATCAAGTCTGTCCCTCAGTAGTTTATGTTCTTAAATTTACATAACTTTGGGTTACCCTGGTAATTCCCTTCTAGATATGTTTGTTTATATAGAGAAGTATGAATTCCATTACTTTTTCTACTATCTCAGTTGTAGAAAGGGAGAATAGTTATCTGGTCTTAGCTTGAAGACCTCCAATGAGCATGAACCCATTGTCTCCATTCCACTTTGGGAAAGCTCTAATATCACAAAGTTTTCCATTTTTTATTTTTAATTTTTTTTAATTTTTATTTAAGACAATAGGGTTAAGTGACTTGCCCAAGGTCACACAGCTAGGTAATTATTAAGTATCTGAGGTCAAATTTGAACTCAGGTCCTCCTGACTCCAGGGTTGGTGCTCTATCCACTGCACCACCTACATAAAAATGCTACCCCGTTTTTCATTTTTTAATTAAAATTTGCCTCTTTACAACTTCTGCCCATCACTCATCCTCTGGAGCCAAGTAGAACCCCCAAACTCTTTTCCATGTGCCAGCTCTTCAAATTCTTTATTGCAATTCAATTCAACAAACATTTATTAAGGGCATACTACACATTAGGTACCAGACTATGCATATAGATTCCAAGACAAAAAGCAATAAGATCCCTACCAGAAGGAAGCAACATGGACAAAGAGAAGTTAAAAGGAAAATACATGAAAATCAAAAACAAAGTGATTATTTAAAAGAAATAGCCTTAACAACTCTGGTGAGAGGCATATAAATATAGGAGGCCTCATATGTAGGAGGTGACATTTGTACTGAGTTTTGAAGAGATCTAGAGAGCCCAAGAGACAGAGAGAAGGAAGAAGAGTATTTCAAGCAGAGAAAGTACTCTGTAACAGCAACCACAGGGTCAGAGGGGTAGAATAGAAAATGTTGAATTTGGGGATATAGGGACCTGTGGTACCCTGATGGAGCAGGAGCAACATTTAATAAGATTCCTGCCTTGTATATAGATTAGGCTTGTTTTTCTCTAAGTGGCAATAAAGCTATCCTGGACCCTTACTTGGTCCAGGAAGTCTGGATCAACCTGTTGATGTAGTATGATAGTCTAATGTATGAAGAATGGCAGAATGAACAAACACCTAGGCAGGCCATTTCACTAATTTGGGCTTCTATTACTCATCTCTGAAATGGGGGATCAGATTAGATGACCTTTAAGTTTCCCTTAAGCAATAAATTGATGACTCCTATGAATTCATATTGAAACTAGACATCCCCAGTTTTTTCAATCAGTCCTTATGTAGCATAAACTCAAAGCTATTCACCAACTATTTGTCCTCCTCTGGAGAATTCATTCTCTTCCCTATCCAATTCATCTTCCCCATGCTGCCAGATTAATCTTCTTAATGCATATCGCTAATCATATCATTCCATAGTTCAAAAGTCATCAGGAGCTCTCCATTGCCTAAAGAATAAAATCTGCCTAGATTTTCAGACTCTTCCACATTATGGTCCTAACCAATCACTTGATTGATTATTATCCCTTACTACCACTTTATCCAGAATCTGCCAAATTGATTTTTTCATTGATTCCCATACTCATTTCATACTCCAAGCCAAGGCCCATGATGTTCTTCCAAATAAAAAAGTAGTTTGCTGAGTCATATGTCTATCCAAATAACACCCCAAAATCTCTAGCTCTAAATTCCCTACTGACTGACTATCCTAGCCTTCATGTAAGACATGGAGTCAGGAAGACCTGAGTTCAAATCAGACCTCAGACATTTACTAACTGTGTAATCCTGGGCAAGTCACTTAACAGTGTTTGCCTCAGCCCTTAACCATAAAATGAAGGAAATGGCAAACCTCTCTACCATTTTTGTCAAGAAAATCCCAAATGGTGCTATGAAGAATCAAACATGACTAATGACTCAATCCTAGCCTACAGTCTCCTTACTCAGAACTCTTCAAACTTTCCTTTGTCATTTAACAGACACTGACTATAATTATTTGATTTTTTGGATTTTCATCTTTTCTGTTCAACTAATATTGAAGTTTGTGGAGGGTAGCAATCAAATTTTACCCTCTTATAACCATTATAAACACATAGACTAGAGATGTGCTTGAGAACTAATTGAAAGAGAAGATGAATGAGCTGGCATTCTTCTTCATTCAGTCCAAATTACATATATACTACTACCACATTTCATTATCTTATTTGACATCTTGTCAACCAAATAAGGGACATCATAGCAAGAAGTTCTGGTTTTATATTTTATAATTCATTCCTTCATTTAAGAAGTATTAATTAAGTAGTTACTAGGAACCCAGAATTATGTTAAGTGCCAAGAAAGCCAAAAAACTATTTAGGAAGTTGCCCTTGTCCTCTAGAAGGTTATTGTTTTGGTGAAAAAAATAAGACAAATGCATGTAGAAGTTAAATTAAGTATTAGTATATGATTAAATATTATTTATAGCATTATAGATTTAGAGTTAGAAGGGACTGAAGAAATCACTTAGTCTGGCCCTCCCTCTTAATTCACAGATGAGGAAATTGAGACCCATAGAAACAAAAATGACTTGCCCAAGATCACACTGTTATTTACATTGAGAGATTATTATACATTATAGTAAAATCATAGACTCATTGCATGTTAGCACTCAAAAAGTTCTTAGAACATAAAAATTTAGGCCAAAGAACATACAAAGGCACGAGACTGATTTATGTTATTCACCCATTCAAAAATCTTCAGTGGGGGCAGCTAGGTGACACAGTGGATAGAGCACCAGCCCTGGAGTCAGGAGTACCTGAGTTCAAATCCGGTCTCAGACACTTAATTACTTAGCTGTGTGGCCTTGGGCCATTTAACCCCATTTGCCTTGCAAAAAAAACTTCAGTGGCTCCCTATTGCTACTAGAATAGAACAAAATAATTTCTTTATCTAGGCATACTTCAAAGCATGACTCCATTTATATTCCTTAATCATATTATCCCTTCACAGCCTCAAAATTCTAGTTAAGATGGCCAGACAACTATTTCCTTAACTTAACATGCTGCTTTCCATCCCTCTCCCTTGCACAGATTGTTTGCTGTGGCTAGAATTCATTCTCTCTTCATCCTTTGCTTCTTAGAATCCTTAGCTTTCCTCAAGGCTCAATTCCAGGTTCCACTGCTTATGTGAAGCTTTTACTTATGTCCACCAGTTATTAATATTCTCCTCTTTGGCAAATCATGTTACATTCACACAGCTATATTCATTTTGTATCTTGCTCCCTGTGTACCCACAACCCTAGTATTCTGTAAACCCTTTAAATGAAGAAACTATTTATTTTTTGTCTTTGGATAGCCAGTGTCTAGTGCAGTATCTTGCATATAGTAGATACTAAATACATGTTAGTTATTGAAAGGAAGAGATGATAGAACCAAGAATATTAGAACACTGAATGCACAATTTTAAAGCTGGAGGAAGTCCTAAAACATTGAATTTTATAGCTGAAAGGGAAATTAGAATTAAAAGTAGCCTTTAGGGCAGCTAGGTGTCATAGTGGTTAAAAGCACCGGCCCTGGAGTCAGGAGTACCTGGGTTCAAATGCAGTCTCAGACACTTAATAATTACCTAGCTGTGTGGCCTTGGGCAAGCCACTTAACCCTGTTTGCCTTGCAAAATCCTAAAAAAAAAAGTAGCCTTTAGACAGAATTTAAAAGCATAGAACCTTAGAATTAAGCAACACATTAAATGGTCATTTAGTCAAATATTTTTGTTCCTAGATCATAGATTTGGAGGTCATCTAGTCCAACTTCATAATTTTACAGGTATTAAAGCTGAAGACACAATATTATCAATAGGCTGGAAGAGGAGCAACTCCAGTGGAGTCTTCAAGGATGGGTAGGATTTAGATAATTGGAAAGAGATTCTCCTTTTTATACTGGGAATTTCCTACTTGTTGACACTGTGAGATAAGCAAAATTGAACTGTTGTACCCACCTCTACTCACCTTTTTGCACATATCTTTCAACCAGTGATATTCCACCACCCCCCAATAAATACCCAGGTATCCTGTAGTTCTCTCTAAGAGACCAATCAAAAACTCCTTTAAGAGTATCCTCAACTTGCCATTCAAGAAAGAAAAAAAGTCAATTTAAAGAAATGACTTGGGGCAGCTAGGTGGCGTAGTGGATAAAGCACCGGCCTTGGAGTCAGGAGTACATGGGTTCAAATCCGGTCTCAGACACTTAATAATTACCTAGCTGTGTGGCCTTGGGCAAGCCACTTAACCCCATTTGCCTTGCCAAAAACCTAAAAAAAAAAAAATGACTCGCTAATTTTAGAATTTGGAGTATAAACCAGCTTGTTATAAAGATATTTGAAGGGGGTAAGAGGAAGCCTTCCAGTGGTGCTAAAGTTCGTGAGTTCCTCCATTAGATTACAGACTTCCCCATGGCACGGACTAGATTTTGTCAGCACAGTATGTGGTGCATTGAAGCTTAATAATGCTTATTTACTACTCTGTACAAACAGTACCTACTTTACTTGTCTGAATGAATCATAGAATCCCACTGTTAGAAATGATATCAGAGGTCACCTCATTAACCTCTAACTGAAGGAAGAAATACCCCGCAGCATCCCCTAAAGATAATCAAACATTGGGGTGACTAGGTGGCAGTGGATAAAGCGCCCACCCTGGAGTCAGGAGTACCTGGGTTCAAATGCAGTCTCAGACACTTAATAATTACCTAGCTGTGTGGCCTTGGCCAAGCCACTTAACCCCATTTGCCTTGCAAAAGCCTAAAAAAAAAAAAAGTCAAACATTCATTACCTTATAACTTTCAGTATGAGAGAACTTACCATCTTTTAAGGCAACCCATAAGTTTAGTGCCAATTGTTAGGGACTTCTTATGTTGGATCGAGGTCTGCCTCCCTAGAACTTCCATTCACTGGTCCAATATTTATTCATGAGGTTTAAGTAGTGACACCTCTGTTATACATGCCAGTCTCAATTTTTTTCTCCTAGAACCCCAAATTTAGTATCTACTGGCTTGGCAATCTTCACTGCCCCCCCCAGCTGCTGATCTTATCTTATCATTTAAATAAATATACTGTTTCTCCCAGACAAGCTCTAGGACGCCAGGTTTTCAGACCTTAGGCAATAACAATCCTTTATCCATTAGATCTGGCAGTCACATTACATCTATCACTGGCTCATTCAGGTTTGGTATAATGAAGTTTCTGGGCTCTTTCTCATTTGAAAAGCTTTGCAGTCTGGGATATAGACAGAAGTATTTGGCTATTTTACATTTAATTGTAGGTACATTTTAAATCATTTTATCCAAGGAAAGTCCCAAGAGTGACCTTCAACCAAGGATCCATCCTTGGGGTCAAATCTAAATTTACATCAATGAATAAATTTAACTATTATCAGCTAGGCAGAATCCATCCATTCCTTTTTTTTTTAAGTGAACATGCACTTACTGTCTATGTTCAAAGCCTTGTGCTAGATACCAGGGAATAAACATACACACACATACACATATAAACATACAAATACATATACATATATACACACATATAAATGTATATATGCATACTTGTTAAGTCAATTAATCATATACAACACTTCATGATCCTATTTGTTATTTTCCTTGTCAAAAATATTAGAGTGGTTTTCCATTGCTTTTCCAACTCATTCCAACAAATGAGGAAACTTAAGTAAATAGGGTTAAGTGACCTGTCTGGGATCATACAACTAGCATTTAGGGTTGGATTTGTTCTCAGGTCCTCCTGTCTTCAGGGTTGGCACTCTATCACTATGAGATATATGAATGGAAGTGTGTGTGTGTGTGTGTGTGTGTGTGTGTGTGTGTGTGTGGTGTGTAGTAAATTTAGCACCATTATTACTATATACACTAATATAATTATTTAAGAAAATTATGGGAAAATGTAAACCTCTCCCTGAAGGCAGGTATTATTTTTTTGCATGCCTAAGACCTTATAAAATGCTTTGCATCTAACAATCATATGGTGTCTGTTGAATTGAATTAAATTAAGTCAGTTTATACCCTTAAGAACCTAAAGTCAAATCAAAGGTACAGACATAAGAGCAAAATAATCCAGATGCTATGATGGGGCTCAACAAATTCTGGGTGTTTACTATGTGGTCTAGCAATTTTATCCCAGGGCTTATTATCTTCAACTTAATATTACCTAACTTTGAGAGCACTAGGCAGGTACACACAATTAGATGAGCATACAGATCAAGGAGCAAAAGGAGACAAGTCAGTGGAATAGCTGGAGTAGATTGTAGATGAAGTTGAGCAGCCAATTGACATGTACAGTAGTTGGTGAGAGGGAAGTCTATTCAATGGTTCAGTTCTTTCCTCTACTTTCCCAGTCATGGGATTATATACTTAGAACTAGACATGATTTTAAAGATTATCAAATCCCACCCATCACTTATAGATGAGGAAACTGAAGTCCAGAGAAGTTAACAGACTCAAACTCTGGACTTCTTGACTCTTAAACCCAATACTCCATTTACTAACTAAATGGCACAGAAAATTAACTGCTCCAAATATAGTCTAACTAAAGCAGAATGCAGCAGGATTTCTTTCTTTCAGAGTTGACATGACCCAAGTCTCTTAATAGATTTTAGATCCACAGAACCCATAAAAGTGAAAAGGGGAACATCTTCCAGCAAGGTGAGCATGGACAAACCAAGGGCAGAAGGCAGAGATCCAGAGAACCAGTGGCAAGGTGACACAGGGGCCTTACCTGACTGGCAATGAGCACAGTGGGCAGCCCAGGAGAGTTCCAGCAGGATTGCCCAGAACTTCCACTCTGGAAGACCCAAACTGAAAATCTCCAAAGTTCCCAGGAGAAACCAGGCATTCCTATGGGAAGGTCTGTCTTTCTCTAATATAAACACAGAAACAGCCTCAGGTGTTTGTACCTTGCCCCTAGGCCTGGGTGTGGGTGGGGACTTCCCCAGCATTGATTACAAAAAGAGACCCTGTAGGATTTCTAGCCCTGACTGCCTAGCCCAAAGATTGGGTTGTATGAAGGCAGCCCCAGGCTGATTCTCCCCAAAATAGACAGTCAATAAAAAGGCTTTCCTTACTTGTTAGTCCATAGAGTATTTCGCTGGAATTACTAACAATGGGCAAGGCTTCTAGAGTTCTACAGCAGAAGTTCTGCAAACCAACCCTTCTCCAATTTAAGACCCTAGGGAAAGATAACATCCCAAAATGAAAAACAGGCCAGCACAAAGCAGGGTCTATTGAATGTTACCTTGGAGATAAGGATATTATCTCAGAAAAGATCAGAAGAGATGCTATATGTGAAGCTCCAGAGGAGAATATGAATTGGTGTCCAGGCCAGAAAGACTTCTTAGAAGAGATAAGAAAGGAGTTTAAAAATCAAATAGAAAAATGTAAGAGAAAATTAACATCTTACAACCAAAAATGACAGAAGAAACAAATCCTTTAAAAATATAATTGGAGAAATGCAAATAGAAAAATAATTCCCTCAAAAACACAGTTGGGGTGTGGATAGAGCACTGGCCCTGGAATCAGGAGGACCTGAGTTCAAGTGCAACTTCAGACACTTAATAATTGCCTAGTTGTATGACTTGGGGCAAGTCACTCTTAACCCCTTAAATAAATAAAAATTTTAAAAATATATTTTAAAAAAACAGTTTGGCAAATGGAAAAAGATAACCACACCTTTAAAATAGAATTGACCAAATGGAAAAGGAGATGGAAAACCTAAAATTCCTCTCTAAGAAACAGATTTGGATCTGTTGAAACTAATAACTTCATAAGACACCAAGAATCTGTTATACAAAATTTAAAAAAATTAAAAAAAGAAAATATAAAATATCTCATTAGTAAAACAAGTCATCTGAAGAATAGATCCGGGAGAGACAATTTAAGAATCATAGAACTGGAGCAGCTAGGTGGTGTGATAGAGCACTGCCTCTGGAATCAAAAGGACCTGAGTTCAAATGTGACATAAGACACTTAATAGTTGCCTAGCTGTGTGATCTTGGGCAAATCACTTAACCCCATTGCCTTGCAAAAACAAACAAAAAAAAAATCATATGACTACTTGAAAACCTTGATCAAAAAGCAGACCAGTCCATTGCTCAGGATATAGTTAAGGAGAACTGCCCTAAGATCAGAGATTCCCCTCCTGAAAGGAATCCCAAAACGAAAACATCAAAGAATACTGTAGCCAAACTCCAGAATTATCAGATCAAGGAGAAAATCCTACAAGCAGCCAGAAAGAAACAATTTAATTACCAAGGAACCACAGTCAGAATTACACAGAACTTGGATGAATCAACATTAAGGGATCAAAGGACCTAGAATATGATATTCCATAGAGCAAGAGAACTTGGATAACAACCAAGAATCCATCATCCAGGAAAACTGAGTCTTCTCTTTCAGGGGAAAAGATGGCCATTTAACAAAATAGGTGACTTTCAAACTTTCTGATGAAAAGACAAGAGTTAAAAGAAAATTTGAGCTTCAAACAGGAAACTCAAGAGATACATGAAAAGGAAAATGGGGAAAAGGAAAAAAAAACTCTTATACAATAAGATTAAACTGATTACATCCTCCTCTGGGAGGAATACAGAATTATAACTCTATTAGAAGGAATATACTTAGGCTGAAGGTATGAGCATTTGTCAATGACTTTGATGTAATGATATTTAAAAATTATTTCATTAAAAAGGGGGGATTGTAAAGAGATGGGAGGAAGGGGGTGGTTGAATGGAATAAATTAAATCACATGAAGAGGGGCAAAGGACCTATTTCAATAAAGGTAAAGAAGGGAGGAGGTGAAAACTTCCTGAATCTTGCTCTCATGGATTTGGCTCAAAGAAGGATTAACACACACACACACACACACACACACACACACACACATACTCAATTGAATTTAGAAATTGATCTTGCTTTTTAAATATTAGGAGGAGAAAGGATAAAGAAGAAAGGAGGGACTGATAGAAAGGAGGGAAGGAAGAAGGGGAAAAGGGTAAAAAAGGAAAGTGATGGATAGAAGGGGAAAACATACTGAGGGATGTGGTATTCAGAAGCAAAATACTGGGGAGGAGGGATAAGGTGAAAGAAAGTGGGGGAAATAGAAAAGGAGGGGAGATGGCATGGAGGATAATAAAGAATTAGTAATTATAACTGTGAATGTGAATGGAATGTACTCTCCTATAAAATGGAAGTGGATAGCAGAGGGGATTAAAAATCAAAATCTTATAATATGCTGCTTACAAGAAACACATTTGAAGCAGAGAGATACATACAGAGTAAAGATATAAGGTTAGAGCAGAATATATAATATTTAGAAGAAGTGAAAAAAGCAGGAGTTGGATTTTTATCTCAGACAAAGCAATTGCAAAAATAGATCTTTTTAGAAGAGATAAGGAAATTAAATCCTCCTAAAAGGTACTACAGACAATGCAGTAATTTCAATATGAAATATGTATCCACCAAGTGGTATAGCATCCAAATTCTTAGAGGAGAAGATAAATGAGTTAAAGGAAGACATAGACAGCAAAATTCTACTGGTAGAGGATCTCAGTCTCCCCCTCTCAGAATTAGATAAATCTAACCATAAAATAAACAAGAAGGAAGTTAAGGAAATGAATAGAGTGTTAGGAAAACTTAGGTATGATTGAGCTCTAGAGAAAACTGAATGGGGATTGAAGGGAATAAACATTTTTGTTCTGCAGTACATAGTATTTATACAAAACTTGACCATGTGTTAGGGCATAAAAACCTCATTATCAAATACAGAAAGGCAGAAATATTGAATGCATTCTTCTTCTCAGACCCTGATGCAATAAAAAAATCACATTTAATAAAGGGCCATGGAGAGATAGATTTAAACCAATTGGAAACTAAATAACTTAATTTTGAAGAATGAGTGGATCAAACAACAAATCATGGAAAGAATTAATGATTTCATCCAAGATAATGACAATGATGAGACAACTTACTAAAACTTATGGGATATAGCCAAAGCAGTTATTATGGGATACAATATTTCTCTAAACGCTAACATAAATAAAATTGAGAAACAGGAGATAATGAACTAAGCATGCAACTAAAAAAAGTTAAAGAAAGAAAAAATTAGAAATCCCCAATTAAATATTAAGTTAGAAATTCTGAAAATTAAAAATGAAATTGACAAAATCAAAAACAAGAAAACTATTGAACTAATAAATAAAACCAAGAGTTGGTTTATGAAAAAGACAATAAAATAGATAAAACTTTGATTAATTTGATAAAAAAGAAAGAAAACCAAATTGCTAGTTATCAAAACTGAAAAAAGCAAATTCAGCATCAATGAGAAGGAAATTAAAATAATAATTTGGAATTATTTTGCCCAATGTATATACCAATAAATTTGATAATCTAAGTTAAATGGATGAATACTTACAAACTATAAATTGCCCAGGCTAAAAGAAGAGGAAATTAAATATTTGTATAACCCTATCTCAGAAAAAGAAATTCCAAGCCATCAATGAGCCACCTAAGAAAAAATTTTGAGGACCAGATGGATTCACAAGCAAATTCTTCCAAACATTCAGAATAATTGGTTCCAATTCAATATAAATTATTCAAAAAAATAGGTGAAAAAGAAGGTTTGTCAAATTTCTTTTATTACTCCAATATGGTGCTGATACCTAAACCAGGAAGAGTGAAAACAGAGAAAGAAAATTATAGACCAATTTCACTAATGAATATTAAAGCAAAAATTTTAAATAAAATATTCACAAATTACAGAAAGTTATCACTAGGATAATATACTATGATCAAGCTGGATTTATATCAGGAAAGTAGGGAAGTGTCAATATTAGGAAAATTATCAGCATAATTGACCATATCAATAACAAACCTAACAGAAATCATATGATTATCTCAATAGATGCTGAAAGAGCTTTTGACACAACACAGCACCCATTCCTACTAAAAACACTACAGAGCATAAGAATAAATGGAGTATTCTTTAAACTGATTAGCAATATATATCTCAGACCTCAACAAACATTATACATAATGGGGATAAACTAGAAGCATTCCCACTAAGATCAAAGGTGAAACAAGGATGCCGGGCAATGTCACCACTATTATTCAATTATACAATTATAATATTATATTAGAAATATTAACTTTAGCAGTAAGAAGAAAAAGAAATTGAAGGAATCAGCACAAGTAATGAAAAAGTAATGAAAAACAAGTAATGAAAAACTCTTACCTGGACCCGAGTTTAAAACCAGTCTCAGACACTTAATAATTACCTAGCTGTGTGATCTTGGACAAGTCTCTTAGCTTTATTGCCTTGCGAAATAAAAAGATAACTTCAAACAACATAAAATACTTGGGAATCGGTCTATGTGAGGGCAGAGCCAAGATGGTGACAAGAAGGGATCCAGTCTTAGGAACTCTCTGATAAAATTCATCAGCTAAGGACTCTAACTAAACTTTCGAGAGACAGAACCCACAAAGGGACCCAGTGAGGCAGTTCTCCTACTCAAGCCCTGATTCAGGAAACAGAAGCAGGCGGAGCCAGTAAGCAGGAGCCCCCAGGGCATGAGCCCATGGAGCTGAGGGAGGGGAGTGAAAAGAGACTGTCTAGCTCTGTCCTCTACCCCTGGAACAGGACTCTGGGGCTCTGACCACATTCAGATCCTGACCACAGTCTAGGCCCGCCCATAGAACAGCAGCCCCCCCCCCCCACCTCAGCCCCTTGGCAGAGGGGGGCACTTATGGTCATTCACAGACCAGGAGGGGGGACAGAGCTGCACACACTGAGACCCTTGTGGGAGTGTCCCAAAAGCTCAAGAAACACCCCAAACCAGGCCCAGGCTGGGAAAATGAGCAAACAGAGAAATAAAAAGAAGACTATTGAGAAATATTTTGCAAATGAGCCCAAGAAGGACCAAAATACTCAGTCTGAAGATGAGGAAGCACAAGCTCCTGCATCTAAAGACTCCAAGAAAAAACAGAAATTGGGCTCAGGCTATGATAGAGCTCAAAAAAGACTTTGAAAATTAAATGAGGGAGTTAGAAGAAAAACTGGGGGAAAAAAATCAGAGAGATGCAGGAAAAACATGAAAATGAAGTCAGCAGCTTAGTCAAGGAAATCCAAAAAAATGCTGAAGAAAATAGCATGCTAAAAACCAGCTTAGGTCAAATGGATAAAACAGTTCAAAAAGTTATTGAGGAGAAGAATGCTTTAAAAAGCAAAATTGGCCAGATGGAAAAAAGAGATAAGAAAACTCTCTGAGGAGAACAAATCCTTCAGACAAAGAATAGAATTCAGGGAGATTGATGAGTTTAACAGAAATCAGGAATCAATACTTCAAAGCCAAAAAAATGAAAAATTAAAAGAAAATGTGAAATATCTCATTGAAAAAACAACTGATATGGAAAACAGACTTAGGAAAGATAATTTAAAAATTATTGGAATACCTGAAAGTCATGATCAGGAAAAGAGCCTTGACATCATTTTCAAAGAATTACTACAGGAAAATTGTCCTGATATTCTAGAAGCAGAGGGCAAAATAGTAATGGAGAGAATCCACCGATCCCCCAGAGAAAGAGATCCCAAAAAACCAGCCCCTAGGAATATTATAGCCAAGTTCCAGAACTCCCAAGTCAAAGAGAAAATATTACAAGCAGCCAGAAGGACACAGTTCAAATATCATGGAGCTGCAGTCAGGATCACACAGGACTTAGCAGCAGCTACATTGGAAGCTTGTAGGGCTTGGAATACAATATTCCAGAAGGCAAGAGAGCTTAGAATGCAGCCAAGAATCAACTACCCAGCAAGGCTGAATGTCCTCTTCCAGGGAAAAAGATGGATGGACTTTCAATGAACCAGGGGAATTTCAAACGTTCCTTTTGGAATGGCCAGAGCTGAACAGAAGGTTTGATCTTCAGATACAGGACTCAGGTGAAGCATGGAGATTGGAGGAGAGGGGGCAAATATGAGGGACTTAATGAGGATGAACTGCATGTATTCCTGCATAGAAAAATGACACTGATAATACTCATATGAACCTTCTCAGTTAATAGAGCAGGTAGAGAAAGCTTTTATAGTTGAAGCACAGGAGAAAGCTGAATTCGAAGATAAAATATGGTGTAAAAATGGAGTCAATAGAAAAAAAGGGAAATGGAAGGGGAAAAAGAAAAAGGAGAGGGGGAATAGTCCAAGATATTTCGCATAAGATTTTTTTTTATTACAATGAGCTATTGCAATGATATGGAAGGGGGAGGCAAGGGGGAATGAGGGAAACTTTGCTCTCATCAGAGATGGCTAGGAGAGGAAACAGCAAATATACTCAATGGGGTATAGACATCTGGAGTAAGAAGGAGGGGGGAGCAGGGGGAAGGGGTGGGGATGTGAATAAAGGAGGAGAGGATGGACCATGGGGGGAGAGTGGCCAGATATAACGCATTTTCTTTCTTACTTCTTGCAAGGGGCTGGGAATGGAAGGCCTGCCCAGGACCACAGGGCCAGGTGGATTCTGGGACTAAGGGGTGGTATGGGGGCTCAGGGCTTCTTGGCCCCAGGACCAGGGATCTGTCTGCTGCACCACTCAGCAACCCTACGGCAGAGTCATAGTGAAAGGAGAGAGAAAATAGAGTACATGGTAGCGGAGAAATAAGAAAGGAGGGAGTTGCGATCAGCAATGGCAACGGTGGAAAAATATGGAAATAACTTTTGTGATGGACTTATCATAAAGAATGAGATCCACCCATGACAGAATTGTTGATGTTAGAACAAAGACTCAAGCACATTTTTTGTTATGATTATTTGGGGGAGGGTGCAGGGCAAGTAGGGCTGGATGGCCTGCCTGGAGCCACATAGCGGGGTGATCTTTGGGTGTCTGGGGCCATATTTGGACCCAGGTGCTCCTGGCTCAAGGGCCAATGCTCTGTCTGCCACCCAGCCACCCCTACTATTATTACTATTTGATTTTATTTTGGGTCTTTTTTTCTTTCTTTTTTTGTTTTTTGCAGGGCAGTGGGGATCGGGTGGCTTGCATGTCACATGGCTGGGTGATTGTTGCGTTTACGAGGCTGGATGTGGACTCTCCAGGTGCTCATGGCTCCAGGGCTGTTGCTTCATCCATTGCGCCACCTGGCCATACCTACAATTATTACTATTATTATTTTTTTATTTTAATTTTTTTCCTCTCCCCTTTACTTTTTTCACCCAAGCAAGTCTATCTATATTCATGGGGGAGGAGGGGTATTTTGTTTACTTGTAAACAAGAATATTTTATTAATGTAAAAAAACATTTGTACAAAATGAGAATAAAAAATAAATTTAAGATGAAAAAAAAAATACTTGGGAGTCTACCTGCCAAGGCAGTCTCAGAAACTTTATGAAAACAACTATAAAACACTTTTCACATGAATAAAATCACATCTCAATAACTGAGCAAATTTGCTCATGGGTAGATCGAGCTAACATAATAAAAATGACAATTCTACCTAAATTAAATTACTTATTTAGGAAATAAAAATCAAATTTCAAAAAAAATACTTTTGTGAGCTAGAAAAAAATAGTAACTAAATTCATATGGAAGAACAAAAGAACAAAAGATCAAGAATATCAAGGGAATATTTGAAAAAAAACATAAAGGAAGGTGGCCTAACTATACCAAATCTAAAACTATATTATAAAGCATCAGTCATCAAAAGTATATAATACTAGCTAATAAATAGAGTGGTGGATCAAAGGAATAAATTAGGTGCAAAAGAGTCAGCAATAAATGACTCTAGTAATGCATTGTTTTATAAACCCAAAGAATTCAGCTTCTGGGATAAGAACTTACTCTTTAATAAAAACTGCTAGTTAAACTAGAAAATAGTATGACAGAAACTAAGCAGAGACCTCACATCTTATACCAAGATAAGGTCAAAATAGGTGCAGAATTTAGATATAAAAGTTAATATTATAAACCAATTATATAAACCAATTAGGAGAACAAGGAATAGTATTCCTGTTAGATCTATGGAGAGGGAAGCAATTTATGAACAAAGAAGACTGGATAATTTTGATTACATTAAATTAAAAAAGTTTTTGCAAAAATGAAACCACTGCAACCAGGATTAAAAGGAATACAGTAAACTGGGGAAATTTTTTACAACTAGTGTTTCTGACAAAGGATTCACTTCTAAAATATAGAGAGAACTGAGTCAAATTTATGAAAAAAGGAATTCTCCAATTGAAAAATGGTCAAAAGATATGGAAAGGTAATTCTCAGATAAAGAAATCAAAACTATCTATAGTCATATGAAAAATTGCTCTATCACTAATGATTAGAGAATGCAAATTGAAGCATCTCAACCTCTCCGATTGACCAATATGACTAGAAAGGATAATGTTCAATGTTGGAGGGGATGTGGGAAAACTGGAACACTAATGCATTGTTGGTGGAGGTGTGAACTGATCCAAACTTTCTGGAGAGCAATTTGGCATTATAACAAAAGGCAATAAAAATGTGCATACATTTTGACCCAGCAATACGGGTTTGTATCCCAAAGGGATCATGAAAAAGGGTAAAAATCCCACATGTACAAAAATATCCATAGCAGCTCCTTTTGTAGTGGCAAAGAATTGGAAATTGGGGATACCGATCAATTTAGGAATGATTAAACAAACTGTGGTATATATGTGTGATGGAACATTATTGTTATATAAGAAATCATGAAAGATGAGATTTCAGAAAAGCCTGGAAAGACTTGCATGAATTGATGCTGAATGAAATGAGCAGTACCAGAAGAACATTATAAAAATTAACAACATGGGATCCTGATCAACCATGATTAACTAGTTCATTTCAGCCACACAATTTAATTATTTAATTAACTCTTTAATTAGACAATTTTAAAAGACTTTTGATGGAATAGTAGAGTTGAATGAAGAGAAAAGTTTATTATCTTAAATTTTTAAAAGTTGTCTTATGTATTATCTCTTTTCTCTAATGTTTTCTTCTATTTGGATCTGATTCTTCTCTCACAACATATTCAATATTGATCTATGTTTAGTATAGTTATAATAAAGAGTTTATATTAGATTGCTTTCTGTCTAGGGAGGGGGAGGGGATGAGAGGGAGGGTGAAAAATTGTACAACTGAAAAACTTAAAAAAAATTACCAAAAACTCTCATTGAAATAGTTGGAAAAACAAATAAATGAAATATTTTTTTAAAAAAGAGTTGGGGTAAATCCTCAACTTTTCTATATATGACTAGCGAGATACAGCAGTAAGAGCTAGAAAGAGAAATCCCATTCAAAGTAACTTCAGACAATATAAAATACCTGGGAATCTATTTGCCAAGGCAGACTCAGAAACTTTTTGAAAACAATTATGAAACACTTCTCACACAAATTAAATCAGATTTAAATAACTGGGCAAACATCAACTGCTCATGGATAGGAAGAGCTAATATAATAAAAATGACAATTCTACCAAAACTAAACTACCTGTTTAGTGTTGTACCAATCAAAATTCCAAAAAATTACCTTAATGAGTTATAAAAAGTTGTAAGTAAATTCATATGGAGAAATAAAAAGTCAAGAATTTCCAGGGATTTAATAAAAAAAAGTACAAAAGAAGGGGGCTTAGCCCTACCCAATCTAAAATTATATTATGAAGCATCTGTCATTAAAACTATTTGGTATTGGCTAAGAAATAGAGTGGTGGACCAGTGGAATAGACTAGGTGCAATAGCAGGAAATGATTATAGTAATCTGCTGTTTGATAAACCCAGAGTCCAGCTATTGGGATAAAAACTCTCTCTTTGATAAAAACTGCTGGGAAAATTGGAAGTTAGTATGAAAGAAACTTAGATGAGACCAACACCTCACACCCTTTACCAAGATAAGATCCAAATGGTTACAGGATTTAGACATAAAAAACAATACTATAAGTAAACTAGAAGATCAAGTTTACCTGTCAGATCTATGGAAAGGGAAGCCATTTATGACTTAAGAGATGGAGAACATCACTAAAAACAAACTAGATGATTTCAATTACATTAAATTAAAAAGCTTTTGCACAGACAAAACCACTGTAACCAAGATCTAAAGAAATGTAGTGGGGTGGCTAGGTGGCGCAGTGGATAAAGCACCGGCCCTGGTGTCAGGAGTACCTGAGTTCAAATTTGGCCTCAGACACTTAGTAATTACCTAGTTGTGTGGCTTTGGGCAAGCCACTTAACCCATTGCCTTGCAAAAACAAAAATTTTTAAAAAGAAATGTAGCAAACTGGGAAACAATCTTTACAACTAATGTTTCTAACAAAGGACTCATTTCTAAAATATACAGAGAACTGAGTCAATTATTTTTTTAAAAAAAGCCATTCCCCAATTGACAAATGGTCAAAGGATATGCAAAGGCAATTTACAAATGAGGATAACAAAGCAATTCACAGTCATATGAAAAATTGCTCTAAATCATTACTTATTAGAGAAATGCAAATGAAAGCTTCTCTGAGGTACCACCTCACACCTCTCAGATTGGCCAATATGACCAGAAAGGATAATGATCCTTGTTGGAAGAGCTGTGGGAAATCTGGGACACTATTACACTGTTGTGGAGCTGTGAACTCATCCAACCTTTCTGGAGAGAAATTTGCAACTGTGCCTAAAGGGCAACAAAAATGTGCATACCCTTTGATCCAGCAATACCACTACTGAGTCTATACCCTGAAGAGATGATGAAAAAGGGTGAAAACATCACTTGTATGAAAATATTCATAGCAGCTCTGTCTGAGGTGGCAAAGAATTGGAAATCAAGTAAATGTCCATCAATTGGGGAATAGCTTAGCAAACTGTGGTATATGTATGTCATGGAAAACTATTGTTCTATTAGAAACCAGGAGGGTTGGGAATTCCTGGAGGGACTTGCATGAACTGATGCTGAGTGAGATGAGCAGAACCAGAAAAACACTGGACACCCTAACAGCAACATGGGGACAATGATCAACCTTGATGGACTTGCTCAGTCCATCAGTGCAACAATCAGGGATAATTTGGGGCTGTCTGTGATGGAGAATACCATCTGTATCTAGAAGAAACAACTGTGGAGTTCGATCAAAGACCAAGGACTATGACCTTAAATTTAGAGAAAAAAAAACTGATATCTTATTGTCTGATCTTGCTATCTCTTATACTTTATGTTTCTTCCTTAAGGTTATGATTTCTCTCTCATCACACTCAATTTGGATCAATGTATACCATGGAAACAATGTAAAGCCTGACAAATTGCCTTCTGTGGGGGGTGGGGGGTGGGAAATAGGATTAGGGGAAAAATTTTAAAATTTTAAATTTAATTTAATTTTAAATTTAAAAATTTTAAAACTCAAAATAAATAAAATCTTTAATTAAAAAAAAGAGTTGATGGCAGCTAGGTTAGTGCAGTTGATAGAGCACCGACCCTGGAGTCAGGAGGACCTGAGTTCAAATCCAGCCTTATACACTTAATTATCTAGCTGTGTGACTCTGGACAAATCACTAAAACCCCATTGTCTTAAATAAATAAAAAAAATTAAACTTAGTAAATTATTTTCAAATAACCAAATGAGAATGATAGAGGAAAAAACAGGAAAATAAATCACAGCCAAAGGAAAAAATGAGAAAAAAATGAGAAAAAATAACCATTTAGAAGAGGTACAAATTCTTAATGAAGAAAATAATTCTTCAAGAAATATTAAGATAACGTCAAAAACCTAAAATAATAGAATAAAATGCAAGGTATCTCATTGTAAAAAAACAACTACCCTGTAAAAAAAAATACTTCTCAGAGGAGAGATAATTTAAGAATCATTTAACTACCTGAAAAACAATGACCATAAAAAAGGATCTTCATATTTCAAGAAATCATAAAAAGAAAATTTCCCAGATCTTTTAGAACTAGAAGGAAAAGTAAAAATGGAAGGAGCCCATTGGTTACGTCCTAAATGAAATCCCCAAATGAAAACTACTTGAAATATTAGAATCAAAATTCAGAACTCCCAAGTCAAAGAATAAATACTGCAATTAGCCAAAAAGAATTCAAATACTGAGCAACCATAAAAGATCTAGGTTAACAAAGGTTGTTAGCAAATTATAGCAATTATAAAAGACTAAACAAGTATACATTCTTATATGAGGAGATGATACACCTGTATCCCCTCAAAATTCTCATCACCTAGGGTAATAGATGAAGTTTAATTAAATATAGGGCCTATGGGTGGTTCTGCTATGTTTTAATTGTAAAAGAAAGTAGAAAGGGTAATGAAGAAAAATGAGAGAGGAAAGGAAGGAGAGAAAGAATGGAGATAATTACCTCACATAAATGGAGTATAAAAATAGAAAATACAAGGAAGAAGGAGTAGGAAGTGGGGGAGGGAGTGTTGACACTTGAATTTCATTCTCATATAAATTGTCAAAGGAGGAGAGAATTCTTTCAAACACACATGGAAAGTTGGATACAGCAATATATTTCATCTATCATGAAACAGGAGAGGAAGGAGTGAAAAAAGTTGGGGGGTGAGAGGATTAAAAGAGAAGGTAGATCAAGGGAGGAATTAGATAGAAACAAAATAAACTCTTAAAAAAGAATCAGGGGGAAAAGAGATGGTAAAGTGAGAATATGATAGAGGAAAATATACAATTGACAACCATAACCGTGAATGAGTGGAATGTACTTACTTATAAAACGGAAGAGGTTAGCAGAATGGATTAGAAACCAGTGTCCAATAATATGTTATCTACAAGAAATATATTTGAAATTGAAAGATACACACAGTATGCAGATAAAGGACAGAGTAAAATAAATTTTGATTCAGCTGAAGTAAAAAAAGGAGTAGCAATTGTGATCTCAGACATGACATCAAAAATAAACCTATTTAAATAAAATAAATTACATTTTGCTAAAAAGATATGAAATAATGAATTTATATATATATATACATCTATCTATCTATCTATCTATCTATCTATCTATCTATCTATCTATCTACATACCAAATGATATAACATATAAGTTCTTAAATGTGAAGTTTAATTAATAGGAGGGAGAAAAAAAGACAGTTAAGCTATAAGAGTGGGAGATTTCAATGTTTCTCTCTCAAATGTAAATAAATCTAACCCTCACTAAAAAATGAACCAAAAAAAGAAGGACCTGAAAGGAATTTTAGAAAGTTATATATGATAGACTGCTAAAAATACTGAATATAAATGGAGAAGAATATGCATCTTTTTCACCTGGACATGATGCTTTACATTTTTTAGTGCATTAAAAAACCTCACAAACAAATGCAGAAAATCAGAAATATTATTAACATCTTTTATCAAACCACAATAGAGTAAAAATCACTCAATAAAATAAAGGGCCTTTGAAACAAATTAAAAATTCATTAAAAACTGAATAAGCTTAATCCTAAAGAACAAGTGAATCAAATAACAAATCATACAAAACAATCAGTAATTTCTTGAAAGACAATGACAACAATGAAGCAATATCCAAATTTCTGACATACCCCCAAAGCAGTACTCAAGAGAAAATTCATATCTCTGAACATTTATATCAAGAAACAAGAAAAAACATAAAGCAATGAATTGGGAATACAACAAAAAAAAACTATAAATCCAACATTTTTTTACAAGCAAATGAAACACCAAAATAGAAATTCTGAGAATAAAAGGAGAAATTACCAAAATTTAAAGGAAGACAAAATAAGAAGGGATGGGGGGGGATAAAAAAGAAGAAGGGGAGGAGGAAGAGGAGGAAAAGGAGGAGGAGAAGAAAGAGGAGGAGGCAGAGGAGAAAAAGGAAGAGAAAAAATAAAACTAAGAGCCATTTTGAGGATGATATAAAATAGATAAACATTAGCTAATTTGACTGTTTCTATAAAAAAGAATACCAAATTACTAGTATTGAAAAATGAGAAAGACAAATTCACAATCAATGAAGAACACTCTCTCTTGGTTCATGGTTAAGGCAGGTCAATGCACTAGCAAGCTATTGTATACACCAGACAAATTGCTTCAATGGCATAAATCTGGTCCTGACATCTTAACCAGAAAAAAATAAGAGCAAAGGAAAAAACTATAGACTATTGTCCCTAATAAATATTAATGCAATAATTATAAATAAAATTATCAAGAAGAGTAGGGTAACATATCACTAAAATTGTATATTACAAGTAGATTTACACCAGGAATTACAAGGCTGGTTCAATATCAATAAAAGTATAAGCATAATAGACCATATTAATAACAAAAAAAACCATATGATATATCAAAACCAGAAAACAGTTACAGATAGATACATAAAATGTTTTTCATGAGATAATGCCCATTCCTGTTAAAAATACTGGAAAGCATTAGAAATAACCAAAGCTTTCTTGTGGTATCTTTCTAAAGTAAAAAAAAAAGCCAAGCATTATCTATACTGAGGATCAATTAGAAACCTTTATAATAAAATCAGGGATTTATTATGGAGGTCCATTATTACCATTACTCTTCACCATAGTCCTAGGGTTGCTAGCTATTAGAATAAATATAAGGAACTGAAGGAATATGCAGAGGCAAAAACGAAACAAAACAATCAATTTTTACAGATAATATGATGTTTTAATCAGAGAATCCTAGCAAGCCAAATAAAAAGCTAATTAAAACAATTAATGACTTCAACATAGTTTAAGATATAAAATAAATGAACACAAATCATCTTCATTTATGTACATTATTAACAAGAGCCAATAAATTCTACTTAAAATAGCCACTGATAGTTCTTGAGGAATCTACCTGCCAAGATATACACAATAACAACATAAACACAAGTACATTACACTTCACAGAAATACAGAGCTAAATAATTAATTCCTAAAATATTAATATTTTATGAGTAGGATGAGTCAATATGATAACAATTATAATTTTCCTTAAATTAATTCACTTATTCAATACCATACCAAACTACCAGAGTATTACTTAAAGCTAATAAAAAAAATCGAAAAAATTCATCCAGAGAAACAAAAACATCAAAAATATCAAGGGAAATAAAGAAAAAAGTGGAAAGAAGCAATACCACATCTCAAACTATACTGTAAGAACTAGAAAGGTAGATTAGTAAAATTGATTCAGTATACAATATATAGAAGCAAGTATTGCAAAACCAAAGATCCCAGTTATCAAAACAAAAATGTATTATTTGATAAAAATTTTTCAGAACACTGGGCAAAACTAGGTATAGACCAACACCTCAAATAGTCTATCAAGACAAGCTCCAAATTGATATATGACTTAGACATAAAGGTTGACATAAACAAATTAGAGGAGCAAAGAAGAAATTACAAATCAAGTCTATTGATAGTTCACAGCTAAATAAGAAATTGACCAGAGTCAAAATGGATAAGTTAAATTATATAAAATTAAAAATATTTTCCACAAATAAAAAACAATGCAGCTAACATTAGAAGAGAAGCACAAAATTAGGGGGAAATATCTTTGCAACAGGTTTCTCTGCTAAAGATCTCATTTCTAAGATATATAGAGATTTAAGTCAAATCAATAAGAACAGGTGTCATTCTCCAATTGATAAATGGTCAAAGAAAAGGAATAAATGTTATCACCATCAGATAATGACAACTATCAAAGAAAAAATCCAAGTATTCAATGGGTATATGAAAAAATGCTCTGTCAGTAATTAAAGAAATAAAAATTAAAACAACTCTGTGGTGCCACTTCACCTCCTCAGACTGACTGATGCCAAAAAATGGAAAATGCTGGAAGGGATAAGAGAAAATTGGTACACTAATACACTGCTATTGGAATTATGGAGTAGTTCAATCATTATGGAAAGCAATTTGGAAATATTCCCTCAAATCTATCAAACTGTGCATATCTTTTGACCTGGCAATACTTAAGTCTATATACCAAAGAGATCAAATAAAGAGGAAAATAACCTAGATATAGTGATCTCTTTTATTCTTTCAAAGAATTAGAAACTGAGGGAACATCCATCAATTTGAAACCAAGTAATAACATATAAATACTATGGAATATTATTGTGCTATAAGAAATGATGAAGGGGATGGTTTCAGAGATACCATGGAAGACTTGTATAAGTGGATGGAAAACAAGGTGAGCAAAATTAGGAGAATTGCTGATACAATATCACCAATATTATAAAAGCAAACAACTTTGAAATCCTTAGGAATTCTGATCAGTACTGTAACCAACAACAATTCCAGAAGATTCATGATGAAACTTGTTATCCACTTCCAGACAGAGAGATGATTAACTCAGAGTGTAGATTTTTTTGGACATGGTCAGAATTTTGTTTAACTAGCTAGTTACCTGCCTAGATAGAGATATATAGATGTAGATATAGATAGGCCTAAAGACACATATGTGCACATATGTGCATTTATTTTATATACACATACACAAACATGTATATATATATTTATAAAATGTATTTCATTTTTCTTGTTTTCTTAATTGGAGGGGGGAGAAGAAGGTAGAAAATTTAAAATTGGAAAGAAAATGAAACTGACTTTTAAATAGGAATTCACATTTTAATGGTAGGAGATAGTTTTAGAGAGGTACCTAGAGAACTGAAAAGTTAAGTGACTTGCCAAGAGTCATAGAGCCAGCATTAGTCAAGAGTATTGGACTTTAGGTGAGGAAATCGTGGGTTCAGATCTTTTCTCCAACTCTTACTGTGTCATCCTGAGCAAGTTACTTAATTTCTCTTTGCCTCTGTTACCTCATCTGTAAAATAAGGGGGTTGTATTCAATAGCCTCTAAGGTCCCCTAGAGCTTTAAATCTATGACCTATATGCCATTGAAATAGCAAATGAGTTTCAAAAATTCAATTTTCTGAGTGCATTCTGGCTAAGTGGGGACACTGTAGAAGGTAAGTAATTTAAGTAATTACTTCCATATCTTGAGTGTTCCTAAACTGGCCAAATGATTAGTATTTACTACTGAGATAATCTGTCCTCTTTTCAAAAGCCTGGATAAAATTAATCTATGGGGTTTTCATAGACCAGATTTTTTTTCTGCAAAAAAGATTGAAAATCAGCTCTAGACTGTAAACACTTGAGGTCAAGGACCATGTCATCTCTTGTCTTTATAACTCCATGGTTTTTAGAAAGACCTTCTGAAAAGGACTGAAAAGGACTCCCAGGGAGGATTATGTGAAGAGAAAAATTAATAGACATTTTGCCAGTATAAATGTATATAGAGATGCAGACTTCTTTTAAGATGATTAAATAAAAGACTTTATAAGTTTAACTCCTGCTCAGACCAACAAAACATCTGAAAATGCATGAAATAAACTGACAGCACAACAACAACAACAACTAAGAGGATGGGAACATAGGAAGTTCTCACAGAAAAAGCACTGGAGAGATGGGCAAAATAAGCAAAATTTCCAAAAACTGTATAGAATAGCTAGCATTTACATAGCTGTCTAAGAATTGCAAAGAGCTTTACAATTGCTATTCATTTGATCCTCACAACTACTTTGTGAAGTAGGTACTATTTTTATCATCTCCATTTTACAAATAAGAAAAATGAAACTGAGAGGTAAAGTGACTTGCCTGGAGATCTGGATCACAAAGTTAATGAGTACCTAAGGCAGTATTTGAACTTAGATCTTTTTGACCCCAAGTTCATCACTCTATAATGCATAGAAGAAATATCATGAGCTAACCAATTGCCAGGAAAAAATCTTTAAATGAAGAGAATAGCTCTGTAACAAATACAAGTAAAACCCCTGAAATGAGAATGGAATGGCTATAAGTACTCCAACAGTGTTTGGAGGACTTAATAAAAAGAATTAAGGCAAGAAGTAGAGAGTGAAATTCAAGCATTTATAAAAAACTTGAAAGAAAAATTAGCTGCCTAGAAACAACAACAAAAGCCTTAGCAAAAGGGTTGGGAATAAATGAAGTAATGGGAACTCAAACTCTCCATAGAACCATAAAAATTGTAAAAACAAAGTCAAAGGGCAGTATGTTTGGAAGAATATTTATGAGCTGAACAATAAAAAATTAACCTGAAAAACTGATGCTGTGCAATCAGAAGCTTGGATATTTGGGATGAAAGAGAGTAATGAGCTAAGGATGAAATTGAGTTTGCAAGCCTGGGTAACTGGAGGATGGTGGAGGTCTCAATACTATTAGGAAAGTTAGATAGAGGGGAAGATTGGGGGGAATAAGATAATGATTTTTGATTTAAACATGTTGAGTTTGAAATGCACTGGGACTTCCAGTTTGAGATACCCAAAAGGCAGTTGGAGATGTGAAAATGGGTTTCAGAAGAAAGATAAATTTTTTTTTCATAGATCTAGGAATAGATGTAGAGGCAATCATTGAAACCATGATCCCAAGGAAAGTAATACTGGAGAAAAAAGAAGATGAAATAGAGTCTTGTATAAATTCTATGTTTATCAGGCATTACAAAGATGAAAATCCAGCAAAAGAAACAGGAACAATACTCTGGAAGGTAGGAGAATGAAAAGAGAGAAATCAGTGTCACAAAAACCCATAAAGAAGAGGGTACCAGGAAAAGATGATGATTGAGAGTGTCAAAGGCTATGGATAAATATGAATGAATATTGAAATAAAGTCATTTGATTTTTCAAATAGGAGATTGTTGGTAATCTTGGCAAGGGCAGTTTCAATTGAATGATGAGGTCAAAAACCAGTGATACAGAGGATGAAAAATATTCTCTGAGAAGAGAAGGGGAGGCAGCAAGTGTAGACATTTTTCTCAAGGAATTTAGCCAAGGGGAAAAAAAAGATTTGGGATAATACCTATCAAAAATGGCAAAATCAAGTGAGGGAGTTTGTGGATGGGAGTTAACATGAGCATATTTGTAGGCAGCAAAAACTTAAAATTTTAAGAGTAGAGAGAAGAACAGGAATTATAGTGAGTACAAAAAAAAACACAACAGAAGGAATTAAAGGAACATTTGACATGACAAGGAGAAGAGCCACTTCTCTTTCAGAGACAGAAATGGAAGATAGTTAGGACAGATGCCTAAGTGAAATCACATGAGAAGAGGGCTCTGTCTCAGCAAATGGTCTTAATTTGGTGGGGGATGAGGATAAAAGGGTCTACAATTGAGATGGTGGGAAGAGGTGTAGAGAGAGATACTTGAGGAGGGATGAAAAGTGGGAATATTCACTGAAGTGGGACTGTACATCCATTTTGGGATAGGCAAGATGTTTGCCTTGCATCAGGGAGAGTCCAGTTTATACTTTTGTACTTAAAATTGTAATGAATCCAATCAGCTTCCTTCAGCCACATATGAATACGATTGAGAGAGATGAGGAAATGTATGCTTGGAGCAACTGAGAAGTGGAATTTGGTAAAGCATGATTGGTGACAGAACAAGGAGGAAAAGGAATAAATAATTGTATTTATACAGTATATGTCTTTAATATTTACAAAACATATACTATAGTAAAAAGTTGAACTGATTCAATAAGTCAAGATAGGGAAAGGAGAGTGTAGCTAGAGGAGAAATAGAAGAAACAGGATTCATAGAGAGGATTAAAATAGAAATGGGAGTTATTAGGCATTGGAAAAGATAAAAGGATAAGAGATTATAATCTTTTGGTTAAAAATATGAAAAAGGAATTTTGGAGTTCATAAACTCCAAAGAGGAACCTTCTATGGTTTTGTAACCTTCAATTTTAAAAAAAGAAGAAAGTTATACTCCTGTGTGTATCAGGTTATGAAAATTTAGTAGGCTGAGGAATTGGGAAGTTAGAGCATGTATATTAAAGTCTCCTGTTATGAGGGCATAATTTAGGGTGAAGAGAAAGTCTAGAAGGGTGGCTCAGAATTCACTGAGAAAAAAGAATATCTTGGGGATTCGCAAATAATAGTCAGCTGGATTTGGACTGCATGATAGATTTGCATAGCATGCAATCTGAAAGAAGAAATATTGCTGAATTAATAGTGGTGGAGAAGGAACTGGAATTTGTCATAGGTCAAAAAAAGCATTTCAATGTTTCACCTCAACCAGTAAATCCTGAGTGAAGCAGGAGGTATAGGGGGACAGAGGGAAGATGAGTGAATAGATGAGTATATAAGATAAAAGATGGATATAAGCAATACAGGAAAGAGTTGCCAGGCATGCATTGTCCTTGGGAGGGAGCCAGGTCTCCAAATGTAAGAAAATGTAAGGAATGAGAAAGGAAGAGGCTTAAGATGAATGGGAATTTGCCAATTATGGAGCAATCTTAGTTGAAGAAGCAGACATTTCTAGAGAGGATTATTGGTGGGTGAAGGTAAAGGAACAGTTTGGTTCAGAAAGGGGATTCAGAATAACTGGGATAGGGTGACCATAAAGAGGCAGGAGATGAAGCAATGAATCTAGGTGAATAATAATGGTCTTTTGAGAAGAATAGTAGTTATAATGTTCAATAAATATGGTAGACATAGTACTGATTTTCCTCCCATTTTATCAAAAGGGGAAAAATTTGCAGCAAGATTTAATGGAAGAGGAAAAAGACCCTGGATAATCATAATCATTAATGTGAATATGAATAGTATGAAATCATCCATCAGAGAAGAGGGATAGAAAGTAAAATATTCAAAGAGAGAAAAATAAGTTTTGTCAAATTTATTATTGCTTAATTAAATTTTTCAAAAGCAGAATGAGTATGTAGGGTTTCAGACAAGGAAATGGTAAAAATAGGAATAAGAGAGCTAGGCAAAGAAATTGCATTTTATTTAAAGGCATCATAGATCATGAAAAAATACTAATCATAAATACTGCTTATTGTTTTCAAATGTATAGTATCTAAGTATTTAAAGAAAAACTAATTAAATTACAAGAATTATGGGTAGGAAAATGATGACCTGACCACACTCAGTTTCTGGGCAGCTGGGACAGAACCATAACAAGAGATAAGGCCAAAGAGGTCTTACAAAATAAACCTAATCTTGGCCCCCATGCATATGGCTAGGAAGAACCTGCTCACATCATTCAAAGATGTAAGAGGGAAGTTAGATTCAAGCAAACTACTTCCCCTAGTCTAGACACTGAACCATCTGAGATGAACAAAACAAAGAAAATATTGAATACTATTATGAGAGATGATCAGGGAACAAGCCCAAAGAAAAAAATCCCACACAAGTGTAAGAAGAGCCTTGAAGAAAAAATATCTTGACCACAAGGATCACAAGAGGACCTGTAAGAACTAAAACAAGAGATATTAAATCAAAGAGCCAACAAATATAAGAATTGATACCTTAGAACTGAAGGTGGGGACCCTCGCCTAGAAATTCTATTCCTAAAAATTAGAATGGACCAAATAGAAAACAATAACTCAAGGAGATAACAAGAAATAGAATAAAATCAAAAGACTGAAAAATAAGAAAATATAAGAAATATGAAATTTAAAAAAAAATACTGACCTGGAAAAACAAGAGGAGATAAACTAATATTAATTACGTTAACTGAATATCAAGACAGACAACCCTCCTACAAAAAATAATGGATACCATGTTTCATGAATTATAAAAAGAAAACTACTTAGAATTCCTAGAGACAGAGAGAAAAGTAAAAACAGAAAATCACTCACCATTTCCCCCTCCCCAAAGAAACACAAAAATGAAAATTCTCAGGAATGTTGAAAACCAATACAATACATTTTCTTTGTGTTGTCATTTCAGTTCATCCAATAGCTTTCAAAGACTTCTAAACTGATTGAGGATTTTTCATTTTTAGTCTAAACTATTTAATTATTATCTAGGTATTTTTCACATCTAGTTCATGCTTCTGATTGTTGTCATCTGACAAGGTGTCTGACTGTAACATCTTGTCATTGACTTTAAGTGGGGATGGAGGAACTGACTGACTCAATTCCTCATGCTTGCAAAAATATTCAATCATACCATAAATTATATAGTTCTAACATAAGGTCACATCTTTCACAATTACAGATAAGGGAAGCTTTAAAAAACACAAGAAAGAAAAGATAAAATATACAGTTGACTATATAAAATTATTAAGCATAAAATATAACAATAAGTATGATCAGAATCAGAAAAAAAAGCTATTGATTAGGAAAAATCTTTCCATTAAATAGCTCACATATAGCTGCAATCCAATAGCTGCAATCCAAAAGCATTACGAAATTAATACAAGGTTGAGCTGTGGCATCTCTTCTCTAAGAATGACAGAATCTCAGTTATAATGGACCTCACAAGTCACAACATTACTGACAAGTGTCCATTCAGTCTTTGGTTTAACATTTTTATTGAGGAGGAATTCATCACTCTCTGGAGCATCCCCTCTTGGGTACTCTCAGTGATTATTAGGAAGCCCTCTGAAGTTTTTAGCCTAATTTCACTCTCTGGAACTGAGTCAAATCAAATCTTTCTTCAACTTCAGAGTTTTTAATAATATTTTTGAAGAAAGCTGAACCTCAGTTTCCTCATTTGTAAAATAAGTGGGTAAAACTAGAAGACTTCCAAGGCTCTACCCAGTTATAAATCTATGACTCTAGAATCTTTTAGACATCCTTGACCCCTCCCTAAGTCTTCTCTAAATTAAAATTCCCCATTTCTCTCATCAAATACTTGTCCTGAATGATATTTTGGTCCCCTCTTTCCAACTAGACCTTTTCAGGCAGAATAAAATAAAGGCAAAAATAGCTGTCTGCTCTTTATTAGTTGTAAACATTGTGTTTTTATATCCTATGGGGAGGAATAAATTCACATTCAGTCCTTAAATTTTATTCTAACCAAAACTCTAACCTCTTTACCAGCCAAATCTTTTAAAAAAGAGAGATAATGGTAATAATAATAATAATAATAATCCCTCACCTTTATGTTATTACAATAGCTAGTATTTGTATGGATTTTAAGTTTTGCATTACACTTTACATATATGATCTCATCTTATCCTCACAATAAACCTGGGAAGTAAGAGCAATTATTTTCCCCATTTTACAGATGAGGAAACTGAGACTGACAGAGAGGTTAAGTGACTTTTCCAGGGACATATAAAATGAAGTTAGACTGCATAATTGGTAAAGTATCTTGCGGTTCTAAATAGTATGATCCTCACTTTATAAATGAGGAAACAGACACTAAGATGAGGAGCAATGTGTCCAAAGTCAAGAATTAGAATCGAAATGTTTTGATTGCCATGCTATTATGCCTAATTTTGAGGGATGGCGCTAATGAGACCAGAAATGCCCAAATATGGGTATGAAAAGAAAGGAAAACAGGAAGAATGTATCATACACCACCTGTAGTATCAACTCTTTAGTCATCAGGTGTTGGCTGAAGGTAATGGAAACAGCTGAAGCATAATTAGATAACACAGGCCATTGAGTTAAAAAGTTTCTGTGCCAGGAGAGTTTGCCAAGCTTCTCCACTCTGTTTAATAGGTGGTTCTTTCCAAGGAGCTCCACTGACTGTGACCAATGCCTTGTGGCCAGAATAGGGCAGACAGCTGTGAATACCATCAATAAGATGAACCATAGTAGCCTGAAACTAGGTGGCAAGAGCCCAAGTATGGATTTCCAATAGTTATTCAAACATCAAAATCTCTTTTTTTCATTGCGTAAGTGGGGAAATAGGGAAAATATGCCATTTGTATTGATCAAGTCAAAAATCTTGAGATTCAAAAGAGCATTTGGTTTTTAGAGGTTTTGCTTTCAGTTGCTAAATTCAATTCCTAAATTCAATCACTACCTGTGACCTTGGTAAATTGCTTCTCATATTGGAACTTCACCCAAGTTTCCTTATTTATGAATTGAAAAAATTGTGCTACCTGCTCCTAAAAGTTCTGTTCAACCTCAAACTTGCATGATATTATCGACATGGCTGGGACAACATTAGCTAATGTGAGGTTATAGGATGGCTAAATGAGATGGGCTCTCCCTCAATCTACTCAGTTCCTTACCTTCTTCCCTTCAGCATTAACGTTCCTGCAACAGCCTTGTCTCACCATAGGCTATGTTTATCCTGCCACAGAGTTGTGGTTCTCTCCACCACCCTACTTCTGACTGAAGGGAAAATGGGAGGGGGGTAATTTCTCCTACTTGTCCATGGGTGAAAAATTCCCATGTAGAGCTCCATTAGGGTGGATACAAGCTCACAGCACTGCCCACTCCCAAATCTCCTGCCAGACTGGTACCTCACCTCACTCCTCACCTCCACCCTGAGATGCTGCTAATCTGAAGACTGGGTCCAAATCATATCCCCAACCCTTCTTCATCAGTCACTGAAAAAGTTGGTGGCACAGTTGACAGTGTGCTGGATCTACAGCCAAGAAGATCTGAATTTGGGGGTGGCTAGGTGGCACAGTGGATAGAGTAATGGCCCTGGAGTCAGGTGGACATGAGTTCAAATCTAACCTCAGATACTTAATAATTACCTAGCTGTGTGACCTTGGGCAAATCATTTAACCCCATTGCCTTGCAAAAAAAAAAAAAAAAAAAAAGATCAGAATTCAAATTCAGCCTTAGGCACCTACTAGCTGTGTGACCCTAGGCAAGACAGTTAACCTTTGTTGGTCTCAGTTTCTTCCACTATAAAATGGGGATAATAATGGCATTTATCTTGAAGGGTTGTTGTGAGAGTCTGATGAAATAATATTTATAAAAAACACAGTGTAGCGCCTAACACATGATGATGGTTTTTGTCTTTTGTTTTCTAAGAAGACCATGACATCAGGGAGGTTATGCCACAACCTTCAAGTGTGGGAGTGAGGGAGGTGCTTTATAAATGCTAATCCCCTTCATTCCTTCATCTTCAACTTCAAGAGAGGATGAGATACTCCACTAGTTGGTGCTAACAACCAAAAAGTCCTGTGATGCTCCTGTTCATACAAAGAATAACCCACTCAACAAAGCAAACTCTCTTTTCCTTATTTCTCTCCCACCAAAAGATTGTCTTCTTTTTTTCGTCAGTATTGACCCATGTTTACATTAAGCTACTATGTTTATATGAATCTATGTAATACCTAACTGTGTAATCTTGGTCAAGTTACTTAACCCTACTGCCTTGCAAAAAAAAAAAATGTTGCTAATGAAACATATCCTGTGATATATACCCTGTGTACTGTAGGGTCATGGCAACAGCTTGAGAGCCTCTCAGAGGTCATTTGCTGATTAGCAGAAGAGAGGATAATAATAATAATAATAATAACAATAACAATAATAATAATAATTTCCATTTCTGAAGCATCTTAAATATAGTCTCATTTGCTTATATACAAAGTAGGAACCTAATAAATATTTACTGAATGGATGAGTGAAGGAATGAATGTGTGATCATACAAATAGAGAACCTGTGGGAACACAGGCTATTCTAACAGCCATGATACAAATCATTTCCAAGTAAACCGCCACCTGGACAGTCTCAGGAGCTGGCACACTGCCCTGAGAGATAAGGTGCACCAGAGTCTTTGGGAGCTGGACATTCCGCCCCACAGACCAAGGGCACTAGACACAGCTGTGTTTTACCACCTCCCCCCAATGTAACCCCTTATCCTGTAACACACGATGCTGCATGTACACACTGCTTGTGCACCCCCATTCCCTCAATTATTCTTTGTTCTACCCAGGAAGACCTAACAGTATATATGTAATAGCTAAGCAGTAATAAAATTGAGCTGGAGGCATAAGACAGTGGTGGCTTGACTCCTTATTCCCAGCTCCCCTCCGGGAGGGAGGTCATCGCTGTGGACCCCAAGGTGAAGCAAGCCATGACAAGAACCCTAGACTTTTAGGAAACCTTAGGGATCACCTAGCCCAACAATTTTTGTTTTTATTGTTGTTCAGTCATGTCCAACTTTTTGTGATCCCATTTGGGTTTTTCTTATCAAAGATACTGGAGTGGTTTGCCATTTCCTTCTCCAATCCATTTTACAGATGAAGAAATTGAGGCAACCAGATAATTGTTCAAAACTAGTGAATGTCTGAGGTCAGATTTGAACTTAGGTCTTCCTGACTCCAGGCTCAGTGCCCTATCTACTGCAGCTCTTAATGACTGAGTCCAACAATTACCTGAATATTAAATCCCTCCACAATATGGATTCTTACACTTTTTGTGTATCATAATCTCCTTTGGTAGTCTAGTAAATTTGTGAATACCTTATCAGAATAATGCATAGGATTACCAAGGAAATCAATTACATTGAAATAGTTATCAAAATATTATTTTAAAAAGTCACAGACTGGGACGGCTAGGTTGCGCAGTGGATAGAGCACCTGCCCTGGAGTCAGGAGTACCTGAGTTCAAATCCCACCTCAGACACTTAATAATTACCTAGCTGTGTGGCCTTAGGCAAACCACTTAACCCCATTGCCTTGCAAAAATAAAAAGTCACAGACTACAAATTAAGAATCTCTTTTCTAAAGTATTCCTGACAATTGGTCATCTCAACTTTACTTAAGGTCCTCTAGTGACATCCAATTTGCTACTTAAGGACATATCTATCAAAATGATAATGCTATAAAACTATCAAAAAACCATTTCAACTGTTTAAATGCAAAATGCAAAGATGGCAAATTTGTTTCAGTTAGACCAGAAAAATATCACTTAAAATGTTCATTATTAGAAAGAAGGAGAATGAGTAGAATATTTAAGGTTAGAAAAAACTCGAAGCCCCATGTAATTATCTTGGGGGGGGAAGAATTTACTCTTAATAGGAATGACGGTAACATGGAAAAGCAAATATAATATTACAATAAAACTTCTTGTAGTTCATAAAAATAATATCATCCACTGCTGAATACACAAAAAAAGAAAAATAGTACTTATAAGGTTAAGAATACTCCAGGGGTGGCTAGGTGGCATAGTGGATAAAGCACCAGCCCTGGAGTCAGGAGTACCTGGGTTCAAATCTGGTCTCAGACACTTAATAATTACCTAGCTGTGTGGCCTTGGCCAAGCCACTTAACCACGTTTGCCTTGCAAAAACCTAAAAAAAAATACTCCAATCATTTTTTTTCATTTAGTGATGTTAGTTGTTTTAATTTTCCATGATACACCATCTAGTACATGTGAGAAAATGGTAAGTTTTGCTTATTATGTGAACTGGGTTGTTTTCTACCTAGGATGAATGCTCTTAGGTTATTAGGTCTCAGTAAGAATAAGATTAATGCTATCACTTCCCAAGCTATTATCATGATGGGAATTCTGATGTTAGTGTTATCAAAGAAATTGGATTCTGTTCATTCCTGAAGACTTTCTGATCTATGCAATAGGACTGATGTTGATCAGTCTTCTCATTGTGTGATCATGACAGCAAATGTACTCATGGGTCTCATCAAATTTACTTCCTTGCTACTTCACAACTCCCTACACCTTGTTCTATCTGTGGCAAAACAGCATAAATTAGATTCCTCCTTCCCAGGTAGACATTCTCTCAAAGAGGGCATCAAATAGTTAGAAGATCAAAGCTTGGTTCCCCATTGAAGAATGAGAAAATGGTTAAGTACAGTTTTCCCTTTCACACTGGAGGGGGCGGTTAGGGGTGAGTTGTAATCTAGGAAATCTGTATAAAAGCTTTTAGTCCTCCCTTTATACCAGAGAAATATAAATTTTTCTTTTTCTTCTGTGAGATGTTTATAGAACCTTATTTTAAAATTTGTGGTAAATAATTGGTCATAGGTTCTGTGTTATCTAGACTTCCACAGACTTCTTATTCTCAGCTCCCCTCCCAGAGGGAGGTCATCGCTGTGGACCCCAAGGTGAAGCAAGCCATGACTACCAAAAAAAATCCCATTTAATTTCTTATTCTGACCTGCAATATATTGAGACTGTGATAGGTAAAGTCACAAAGTGGAAGAGATAACTATAAAGCTAAGTAGGTCTGACTTTAAGCGCTATAGAACCTTTAGGAGGAGAAGTTCAGAGTGGGGTTAAGTGATCAAAGAAGGCTTCATAGAGAAAGGGAGTTCTACAGAGCTTTGGAGATTCGATAGGATTTAGGTGAGTGCTAAAAAAACCATTCCAAAGCCCCAAGAAGGTAAAGAAAAGAATGAATGCATTGAATGAGACAATTCTTACCGACAAAGATCTTATATTCTAAGAGGAGAGAAAATAAATATAAAATAAATTTAATAAAATAGAGAAGAGAACAGCAATTGGGAAGGGAATCAGAAAATTGTACATGTGGAAGGCGGTACTTAAGATGCATCTTAAAGGGAAGTATTCTATAAGAAAGAGGTGGAAAGAGATGATAAAGTTGTCAACATGAAGGAGGAGGGAAGAGATCTAGATCCATATTCATTGATTTTCACCTTTTATCCAAGTCATGAACTAATTCAGTTTGATAAATATTCATCACATCTTGCCTTTGCAAAGAGGAAGTCAAGATATTCAAGATACAGTCCTTACCTTTTCAGAGTTCACAGTCTAATAGAATTCTAGATCTAGAGCTGGAAGAAATATAGTTCAACTTCCTCATTTTACAGACAAGGAAACTAAGTCCCAGGAAGGTTAATTGACTTGCCTCAAAGTCACACAGATATTCAATTCCAAGTGCTCTGATTCTAGAGTCTGTACTCTTTCTACTATGCTACATTTCCTTGAACAAATAAACAAAGGAAGGTTTCTAACCAAGTAGTTTGCATTTCAATTCAATTTAATTTAATTCAATAAACATTTTGTTAAATGGTAGATTCCTGATGCTGAAGTTCCTTCTAGTTTGTTGCATGGTGGGAGTTGTGGGGAAGAAAGAAGACAGGAAGACTTTCTGGAAAGGTGTTTTGAATGACTCAAGACTTGAAAGAACAGAAAGGTCAGAAAGAACTGATTCTAGTAATCTAGTAAGAGATGAGAAAAGTTTATGAGTCAATTATAGGCATGAAGAATAATAAAAATCAAGGCAGGGACAGAAGGAGAACAAATACAGGAAACAGTGATGTGTTCAATTTAGTTAGTGCATAAAGTCATCTAATCGGAGTATTATAAGGTAAAATTGAAGAGGTAGATTGGAACCAGATTTTGGTAGACATTAAATGCCAGAATATTTTGGGACCTTATTAAATTAGAAGTCAGGGGATACTAAAGGTTTATTTTGTTTTGTCTTTTACTTTTGTTTATTGGGGAATGTCATGTCATCATAGTTCATTAGAAAAATTATTCCAGGGGTGGCTAGGTGGCCCATTGGATAGAGCACCGGCCCTGGAGTCAGGAGTACCTGAGTTCAAATCCAGCCTCAGACACTTAATAATTACCTAGCTGTGTGGCCTTGGGCAAGCCACTTAACCCCATTGTCTTGCAAAGAAAAAGAAATATTATTCTGATAATATGTGTAAGAAAAAAGAGGAAAGGGTTATACTTTGTTGTTGTTCAGTCAACTCTTTGTGCCACATAATGGGGTTTTCTTGGCAAAGATTCTAGAGTGGTTTACAATTTTCTTCTCCATTCTCTTCTATCTTAATGTTATGTCTATTAGGAGGTAATTACAGCTTTTTCATACAAAGATGAAGATTTGGATAATGAAGCTAGTAGGAAAAGTAAAATCTGAGGGGACTAACTTTAGAACAGGATGGATACTTAGATATTGAAGAATCATACATATAAAGCTAGAAAAGGTCACAGAATCTATCTAGTCTAATACCCTCTTTTTACAAATGAGAAGGGTATAGTGACAGACTCCTACACTTATTAAATTAAAGAACCAATATTTGAAATGACAACTTTTGTTTCCAAATCTAGAGCTCTTTCCTCTATGCCCCAGATGACTCTAAAAGGGAAATAAACCCCACTAGGGCTGCTCAGAAGGAAGGACAGTAGACACCAATTCTAACCCCAACTGACTGTTCCTCTTGATTTATAGATTTTCTTCTTCCAAAGGCATGAAACTTGGGTCAGAAGTAGCCCATGATTCTGCACAAAATCCTTCCTTTAGCCAGCTCCTGAGCCCTGGGATGTTAAGTCAATCAACCCTGGGAGCTGCTTATTAGTAATTGGAAGGAGAGAGGGGAAAGGAAGAACTGATTAGAATCAGGAACTCCTAGCATTTGTTCCCAGCATAGGAATATAAGACACTGCATATTTAACCATCAGACCTCACCAGTTTCAGAACACATGAAAATGTGATGTCAGCATTGAGGGAAAGGATAGTGAACAGAAGAAGACACTTTAATAATGAGTCATATTTGTACAGCAGGTATTGTTCAGTCTAGTCTGACTCTTTGTACCCCAATTAGGGTTTTCTTGGCAAAGACACTGCCATTTCCTTCACTAGCTCATTTAACATATAAGGAAACTGAGGCAAACAGGGTTCAGTGACTTGCCCAGGATCACTCATCTAGCAAGTGACTAAGATCAAATTTGAAATCAGATCTGGTAATCTATCTCTTCTGTCACCTAGTTGCCATGATAGTAATGTTAGGATTTACAAAGAGCTTTTACATCAGTGATTTCATTTGTGTTCATAGGATTTCAGGGCTAGAGATCCAGAGGTGGAAAGTACCAGATCTCAGACCAAAAAAAATCCTTAAATTGGTAAGAACAGGAGAATAAATAGCACTGAGTGACATTATTGGAGAAAAGGTCATGGAATAGGTTGAATTGAATATCCCAGAATATCAGAGTCAGATAGAACTTGGAGAACAGTTTCTTAACTGAGGTGTGTGAACATAAATTTTTTTTGAAAACTATATTTCAGTATCATCGCTTTTCTTTATAATCCTATATATTTTATGTGTTTTAAAATATTATTCTAAGCACTCCATAGCTTAACCACACAATGTTTTCCTCTGTCTTTATGGTTGTAAAAGTAAACCTCAATCATCACAACAATCCTGGAAGAAAGAAAATACATTGTTAATATTACTATTTTATAGATAGGGAAATGGAGGTTCAGAGATCACACTGTTACTAAGTAATAGAGCTGAGATTCAAACCTAAATGTCCTGATACCAAGGTTGCTAGTGTTGGAATGGTATAGAGAATCATAGCTCCTCCAACCTACTTATTTATGGGTTTAATATTTTTATGACCTCAGGCAAATGATTTAATTTCTCTAGATTTCAGTTTGCTCAACTATAAAATGAAGGAGTTGTATTAAATAGTCTCAAAGTTTCCTTCTAAAACTATACCTAAGAAGCTATGCTTCCTTCCACCATACTTTGCTGAATTCACTGAGGTCTATCATAAAGGCGGATTTCTAGAGAAGTTGAATGTGCAAGGTCAAAGGGGAGAAGTTCTTCTGGGGAGACTAGCAAGTGAAGGGGTAATATATCTTAGAGTGGAGCTTCCCTACACTGGACAGTAGAGTACCATGTGGACAATCCTACCCTGACCTATATGAGTAATGCTCAGAAAGACATATAATGTCATCTAGGAGGGCAAATAGTAAGGGAATTGTGATAAATTTTAATACATTAATGTAATGTATTAAATACAATAATACAATAAATAATACAATTAAGACCAGCAGGGATGGTGAATACAATGAAATATGGAATGACCTTTGTGAAATAATGAAAAAAGGAAAGAAAAAATAATCATTAGAATGGAATCTGTATCAACTGCAATCATATAAAATGAAAAAAAAATGAATGAGAATGTTTGCACAAAGAATTCATATGAAGACTGAAAGGGAGTGACTTCTGAAGGTCTTCCATCCTGAAGGTCCTCCATCCTAAAGCACTGTCATAAAATTAAATTTAGAACAGGGAAAAAACAAAGACAAATAAGCAGAAAATTCAAAGAAGCTTTTTTTTTGCACTTTCCAAAGAACTTTTTAATAATTAAACTCTCTAAAAATGGCTGCCTTTATAGTCAGGGATTTCCCCATTAGATGACCATTATGGAAGATTTTGTTTATTTCATTCCTGATTTGGAGAGGGCTTGAATTAGCCAATCCCTGAGCCTTCGATTCTATGGTTCTACAAATCATGTAATTTAATTAGTAAAATCAGATCATGTGTATAGGTGTGAATGGTTATCTAGATTTCTTCAATTGAGAAAATGATGTCTGAAATTGTGATTTATTGATAATTGGGAACTCTAGCTGCAGAAACTATATTTGCCAATGCAGACAGGAATTCCCCTATAACTTGGAGTCCTGGATAGCTGCCTGTGGAATGAGACTACAAATGATTTGCCTGTATCAAAAGTAGATATTATTGGTCAGCCAATCAATGAACATTTATTACATGTCTATTATGCACCAAGGATTATACTAGTGACAAAGACAAAAATGTATGCTCCCCGCTCCAAGAAGCTTATATTCAATGGAGAAAAGTTAAATATATACATAGAAGTATATTCAAAATAAATTCTGGGTAATGTGGAGGATCAGGACATATCTCCCCATAGAAGATTCTTCAGATGAACATTAAAGGAAAGTTGGGATTTTAATTCAAAGAGGTGAAGAGGGGGACTCTGCAAAGCCATGGCAATGGCATGCAGGAGTTAAAATAAGATAGTGGTGAGAATGGGAATAACGTACCAATAGCCTGGAAAAGGACATTGAAGCCAGGTTGGGAAAGACTTTAAATGTCAAGCAAAAGATTTTATATTTGATCATAGAGGTGATAGGGAGACTTGGGAGTAATTTAAACAGGGGAGAGTAATAGTATTACTTTGCTTTAAAGAATATCACTTTGACAGCTCTGTGGAAGATAAAATGAAGTAGGGAGATGCTTATAAAAGGAGATAAATTAGGATGCTTTCCCAGTAGCCCAGGAAAAGGAAATAAGGTAATTAAAAGGTGGGCTAGAGTTGTATATGGTGTGAGGGAGGGTAGGGAACAAATGCAAGGAAAGTCAAAGTTAGAAATGGTAAGACTTTGTCACAGGATATGAAGAGAACAAAGGGTTGAGGATACAACTCTGAGGTTGACTTGGGTAACTGGAAGAACTGTGGCACCTTTGATAGAAATAGGGAAATTTGGGGCAAATTTTTGGGGGGATAATGGGTTATATTTTGAACATGTTGCATTTGAAATTTCTAAGAGACATTCAATTGGAAAGGACCAGTAAGTACCTGATTATGTGGAACAGAACTCAAGGTAGAAACTAGGATTTGATATGTGGATTTGGGAATCATCTGCAAAGAAAGGGTAGCTAAACCCATGGTTGCTGATAAGGCCATCAAGAAAGTAGGGAGAGAGAGAGAGCAAAAAAGAGCCCAAGTCCTTAGGAGAATATCTACACTTAAAGGAGAGAAGATGAGGTTGCAGCAAAGGAGACAAAGTCATAATTTTTAGGAATCTTTATGGGGAAAAGAAGGGAATTAAGGAATTAAGTATCCTCCATGTGATGATGTACTAAGTTCATTACTGACACTATCTTATGTGATACATTTGATAGGTATTTGAATAAAGGTAGATGTGGTTACTAAGCAAGTTGCTTATTATGGTGTTTAATATTAATTTTTTTTACAAAACATAGGCTGTAGTGTTCAATATTAAGTTCTTAACAAAACATTTCATTTTTTTAAGGTTTTTGCAAGGCAAATGGGGTTAAGTGGCTTGCCCAAGGCCACACAGCTTGGTAATTATTAAGTGTCTGAGGTCAGATTTGAACTCAGGTACTCCTGACTCCAGGGCTGGTACTCTATCCATTGCGCCACTTAGCTGCCCCTCAAAACATTTCATTTTTAAAAAATAAAATGACCCTTCTTTTATGGAACAAGAAACTAGCCCCATCTGCTGGGCTCCTTAGACTGAATTCCACTGTGACCATCCTCCCAGGAAGCCTCATCACCTGGAAACTCATCATCTTGAGAGAGTATATCAGATTTGGTACTCACATCTCATTAGTACCCTCGATACCTTCTGCCCCTCTGATTGTAACCTCCATTTAAAGAGGATTCCCAGGTGAGAAACACATTATTTCCCACCAACTGTACTCCTTGGACTAGATCCCACCAGTGTTCTGAAGATAAGGTTCTGCAACCAGGTATCTTCTTCCCCATCCCCACCCCCTTTTCCTTTTCCTTTTAGGTGCTGTCTTCTACCATTTGATTAGAGGCTCCTTGAAGGTAGGAATTGTCTTCTTCTTATTTGTATCCCCAGTATCTAGCCCAGTGACTGGCACATAGTGTATAGACACACACTCAAGCACACATATTCACAGGAATTCAAAGAAACAACTCTCTCCCTATTCTCCTTCATCTTAGTATTTATTATATTTACCATATTTTTGAGCATTTGTATACTTTGTATTTCGTTGTGTAATATTCCAATTCCATTGAAGATGTTCCACAACCAGTAAGTGTCTGAGACCACATTTGAACTCAGGAAGATGAATCTTCCTGGTTCCAGGTCAGGCACTCTATCACTACACCACCTAGCTGCTCACAAACTGAGGAGG